>NC_091997.1:10607432-10910781 GCF_044704955.1 Pristiophorus japonicus
CAAAGCAAATACGACCAGAAAATCCGCCCCATATTGTTGTATAGGACAAAGAGATCATCTGAACGGCCTACATTCTATAGCACAGGGATCGATGCTTACAGTCACCTTTGGGGCCAATTGTTCTTTGTTACTTATTTATTCTTTGCTGAATATCAAACCAATCTGTGCATCAAATCTTATGACAAGTGAAAGTTGTAAAGTGACAAGTGTGATACCACTGGTGTGATTCAATCTTAACCAAGGCTACTTAATACCTAGAAAAGCATGTTCAATTCAGTACCCATGTTTAATTGAATTGCTTTTATTTAAGTATGTTATTTAAAAGGTTAGGCATGTGTCTAATGTTTTTCATAGTTGTTGGTCAAACATAATGCACTGTTAATTTGTTACTCATTTTTTTTATGTAGTTAGAGCATCGGTTCTTGTTCCCCTGTTCTTCAAGCTCCCCACGCCATGCAATAGTTGCCAACTGAGTGGGCAGGCATGTGTCTCTATCCCAATCTTACACTGCTGCTCGATCTGGTTGCTGGAAAATATGTGAGAATGGCTGATTTCCCTCCTTCGCTATTCGTAGCATCATTCCAAGAGCTACTCAGCTAATGAGGCTGACATTTATTGTCCATCCCTAGTTAGCCTGTGAAGGCCTTCATCTTGAAGCTGTTTAATGCAACTAAGGGGCTTGCTACGCCACATCAAGGTCAACCACATTAGTGTGGGACTGGAGTCACATATAGGCCAGACCAGGTAAGGATGGCAGATTTCCTCTCCTGCAGGATACTAATGAACCAGTTAGGTTTTTAACAATAATCTGACAGTTTCATGGTTACTTTTACTGATCCCAGCTTTTTACTTCCAGATTTTGTTTAACCTGATTTCAAATTCACCAAACGGCAATAGTGGGAATTGAATTTACTTTCTACAGTTTATCAGTCCACACCTCTGAATTACTAGTCCAGTAACATAACCAAATTAGCCATTCTTCATGTGTGAACATAACCACTACACTCCTATACTTTCCCATAGAGGCAAAACTATGTGCAATCATCCCATAATACAATATGTTTATATGCCAAATTCCCATGCCATTGATTCACTTGGCCCCTCTGAATTCTGCACATTCTGACTTTAACCTTGCAAACAGAAGTCCCTTTTGTGGCCTTGTACAGTTCAGTTCGCTATAAATATTTACAGTTGAGTGTATGTCTTCTCATGAGATTGAACAAAAAAATGATAAGTACCATCTTTGCCAAAATATAATTAATTCTAGTTTAAAAAATATAATTTAAACATAATTATATGTGTAATGTCCACCAAAGCTCCATAAAGAGATTTATTTTATTGTATCTTCTTTAGGCACCTATTACTTGCTGGGTACCCAGCTAATGCCAGCTGGCACTAGCAACTGGTTACATGTAAAGCCACGGGGTGATGGATATTTTATCATTGCATGACAGAACAAGTCACTGCATTAAGGTGCCAAGGGGGTTGCACAGTTGCCGATAAATTCATTAAAAATAACAAGTACAGTACTGTATAAGTGCTGCACACTTTCTGCTTACCATCCTTTTGTGCTAATGACTTGTCAATGAAATCTGCAGCTTCTTCAAAATAGGCACTGAGATTGAATGCTTCTGTGTCATTGGCCTTAATTCCATGGTAGACGATTACTGACCCTGTGTAGAACTCGGCATTGGTGTTAACATGCATGAATGAGTTTCCTTCTGCACTGTTTAGCACATGCGTTATCCCCAAACGCTCTAATCTCATAAGATTTTGTGCAACAAACCTGTAAAATAAAAGATTAAAGACCTTAGTCATTCAAAGACCGAAAGTTATTTACTTCTGGACTCAAAGAAACAAAATTGTCCCTGTGTCAAAATGGCTGCCGTCCGGAGTTGCCAGTGCTCCAGGATTGACCTGGAGTCTCCAGGAATTGAAGATTAATCTCTGGGACAGTACTGCAAGCAACCCAGGAGAAAAACCATAGGGGCTTTAAAGAAATGTGCATCTTTTTCATTTTCTGTCTCTGTGAGTTGTTATGATCTGGAATGCATTGCCTGAAAGGGTGGTGAAAACAGATTTAATAATATTGGGATACGTTATCAGAGTGTTTATGTTACTGGACTAATAATCCAGAGGCCCGGACTAATTATCCTGAGACATGAGTTCAAATCCCACCACGGCAGCTGGGGAATTTAAATTCAATTAAATAAATCTGGAATAAAATAACGGTGACTAAACTACTGGATTGTTGTAAAAACCCAACTGGTTCACTAATACCCTTCAGCGATGGAAATCTGACATGTTTACCCAATCTGGCCGACATGTGACTCCAGACCCTCCGAAATGGCAAAGCAAGCCCTTATTCAAGAAGGCAGCTCACCATTACCTTCTCAAGAGCAATTAGGGATGGGCAATAAATGCTGGCCTTGCTGGCGATGCCCACATCCCATGAATAAATTTTAAAAAACCCTTTAATTGGATAAATAGTTGAAAAGGAAAAATTTGCAAGATTTTGGAGAAAGAGCAAGGGACTAATTGGATAGCTCTTTCAAAGAGCCGATACAGGCACGATGGGCTGAATGGCCTCCTTCTGTGCTGTATGATTCTATTAGTTATAAAAGTATTGAATATGGGAAAAAAAGGTTGTTGATTTAGTCAAGAATGATCCAATTGGGTAATGAAGAGTCTTTTCACTTTCCAATTGTTGTGGAAAGGTGGTGTGCCATGAGGATGGATGTGTTGAGTGGCCAATGGCGGGAGCGTGGGGGCGGGGCAGTTGGAGACAGGAGTACATGTGATGAAACCTCAGGAATACATTCAACCCTACTGTCTCTGTATACAATAACTAAGATAGGATTTCAAATTGACATGCTACTCTACATGATCTTCATTTCTGCTTGAAACTGGCTAACGCAATCTAAAAAAAGGTACAAAAGAGTAGGGGGTGGAAATTCGGGGCAGTAACCCTGGCGGAGCGTTACTTTTAGTGCCTTGAAATGGTTTGTGCCTCCCGCCCAGAAATTTGTCACAAAGGGTCGAAGAGCTGACTGGAGCGATAAATCAGCCGTTGCAAGAGCTGGGAGGTCCGAAACGAAAGTTTAGTCGGTAAATTTGGCGGACCCATTGTAGCAAGCACGGAACTCCAAGTCAGATCCCGGAAAAAACCAAGTCTTAAAGACACGGCATAGTAATGCACCCATTAAAGTTTTCCAAAATCACTTGTTTTCAACCTGTACTGTTATGTCTGTCTGCCGTTGCAAACTCAGAGGCTCACGCACCGTGCTGTGTGTAAACGTTGCACTGACTGTGACCTCCGAGGGAAGCGCTTCCTCTTCTCTTTAAGTGACCACCAGTTAACGACTCTGCAAGCCTGTACCGACTGTTTTTCCAGACGTTCTTAGCAGCAAGCGTGGGTGTTGCTCCAGGACTGATGTCAGGATCGCACTGATCGGCAGCAGACAGGCGCTACTGGTTTGCGCCCCGTCAGCCCCTAATGAATTTTCAGTTGGGCGCTAAATGCTGCGTTCCCAGTTGGTAAGCTCTTAACGCTCCCATTAACGCCCCCTCTGGCCGCTAACTGAAGTGTCAGGCAACCAAAAATCCAGCCCGATAGATTCGAATGTTTTGTTAAGTGTAGCAGTGCTTCTAAATAAGTGGAGCAATAAAGCTGAAGTGAAGTAACAATGTGAGATTAGGAAAATGGTTTCCCCGGTCAGAGTTCAAATCCAACCCTTGACTACCATTCAATTTTGGTGCCCTTCATTGGGAGAGTTTCAGCTTTGAGTCATACAGTGCTGTATGACTCTCCATCTCAAAGAAATGAAGCAAGGAAAAACCTGTCAAACCTGTCCTGCTCCTGTTCTCCCAGCAGAAGCATTCACGCCTTTTGTTGCTTAATTATAGCATGAGGTTATGAGCGAGTCATCCTCGTTTCGAGGGACCGCCTATGATGATGATTAACATGAGGTTTAGGTCTTTCTAACCTCTCAATTAAGAGGAGGGACGGTGATATATCCTTACTATACAGTATAAATGCACAGGAGGCCCATACTTGAGAGAAGGTCACTCTGTGCCCAGTTACCTTTATTACCAAGACCTCAAGTGATGAAGGTGGGTGGAGCTTCTCCTTTTATACCTGAAAGTCCAGGTTAGGAGTGTCTCCCACAAGTTCACCCCCTTGTGGTCAATGTTCTCAAGGTGTACAACTTAGGTCAGCTTATACATGGGTTACAATGATAGTTGAATACATGACATCACCTCCTCCCGCAAAGTCTTATTGGGATCACAGATTAAATCTCACTGGTGGTTTACGCTCCCTTGTAGAGTGCCTGAGTTGGGGCTCCGGTTGTTGGGCGCTGGCCTGAGTGTCTGCTGTTTGCAGTGCCTCAGGCCTGTCCGGACTGCCCACAGTGACTGGGCTCTCCTCCACTTGGTTCCGGTGTTCGGTCACCTGTGGTGGAGTAAACTCTACATCGTGTTTTTCCTCTGCTTCTTCTATGGGGTTGCTGAACCTCCTTTTAGTTTGATCCACGTGTTTACGGCAGATTTGTCCATTGGTAAGTTTAACTACCAAAACCCTATTCCCCTCTTTGGCAATCACAGTGCCTGCAAGCCATTTGGGCCCTGCAGCGTAATTATGGACAAAAACAGGGTCATTGACATCAATACATCACGCCCTCGCATTCCTGTCATGGTAGTCACATTGTGACTGACGCCTGCTCTCAACAATTTCTTTCATAGTAGGGTGTATAAGGGATAACCTGGTTTTGAGCGTTCTTTTCATTAGCAGCTCTGCGGGTGGAACCCCTCTGAGCAAGTGTGGTCGGGATCCATTGGCCAACAGGAGGCGTGATAAGCGACTTTGTAGGGAACCCCCTTGGATTCTGAGCATCCCCTGTTTGATTATCTGCACTGCTCGTTCCGCCTGGCCGTTTGAGACCGGCTTGAACGGTGCCGTTCTGACATGGTTGATTCCATTGCCTGCCATGAAGTCCTGGAATTCAGTGCTTGTGAAGCACGGGCCATTGTCGCTGACCAAGACATCCGGTAGACCATGGGCAGCGAACATTGCCCGTAGGCTTTCTACCATGGCAGAGGATGTGCTTGAATTTAAAATGTCACACTCGATCCATTTGGAGTAGGCGTCTACTACAACCAAAAACATTTTTCCCATGAAAGGACCTGCATAGTTCACATGGATGCGTGACCATGGCTTGGCGGGCCAGGACCAGGGGCTAAGGAGGGCTTCCCTGTTTGCGTTGCCCAGCTGAGCACACGTGTTGCACCTGCGAACACAAAGTTCCAGGTCTGCATCTATCCCCGGCCACCAAACGTGTGACCTGGCAATTGCCTTCATCATGACAATGCCCGGGTGCTCATTGTGAAGTTCTCTGATAAACACCTCTCTGCCCCTCTGGGGCATGACTACTCGGTTTCCCCACAGTAGGCAATCGGCCTGAATCGAGAGTTCATCCTTGCGCCTATGAAACAGTTTAAATTCCTCAGGGCTTGCCCCGTACGTGGCTGCCCAGTCCCCATTCAGGACACATTTCTTAACTAAAGACAGTAGCGGGTCTTTATTTGTCCAGACTTTAATCTGACGGGCTGTCACAGGTGAGCCTTCGCTTTCGAAAGCTTCAACAGCCATGACCATCTCAGCATCATGCTCAGTTGCCCCCTCAGTGGTGGCTAGTGGGAGCCTGCTGAGTGCATCAGCACAGTTTTCAGTGCCCGGTCTGTGCCGAATTGTGTAGTCATAGGCGGCTAACGTAAGTGCCCACCTCTGTATGTGGGCCGATGCACTCGCATTTATGGCCTTGTTGTCAGCCAAAAGGGACTTTAGGGGTTTGTGATCTGTCTCCAGCTCAAATTTCCTGCCAAACAGGTACTGGTGCATTTTTTTAATTACATATACACATGCTAATCTTAACTACCATCCCGTAGTCCCTTTCTGCCTGGGACAGACTTCTGGAGGCATAAGCTACCGGGGTAACTGACCATTGGCATTCACATGCTGCAACACACACCTGACCCCATAGGATGACACATCGCACATTGGAACAAGTTTCTTACACAGGTCATATAACGTTAACAGTTTGTTGGAGCGTAACAAGTTGTGTGCTCTATCAAAAGCCCTTTCCTGGCTGTCCCCCCAGACCCAATCGCGACCTTTGCGTAGGAGCACGTGTAGCGGCTCGAACAGCGTGCTCAATTTGGGAAGAAAGTTATCAAAATAGTTCAGGAGCCCCAACAACGAACGCAGCTCCGTCGTGTTACGGGGTCTGGGTGCTCTCTGGATCGCTTCCGTTTTGGATGCAGTGGGTCTGATCCCGTCTGCTGCTACCCTCCTCCCCAGGAATTCTACCTCTGGAGCTAAGAAGACGCACTTCGCCTTTTTCAGTCGCAGCCCTACCCGGTCCAGTCTACGTAGCACCTCCTCCAGGTTGTGGAGATGTTCTTCAGTATCGTAACCCGTGATGAGGATGTCGTCTTGAAAAACCATCGTCCTTGGAATCGACTTGAGGAGGCTTTCCATATTTCGCTGAAAGATCGCGGCGGCCAAACAAATCCCGAACGGACATCTGTTATACTCAAACAACCCCTTGTGTGTCGTGATGGTGGTCAGCTTCTTCGACTCACTCGCCAGCTCCTGGGTCATGTAAGCTGAGGTCAGGTCCAATTTTGAAAAAAGTTTGCCACCGGATAGCGTCGCAAAGATGTCCTCCGCTCTCGGTTGCGGGTACTGGTCTTGGTGTGACACCCGATTGATGGTGGCCATGTAATCGCCACATATCCTGACCGACCCATCCGCCTTGAGCACCGGCACGATTGGGTTCGCCCAGTCACTGAATTCGACTGGCAAGTTGATGCCTTCCCTCAGCAGGCGGTCCAATTCGCATTCTATATATTCCCGCATCACATACGGCACCGCTCTGGCCTTGTGGTGTACTGGCCTGGCGTCTGGGTTTATGTGAATCACTACCTTGGCCCCATGAAAGTGCCGATGCCAGGTTGAAATAATGAGTCAAATTTGTCCAGGACCTGTGAGCATGATACTCTCGCCACAGAAGAAATTACATTGACATCACCCCATTTCCAGTTCATGACAGCAAGCCAACTCCTCCCCAGTAGTGCGGGACTGTCCCACAGGACAATCCAGAGTTGCAACCTGTTCTCCTATTCTCCGAATCTTTGTGGGTCACGACTACCGTGGCGCTGCCTAGCACCGGAATGATCTCCTTTGTATATGTCCGTAGCAGTGCGTCAATCGGCAATAATTTTGGCCTCCTGGCCTTGGACACCCACAACCTTTCGAACTGTTTGATACCCATCAGATACTGGCTGGCCCCCGTGTCTAGCTCCATTAATACTGGGATGCCATTGAGGAGCACTTTCATCATTATCGGTGGCATTCTGCTTTATGAACTGTATATATGCTCCACATGAACTCGCTGAACTTCAGCTTCCAGCGATTTCCCCCAGAATTCATTTGGCCTCGTAGGGCTTACATCGGGCCTGTCCTCCTCGTACATCAACCTGGCTGCAGGCTTCCTGCACATACGTGCCAAGTGACCGCTGACGTTACAGTTTCTGCAGGTATATTGCTGATACCTACAGGCTCTGGCTGGGTGTTTGCCTCCACACCTCCAGCATGAGCTGGAGGCCCCTTTGTTGGAAACAAAAGGTCCATTACCAGTCGATCGTCTCTGACTGTCTCTGTAACTGTCCTTAAGCGCACCATTAACAGGTGTTGATGGCCCCATTACTGGCCACATTGTCCATTGCGATGGCATGAATCGCTGTTCAGCTAGCCATTGTCTCTGTTGAATTCCCTCTTTGAGTTCGACTACATGCTGGGGCATGTCCGATTGCCCTTGTCTGCCGAGAGAACTGTGTGCCGCGTTAACAATGTTGACTCCCTGGTCGATTGCCACATTTGAGCCAAGATTTTTGTCATACATCATTCTGGTCTCTTCCTCCCCTGAGATAAATGTCTGGGCTATCAGAGCCGCCACTTCTGAGGTCAAGTCTTTGGTCTCAATCAGTTTCCTGAAAACCCCAGCGTGCCTGATGCCCTCATTAAAAAAGTCTTGCAGCATCTCCGCTCTGCATGCATCTGTGAACTTACATAGGCTCGCCAGTCGCCGGAGATCTGCCACGAAGTCAGGAACGCTTTGCCCTTCTCGCCGCCGGTAGATGTAAAACCGGTGTCTCACCATGTGCATGCTGCTCGCCGGTTTAAGGTGTTCCCCGATCAACTTACTGAGCTCTGAGAATGTCTTGTCCGCCGGCTTCTCTGGCGCTAGAAGGTCCTTCATCAGGGAGTACGTTCTGGATCCACAAATCGTCAGGAGATGAGCCCTGCGTTTGTCGGCCGAATCCTGTCCCAACCATTCCTTAGTGACAAAACTTTGCTGTAGTCGCTCAATAAAGTCGTCCCAATCATCACCAACACAGTACCTCTCTTCTGTGCTGCTAGTGGCCATGCTTGTGTGGTTTAAATCCCAGTTTCTCGTCGACAATGATATGTCCTTACTATACAGTACAAATGCATACAAGGCCCATACTTGAGAGAAGGTCACTCTGTGACCAGTTACCTTTATTACCAAGACCTCAAGTGATGAATGTGGGTGGAGCTTCCCCTTTTATACCTGAAAGTCCAGATTAGGAGTGTCTCCCACAAGTTCACCCGCTTGTGGTCAATGTTCTCAAGGTGTACAACTTAGGTCAGCTTATACATGGGTTACAATGACAGTTGAATACATGACAGAAGGCAATTATCAACAGCAGCAGAATGAAAATATATATCGAATAAGAAATCCATCCATCGAACCTGTGGTATGAGTACTTCTAGAAGAGAAAGAACACAGAAACATTGCACTTAATTTCTTCAGTAATGTAAAAATGGAAATCACTTTTAAACTTGTAAATTTATTTTCATTCTCAACAGGATTTCCATTGCAATGGAACAAAAATCTACGACTGTAAAAAAAGGGAGATGCACCCACATTCACCATATCAACAGAACCCAACTCCTTCATGATCCTTTCAGTAACATTTGATCTGAAGCTTTAAGAAGGTATTTCACAATTGTTATTCCTTTAAAAAAAGGATGATTACAGTTTTTAGTATGTCTTTTTTTTAATTTCTGAATCTTCTCTTCAGGTGGTGACTGACACTGGGATACAGGCCCAAAGGGCATCAGCTGACCTCTGATCTCTCACCCCAAGTGGCCCTTCTTCGTCAGGAAACGAGTGCAGGCCGTGCCAGTTAAAACATGTCAACCAGCAGCAATTTCAAGACACTCGCTCGGCAGCAAGGCTTTGCTAGTCTGTTTGGATCAATTCCACAACAGGCAGTGTTCTTGCAATTAAGTCACCATGAGAGCTTCCTTTAACTAAATTACTAGCAAAACAAAAATTCAAAAATGGAAGTTAAAAGATTTTGAAGTTTATTCTCTTCCCGCCCCTGCATCGTTACCTTTGGTGTCCCCCAAGGATCGATCCTTGGCCCCCTCCTATTTCTCATCTACATGTTGCCCCTTGGCGACATCATCCGAAAACACAGCGTCAGTTTCCACATGTACGCTGATAACACCCAGCTCTACCTCACTACCACTTCTCTCGACCCCACCACTGTCTCTAAATTGTCAGACTGCTTGTCTGACATCCAGTTCTGGATCAGCAGAAATTTTCTCCAATTAAATATTGGGAGGAGCTAAGCCATTGTTTTCGGTCCCCGCCACAAGCTCCTTTCTCTAGCCACTGACTCCATCCCTCTCCCTAACATCTGCCTGAGGCTGAACCACACTGTTTGCAATCTTGCCGTCATATTTGACTCTGAAATGAGCTTTCGACCACATATCCGTGGCATAGCTAAGACCGCCTATTTCCACCTCCATAACATCGCCCGTCTCCGCCCTTGCCTCAGCTCATCTGCTGCTGAAACCCTCCTCCATGCCTTTGTTACTTTTAGACTTGACTATTCCAATGCACTCCTGGCTGGCCTCCCACATTCTACCCTACATAAACTTGAGGTCATCCAAAACTTGGTTGCCTGTGTCCTAACTCAAACCAAGTCCCATTCACCCTTTACCGCTGTGATCGCTGACCTACATTGGCTCCCGGTTAAGCAATGCCTAGATTTTAAAATTCTCATCCTTATTTTCAAATCCCTCCATAGCCTCGCCTCTCCCTATCTCTGTAATCTCCTCCAGCCCCACAACCCCCCAGATATCTGCACTCCTCTAATTCTGCCCTCTTGAGCCTCCCTGATTATCGCTCAATCTTTGGTGGCTATGCCTTCTGTTGCCTCCCTAAGCTCTGGAATTCCCTCCTTTCCGCCTCTCTACCTCTCTTTCCTCCTTTAAGACACTCCTTAAAACCTACCTCTTTGACCAAGCTTTTGGTCACCTGCCATAATTTCTCCTTTAGTGGCTCGGTGTCACATTTTTTGTCTTATAACACTCCTGTGAAATGCCTTGCGATGTTTTACTACGTTAAAGGCGCTATATAAATAAAAGTTTTTGGTGTTGTTGTTAACAGAAGTTTTTTAAAAGAACAATGGATTCAGAGATGACAGGTGGTGCCTGCAATCAGTATGACAGCAAAATGCCTCACCCATTCCCTGGAATATTTTTTAACTTTACCTGCTGAGTGATTAGCAACAGGATTTCATTCCGAGTTCTCAAAAGGGACTTTTTCCTCCAAGGATTTTTATTTGCAAATGGCATAAAACCTCAGGAGTCCTGCAGGCGAAAAGCCTAGTATGTTTAACAGTTTCTCCGGGGATGATCTGACTGCTCACCAAATGGCCTGAACTTTCTCAAACACGCAGCAAACCAGCAGTTGCCTGCCACTGTGAACTGACGTGATTTCTATAATTAGCTGTGCATGTTCCTGGCAGATGTAACATTTTGCTTGGGCCACATTCCTGTTAAAAATAAATAAATGAGTCCCACTGTACTCCCAAACCATATGCAATTTGGCTACTTAATTGGAGGTAGCTTCCACGTGTAATAAATGCTACAGCAGTAAAGTATGTGCAACTTAGTGTAGTGATCCATGGATTCAGGCTGAAATTACTGTAATTAAGCTCGGAATGAACCAACCAGCATCACTCCTCCTTGAAAAAACTATTGCAACTGTGCAAATTCTCCCAGGCTGGTCATAAATATAAAATGAGTCAAATAGCGTCAGATGCAATCTTCCTGTTTAAGGGTTCCATCTCAGCAAGCCATGGCAGAATGATTTCTAGCTACAAGATGACAGTTTTTCATAGATTTTACCAGGCCTGGAGTTCGGAGGTGTGACTCCATTTTCGTCTCTTGACTCTCCTGTTTTCACTTGAAGAATCCACTAGATTCAGCCTTACAACGTGTCGTTCTCGGAGCACGAGGAGGCAGTTTGATTTCCTAGGTTGATGGATGGGGCAATGGCGAATTATGCTGTTAAACTGAAGCTGCCTTCTCCATGAAGAAGCTGGATGCGAGAGAGGTAGATTCATGCCTGCAATTCCCCATCCAGTGAGTTCCTATTGAAATCAGGTAAAATTGCTGAATGAATGCTAAGCACTTCCTCACAGGGTGTGAGGAACAAAACGAATGCAGGTCACCAACCGACAGACAGTTCCAGTGCAGCACTGATTGAGATCAAGGACCATGTTTCCAGCTCTCACTTTAATTTTGTGATATTGTGCGTGATGTAAAGAGACCCAGAAAAAAAGGGTAAGGAAAAAAAAAATAAAAGGAGTGGTAAATATGTTACTGATCACTGTGTTTGGAGTCAGGCAAGCACTAAGCTACTGGACTTAATTGGGTATGGAGCACAGTGGCTATGTTACTGGATTAGTAATCCAGAGGCCTGGACTACTGATCGAGAGACATGAGTTCAAATCCCACCATGGCAGCTGGGGAATTTAAATTCAGGTAATTAAATTCATCTGGAATTTAAAAAAAGCTACTATCAGTAATAGTGACCATGAAACTACCTACAGATTGTCGTACAAACCCATCTGGTTCACTAATGTTCTCTCGGGAAGGAAATCTGCCATCCTTACCTGGTCTGAACAATATGTGACTCCAGACCCACAGCAATGTGATTGACCCTTAACTGCCCTCTGAAATGGCAAGGGCAATTAGGAATGGACAATAAATGCTGGCCTTGCCAGCGATGCCCACATCCCGTGAATGAATAAAAGAAAACTCATTTCTTGATGAACTATGCCCCCAAAGCTCAAAGGACTCTTTCTTTCTCTGTCAACCACCCAACCAAACCCTTCCACCCCGCAAGTTGGAAGTAAATTGGTCTCTCAACCTTCATAACTATGTTCTATAATTGCTGTGTGACTGGAGTTCTCTATTTGTGCTCTACACATAGCTATGTCACTAAGTTACCGTAATACATACTTGTATATAGTTCAAACCAATGTATGAACAGAAGTGTACCATGAGTGAACCCGATATATACTGACAGGATTCTTTTCATAAATGTTTTGTTAAACAAACCAGCTCTAGTTGTTACTTTAGTACTTTATCAGGGGCCAAAGTATTTTTAAACAAACTGAGCTATTTAGATCCCATCCTGTCCTTGACTAACAATGATGTGGCAATACATCTGGATGATATGCAACACAGCAAGGTTTGGTGAAAAAAGGACCAAAGCCTCACTTTAGAGAGACTAATAAACCAACTATAATGAATGTTGCTGATGAAGAGATCTAGATGCTGCCCATCCGTCTTGGCATGATGGTCACTGCCCCATATTCCCCAATGTCATAATTGTTGGACAGGATGTGGAGCTGAAGTCTGCCTATACAGAATTTGCTGACATCAGTATTTTTGGGCCTATTTTTACTCTCCAGCAGACGAGCTGATGCAGTAAATCAGCTATGACTGCTTACAGCTAAAATGAACATGCAATCTGTGCACACTCTGGCTTTCCATGTGCTGCACTCCTTCCCTTGCACTCTCTTATATATCAGCGTCCTTTGTTTTACCTTTACAACATCCAAAACTAAATAAAGGTTCCGTGAGCTCACTCCTGACAAACACTAGCAACACACAACTTGTTTGCTATTGTCTCAATAAATTATTAATGATATTAGTCATTGCATCCCTTATAGCAACCAATATCTGGGATTGGAATGGCTGGCACATACAAAACAGCAATTTCAAAAGAATGGTCTACCTTTTATCGAACTGTTGCAAGAATCTGCAGCTTATCTGCCAGCTACCCCTAATTAGCAATTTTAAAGCATAAATATGTGATATAAGGGAGGACTGAGGTACTAGTAAACAAACATCTCCTTTTACAACATTTGGGAATAGTGTCAGTTCAGATGACAATAATTCCCCTTTCAGTATAATGTGGAGCCTAAACTCCACAAGCTAAAGAAATGGATTTCTAGGAATATAGGAAGATAGTAATGTCCATTCACCCCCTTGAACCTGTTTCACTATTCAATTAGATCATGGCTGATCTGTACCTCAACTCCATTTGCCCATCTTTGTTCTGTATTCTTTGATACCTTTACCAAATAAAAAAAACTATCAATCTCAGTCTTGAAAATTTCAATTTGACCCAGCATTCACAGCCTTTTGGGGAAAAGAGTTCCAGATTTCCAGTAATCCTTGTGTGAAAAAATACTTCCTGATTTCACTCCGAAATGCCCTAACTCTAATAATATTATACCCCCTTGTTCTGGATTCCCCCACCAGAGGAAATAGTTTCTCTGTACCTATCCTAACAAATCCCTTTATCATTTTTAATATCTCAATTACCCCTCAACCTTCTAACCTCAAGGGAATACAAATTAATTTTATACAACCTGTCCTCCTCATTTAAACCTTTTAAGACCTTGTACCATAGGATTTTAATTTGAAATTCTCCACGGTCCTTGCTGGAATGTTATTAGTCCATATCTTAAAGACATCACATCGCCAAAATCCCTTCCGCTAGAATAAATTATTTTAAATTACCACACTAATAAAAATGACAAATTCATAACTGCCTCACCGGCAGAAAAACATTTACTACCAAATAATCTACATTACAAATATAGGATATTGTACTCTCTTGGAAAATGTAGGTTGTTTTAACACTAAGCTTAGAATCTGTGTTTACTAGCTAGAATCTGATACCATTAGATGGACATTACACTTACTTAATTAGTCCTTACCGTGGATATCAGCTCTGCCTAAGAGACTAATAACCACTGTTTATACAAGCACTTAAACTGACTTACTGAGTTCCTTTTTTGAAATGGTTTAAAACAATTCTTACAAAAAAGGTTATGTACTGTACGGCCACGGTGCATATTCTTGGGTTTGTCCTGCATTTTTTTTTCTGACTCGCTATACTCAGGCGAACAGTGGGCACCCTACTGCTAGGTCCCCACCGGTTCTGTCACAAGGTCAGCCAAGGATGGCTTTCTCTCCAAAGGCCTGGTCTCTCTGTCCCATAGTGCACAGCTGGGAGCAGGAGCTCAGCAGATGGAGGGCTGCGAGGGCAACACAATGTGCCAGTCCTGTGGCGCCCTCACATGAGTACACAATTTTACAAGTCACTATAATCCCTTCACTGCACCTGCAAGATTTGTAGTAAAGTACAGCCTCTGATGGCTGCTCAATATACCAGTTAAATAAAAGCGTTGTTCCAATTTTCTCCTCACTTCATCTCAGGGTGTTACATCCAGCCCTCTGTAGCTCACCAAAGTGGCCATTCTTCGTGTGTGAATGTCAACGGTAAATGAGTAGGCTATTCGACTGTGATAGGATTGAACTCAGTCGTGATACCTATGCTTACTTGACATGCATGCTTGTACATTTTCTAGAAGGGTCACTGGCCAGTAATCAGGATGGGATGGGATTGGAGGAGGCCAACTACAGCACTAAGATCAGTCAGCCACTGCACTGCCCAGGGATTGAACCTGGGACCTCAGCTTAGATTTTCATCACTTACTTGACTAAGTTAGTAAAGGCCATTCTACACCAGGCAATCTGTTCCTTACTGCACATGTATTGTGTATTGCCTATGTGTGGCAATCGGACCCTTTGCATTAGGCCTGAGTTGGACTGTGAAGTCATCTTTCCACCTGCTGTCGGCAGAGCTGCACAAAACTCCAGCGGTACAACCTGCCGGCTGCAGCTGGTAGCAACAGGGCAGGCTGTAAACTAAAAACCCTTCGCCTGAGTGAACAAACCCGTATCACAGAGATAAACTGAAACTTAAAAATCCTGGCAGAAAGGTAATTTGCACCTTAAAAATCAACACCCTGTTTTTAAAAGAATGGCAACATTTTTTTTTAATATGATTTTTTTGGTTATGAATTAATTGTTGGGATGCATACATAATCTACAAAAAAAATCTGACAGGTTATAAACAATGTTTTACAGCACAGAAGATTTAAAAAAAAAAGCATTACTCAAGCGTGATCAGAGATACTGTCAGGTCAGTCAGAAACTGCAATCGATTTGCTAATAAGGAAACTAACAGAGGCGATCCGGCAAGCAGCCTGTGGCTGCGATGTCTCAAGTATGCAGCAAGCTGTAAATAAAACACTTACGCATTGCCCACATAGATCCTGGAGTAAACTTCATTGCAGTGCTGGGATGGGAGGCTGTAAAAGCCGCTGTCGTTGGCGAGCAGCTCGTTGAGTTCTTCCACCATCAGCCGGTGCTCTGACATGGTCCGCGACTGTGGCTGGACGCAGTGGCAATGGCAGAGGGGCTCAGCGCTGTTCTTGGCTGTGTGTGGGTGTGGGTGTGTTTTATTTTGCTTTTCAAATGTTGCTTCTGCTCGCTGCCGGTGGTTGAAGTTCCCGCATCTCCTGCTGCTCGAATTGAGACGTGAGGGAAGAAAATTCCACCACCCCGCCCCCAAAAAAGGCAGATATTTTCTGAGAGGCGATCAGCTGTTGCCAGACACAGCAATAACGCCCCTTTCTGTGACAGACGGCAGTCACCCTGGCTCTCACTCTCACTCAGGCTCCACACAACATAGCAACCGCCGGCAGTGTATCTGTTGCAAGGGGAAAACTGCAACACTCCAGTCCCACCACCCAGCCTTCTCCTCCACACACCCCATTGAAACTTGCTGCTCCCTCGCCACCCCTGCAAAAATGCAACAAACTTTGTGGTGTGGGCACGGGGGCTAACACTGAGGGAGGAGGGGGGGGGGCTGTCATGTGGATGGGCAGACGGATGATGTCAGTGTAAATGCCATGAGGGAGAAGTTTAAAAAAAAATATGTTCAATAGAACATAAGAACATAAGAATTAGGAACAGGAGTTGGCCATCTAGCCCCTCGAGCCTGCTCCGCCATTCAACAAAATCATGGTTGATCTGGCCGTGGACTCAGCTCCACGTAGCCGCCCGCTCCCCGAAACCCTTAATTCCCTTATTGGTTAAAAATCTACCTAGCTGTGACTTGAATACATTCAATGAGCTAGCCTCAACTGCTTCCTTGGGCAGAGAATTCCACAGATTCACAACCCTCTGGGAGAAGAAATTCCTTCTCAACTCGGTTTTAAATTGGCTCCCCCGTATTTTGAGGCTGTGCCCCCTAGTTCTAGTCTCCCCGACCAGTGGAAACAACCTCTCTGCCTCTATCTTGTCTATCCCTTTCAAAGCGAGGGCTATTTGAGCTTCTGGTTGCTTCGCTTGGTAATGCTTTTGGGTCGGGCATGCGTCCGCCCCATCATCAAGCCCGCCTATTTCCACCTCCGAAACATCGCCCGACTCCTCCCTCGCCTCAGCTCACCTGCTGCTGAAACCCTCATCCATGCCTTTGTTATCTCTAGATTCGACTATTCCAACGCTCTCCTGGCCGACCTCCCACCTTCCACCCTGCATAAACTTGTGCTCATCCAAATCTCTGCTGCCTGTGCCCTAACTCGCACCAAGTCCCGCTCACCCATCACTCCTGTGCTCGCTGACCTACATTGGCTCCCGGTTAAGCAGCGCCTCGATTTTAAAATTCTCATCCTTGTTTTCAAATCCCTCCCTGGCCTCGCCCCTCCCTATCTCTGTAACCTTCTCCAGCCCCGCGACCCTCCAAGATCTCTGCGCTCCTCCAATTCTGACCTCTTGCGCATCCTCTATTTTCACCGCTCCACCATTGGCGGCTGTGCCTTCAGCTGCCTAGGCCTAAGGTCTGGAACTCCCTCTCTAAACCTCTCCACCTCTCTACATCCCTTTCCTCCTTGAAGATGCTCCTTAAAACCTACCTCCTTGACCTCTGTCCTAATATCTCCTTTTGTGGCTCAGTGTTAAATATTGTTTGATAGCATTCCAGAGAAGCACCTTGGGATGATTTACTTTTTTCCTTTGAAGATAAACTGGTCCCTGCCTCAACCATTCCTTTTGGCAAAGCATTCCACCAGAATTGCAACCTGCTGCTTAAAGAATTTTCTCCAAACCTCTCTCCTCACTCGCAGGCTTTATATCCTATTGAAACTACCCTGGCACTATTCAGTGCCAGACAGAGGCCATGGCCATCTTCGTTCATCCTTCCATTGAAACCTTAGGGTGGCGCATAATTGCATCTCGAATTATTCCAACTTTTCTGCTCCCGCTATCCTTTCAGAGGACAACTCTTCATGAAAACGTGCTTCTTTGTTTTTACCAGTTGATACCCCTTGCCTTGCAAAGGGACAAATGGTGCTCTGGATTGAACTTTTCTATTCCACTTAATACCTTATATACCTCTATTAGATGACCTCGCATTCACTTCTTTTCAAGTTAAAATTTTTCGCGCCATTCTAACTTAGACCTTTGACATGAAGGATCAGCCTCGGGACACTTCTAGGATTTGGATGTTTCCCTTGTGATGGTTATTAATTTGGAGTTGACCCATAACCTATTTTGATGTCCCACGCTTAAAAATAAATATAGGTCCATTTATTAAATGAGTTTGTAATGTGTATTGAAAACCCAGTAAAATTGTTGATGAATCGTCATTCCAAACACTTCTTCAATCCCAGGGCAAGTATTGGCTGGGTTAGCTGATATTTTTAAATGTTATGCATTGCCCTATGAAAGTAGTAAGCCGTAACTTGGTTGTGTTACAGTAATGGTGATGTGTGGGGGGGCTGGGGGATGGCATAAAAAGAAAAACTTGCATTTAAATAGCACCTTTCACGACCACCGGACATCTCACAATGCTTTACAGCCAATGAAGTACTGTTGTAATGTGGGAAACGCAGGGGCCACCTTGCACACAGCTAACTCCCAAAAACAGGAATGTGATAATGAAAAGATAATCGTTTTTTGTTATGTTGATTGAGGGATAAATATTGGCCAGGACACCGGAGATAACTCCTCTGTTCTTCTTCGAAATAGTGCCATGGGATCTTTTATATCCAACTGAGTTTAATGTCTCATCTGAAAGATGAAGGAAACTCACTTCAGATTCTCTGTTTAATACCATGTCCTGCTTTCTAGCCTATAACACTTACTGAATGATATTTACAGTACTTTTTTCCCTTTTTGTCCATAATTTGAGAGTGACCTGTAAATTCTGACTGCTGGATGGCTACTTCACGAATGTTACTATGACAATGAAATCCAGTGATGTCACAAGCTCGATGACAAAAATACCATTTCAGCAGAATCCATTGGCGTTTGAAATTAGTGTGTTTATTTTTTTCTCTTGATATTTCCAGATTATCTCCTTTTGTCTCCTCCTGAAAGCAACAACCAATACTGGGTTGTGATTCCATAGACACCAACAGCCCTCCAGGACATCACCCAAATAACTATTGTCACATGTAAGCCTAGACAGAGTGTGTCAGCAGACTTTGAAACGTGGAGGATATCACAGTTGAACCCAATGCTGTCCTTCAATTGGGCCAATATAAGGCGTAAGGAGTGATTCCATAATCCTACATTCCAAGCAGGGTAGCCATGCATGCAGGAAGCAGGAGGTTGGAAATAGGGCCACATTACTGCAAGCATTGCTCCTTGCTGTGAATGCAGGTTTACAGAATCATGTGTAGACTATTTAGATTCCAGAACACAAAACATCTTCTCTGTGACTTTGGAGCTATTAGAAGCTTCCTCATCACTAGTTCTTTAGTACTGAATTGCTGCCTGGTTTTAAAATGGGCAAGGCACGCAAGTCCAGAATTCTAAAGGGAAAGGTAACCTGGACACCAATGTAATTGTCAGTTTGGCCTGTTCAGAGCAAGAAACACACATTCACATTGAATGTTTAGATTTATACTGGATTAAACACTAACTTGGAATCTTATTCATGAACGTTTCAAAGCCCATGTTAGGTGAAGTTTGGAAACCTATGAAGCTTAAGGCAGGGCCACTAAAGGCACATAGAACTACAAATAGTAAATGAAACCAAGAAGCTGACATCTCTCAGTTTTATTCAAGTCCAAAGACAAAAGTTCTGAGAAAGCTCAATAGAATGAATAACTAAGTGACTGATATGCAGAGTCATAGTTGTACAGTTTCTAGCCAGATGACTAATTGTTTGATGACACATTGGCTGATGGGTTTATTATTAGCACAATATTGCAGAAGAGGAACACAAAGGTCCATTCTCAAGGCATTGGGCAGAATCCATGAAATCATTCTAATATACTTGATATTATGTTCAATTGTTGGCTGAGTTTTTTGGAGGCCAAGCCAGTTGGCTAGGAAGTTTCAATGGTCATGTTTATTGAAGCACTATGCTCCAAAATGCCACATTTACTGAGACCATAACACAGCAGTAAAGACATAGTATGCCACTGACAATGCCTTAACAAACTAGCAACACAATCAATTAATATTTATTAAACATACAACCGTACATTTTACCAGGAAAACTTCAGGCAAGGGATCAATAACAGTATTATTAATACCATCGATTCTAAAGAGATAACCATGTTTATTCATGATTATTTATTCATTCTACCTCACATTTGCAACAGAATAGAAATCAATCCTATCTCTTAAAAGTTAAAAGGAATTTGATGCAAAGTAATTTAAACATATCAATGTCACAATTTTAAAATTCCCACTTTTGTTTTGCTGTTTATGACAAAATTAGGAGAAGCTGCAATTAAAACAGGCATCAGTGAACAAGTCTAAAAATTTACCTAATAAAACATTCTTAAAATGGATTATATGTAGTTGGGAAATTGGGGTTGCTTTCAGAGATTTTTTTCAGATACATCAACATGAATTCTGGTAGGATGCAGCAGGTCACATTCCTACAGTCAACAACTTGTATTTATATAGCGCCTTTAACGTACTAAAACGTCCAAAGGCGCTTCACAGGAGTGTTTTAAGACAAAACAAATAAATTTGACATCGAGCCACATAAGAAGACCAAAAGCTTGGTCAAAGAGGTAGGTTTTAAGGTGCGTCTTAAAGTAGAAAGAGAGGCAGAGAGGTTTAGGGAGGTAGTTCCAGACCTTGGGGCTTAGGCAGCTGAAGGCACAGCCACCAATGGTTGAGCGATTCTAATCAGGGATGCTCAAGAGGGCAGAATTTGAGTAGTGCAGACTTCTCGGGGGGGTTGTGAGGCTGAAGTAGTTTACAGAGATAGGGAGGAGCGAGGCCATGGAGGGATTTGTAAACAAGGATGAGAATTTTGAAATCGAGGCGTTGCTTAACTGGGAGTCAATGTAGGCCAGCGAGCACAGGGGTGATGAGTGAGTGGGACTCAGTGTGAGTTAGGACACGGGCTGCCGAGTTTTGGATGAGCTCAAGTTTACATAGGGTAGAATGTGGGAGGCCGGCTAGGAGTGCATTGGAGTAGTCAAGCATAGAGGTGACAGAGGCATGGATGAGGGTTTCAGCAGCAGGTGAGTTGAGTTGACAACCACCCTCAGCTATGTGTGTATTTTTGCTACAAGTTCGGGTTTACCCTTATGGTTTTGGATGTTTTATTGCAGCACAGATCTAGTTGAGAGAGCTCTAAGGTCTTAACCAGTATTTTCTGAAGGATTAGTTTTAATCTACAATGGATTAATTTAGATTGAGTATATTAAACTGAGCACATTGGTTAACTTAGATTGGCCATTCATAAAGAGATCTTCATTTGTTCTTTTCTTCTACTCTCCCATTACATAACTGTACAGCTTCCAGCCAGTTGCTGACTGAGGAATATGCAATATCAAAGGTAATTAAATTCCATCCTCACAAGCGGGCATATGTTTCTTACATTGATCCTATGTAATTATTTAAATCTTCAAAAAATTATTTTGTAATTTTTTTCCCTGAATTCCTTCTCACCTCTAGTTAGAATTATGTGGTTGTAAATGTTAGTTTAATCACGGGAATGATCATTTATCCCAGTAAAAAATTGTGTGTGTGAATTACTGATAGCTGTATTAGCATGCTAGTACAGTCTCATTGATATTCGGAGGAACCTTCTCTCCACATAATAAACAGACCATCCCTGCAATGACAGTGGAGCTGCAAGTGCTTTTTCATTCCCAGAAAGATCGTCATAAGTCACTTGGGAGTAATGCACCTTATTCGCAAAAGAACATTTGTAATTCACTGTCACTGGTGAGATAATGTGAAAACAGTGTAATAGTAATGCCGAATGTAGATTGTTTGCCTTGTCGATATTCTTGAAATGGACACCAGCACTACTGTGCCAATTGTCAGTGCAATCTTGGGACTGCCTAGTCTCCCTCTAAAAAATGTTAGCTGCTTATTTGGGCTGTAACAGTAGCTCGGTGAATCATCAACATTAATTGAATATGACAGTCCGTGGGCTGCTTGTAACCTAGTAAGTAATGCACAATGGCAAAAACTAGTGCTTGACCTAGAGTTAGTAAAAGTCTAATAATGAATTATACCACCACAGGAACAATTTTGCACAGCTCTGCTCCCAGCGTGGAGTCTAGCTGGATGGGAATGCTGATTGCAGAATCTGGCACAGGAGTCAGCATTCCTGATTTGTGCTGCTCTGAATATCCTGAAGAAATGTAAAACATTGTTTTGCAGGCCTCGTTGATGTCCAGCAAGGGTTTCATTGCACCTTAAAATCCCATGCAAATGCATGGTAATTGATTGCACGATAAGCTCATGATTTGGCAGAGGCCTTCTCTCCCATAGAGCTGCTGCTCCATATAAAAGAGGTACATGAGAATTTGAATGGCCTGGCTTTTAACAGTTGGCTTGAAAGTTTGCTTTACCCTGCTTTATCTGAATTTTTATTGGTGCATTACTTTCAGTTGCCATTTAGGCCTGATGTTTTTTTGCACTGCAATACTTCTATTCACCACTCATTTTCCTATAACAGTCTTGCTACGTCACTTGCAGTAGGCAAAACGGTCAGGACACAGTTCCTTTGGGGTTTCAAATGGCACTCACAAATTAGGAGAAGAAATATCAGTTCATGACAGGATACAAAGGCAGGTATGATTATACCTCAGGCATCACATAAACACACATCCTTACCCCAGTGCCCACAATTACAGACCACGACAATCCTATCTGGGGATGTCAGAGGAGTCCTGTTTCTGTCATCTCAACTTCACAAGAGAGGCTGCCACAGAGCAATGACAGCTTTTTGAGGCCAGTCTGCAGCAAACCTTTTCTACCATGACAGCTTTCCATAGGCTTTGAAAGTCACTGGTCCACTAAATAAACTACCCTACCAAATCATAACAACATAAGAATCATAAGAAATAGGAGCAGGAGTATCATGGCTGATCTGATCATGGACTCAGCTCCACTTCCCTGCCCGCTCCCCATAACCCTTTATTCCCTTATCGCTCAAAAATCTGTCTATCTCCGCCTTAAATATATTCAATGATTCAGCCTCCACAGCTCTCTGGGGCAGATAATTCCATAGATTTACAACCCTCTGAGAAGAAATTCCTCCTCATCTCAGTTTTAAGTGGACGGCCCCTTATTCTGAGACTATGTCCCCTAGTTTTAGTTTTCCCTAAGAGTGGAAATATACTCTCTGCATCCACCTTGTCGAGCCCCCTCATTATCTTATATGTTTCGATAAGATCACCTCTCATTCTTCTCAACTCCAGTAAGTATAGGCCCAACCTATTCAACCCATCTTCATAAGTCAACCCCCTCATCTCCGGAATCAATCTAGTGAACCTTCTTTGAACATCCTTCCTGAAATATGGAGACCAAAACTGTACACAGTACTCTAGGTGTGACCTTACCAATACCCTGTACAGTTGTAGCAGGACTTCTCTGCTTTTATACTCCATCCCCCTTCCAATAAAGGCCAACAATCCATTTGCCTTCCTGATTACTTGCTGTACCTGCCTACTAACTTTTTGTGTTTCATGCACAAGGACCCCACATCCCTCTATACTGCAACACTTTGCAATTTTTCTCCATTTAAATTATAATTTGCTTTTCTATTTTTTCTGCCAAAGTGGATAACCTCACATTTTCCAACATTATACTCCATCTGCCAAATTTCTGCCCACTCACTTAGCCTGTCTATATCCCTTTGCAGATTTCTTGTGTCCTCCTCACAATTTGCTCTCCCACCGATCTTTGTATCATCTGCAAACTCGGTCCCTTCATCCAAGTCATTAATATAGATTGTAAATAGTTGAGAACCCTGCACCGATCCCTGCAGCACCCCACTAGTTACTGTTTGCCAATGACCCATTTATTCCGACTCTCTGTTTTCTGTTAGTTAGCCAATCCTCTATCCATGCTAATATATTACCACCAACTCCGTGAACTTTTATCTTGTGCAGTAACCTTTTATGTGGCACTTTATCGAGCACCTTCTGGAAATCCAAATACACCACATCTTCTGGTTCCCCCTTATCCACCCTGCTCGTTACATCCTCAAAGAACTCCAGCAAATTTGTCAGATATGATTTCCCTTTCATAAAATCCTTCAAAACATCATTGCAGACATATGCCAAATCTGTCATTTGGCTGTTCATAAATGCATCAGACAAGTGACACGCTCACTTGCAAGAGCAATACATTCATCCCTTACTCTACAGAAAAGAAGCATTAGAATGATAAGGCACAGACCTGTTATCAGATGGCTGGGCTCCCAAGAGTGCAGGACATCACAGGTGACTTTCATGTGGCCAGCACGTTCCTGCTCCTCCTTTGTCATCACGAGTTGCTCCTCCTCACCTGTGCACTTTGCCAGAAATAATGCTAATTCATCAAGCTCACTAACTACATGCTACCTTGATGTGTATAGCTGTGTAGGTCCTTGCAAACCTTAGGGAGAGGACGCAGGATGCTGCATCATGCTACCTTGCTCTGGGCTACTGGCGGTGTTAAGGGGCTGCACTTCCAAGACCACAAGGACAAAGCTTACACTGTAAAATACTGTGTGTGATGTTTGTGTGATACACGGCAAGCGAGCCCCAGGAGGGCAGAGGAAACACTTCAAGGACACCCTCAAAGCCTCCTTGTTAAAGTGTAACATTCCCACTGGCACCTGGGAATCCCTTGCCCAAGACCGCCCAAAGTGGAGGAAGAGCATCCGGGAGGGCGCTGAGCACCTCGAGTCTCATTGCCGAGAGCATGCAGAAATCAAGCGCAGACAGCGGAAGGAGCGTGCAGTAAACCAGGCTCCCCACCCACCCTTTCCTTCAACCATTGTCTGCCCCACCTGTTACAGAGACTGTAATTCCCGTATTGGACTATAGAGTCACCTGAGAACTCACTTGTAGAGTGGAAGCAAGTCTTCCTCGATTTTGAGGGACTGCCTATGATGATGATGATGTGTGTATGACTCCGCGAGAGTAACAGAGAAGAGGGACAATATATAAGGGCTGGGTGGCAGTACACCGTAGTTTTGGGAAGATCTGCTGCTTCATTTTTTCCGACTTGCGCTATGATCTGATATTCCAGGATGTACAGAGTGGGTCACTTGATTGAACGTGTTTAGAGTGTGACCCCCCCCCCCCCCTTTAACCGGGGGACTTGATTATTATTTGCAACAAAATAGTTGTACAGAGTGGGTTCATCAATGATTTAGATGAAGGAATTGAGTGTAATATCTCCAAGTTTGCAGATGACACTAAGCTGGGTGAGCTGTGAGGAGAATGCTAAGAGGCTGCAGGGTGACTTGGACAGGTTAGGTGAGTAGGCAAATGCATGGCAGATGCAGTATAATGTGGATAAATGTGAGGTTTTCCACTTTGGTGGCAAAAACGTGAAGGCAGAATATTTACTGAATGGCGGCAGATTAGGAAAAGGGGAGATGCAACGAGACCCGGGTGTCATGATACATCAGTCATTGAAAGTTGGCATGCAGGTATAGCAGGCGGTGAAGAAGGCAGATGGCATGTTGGCCTTCATAGCTAGGGGATTTGAGTATAGGAGCAGGAAGGTCTTACTGCTGTTGTACATGGCCTTGGTGAGGCCTCATCTGGAATATTGTGTTCAGTTTTGGTCTCCTAATCTGAGGAAGGACGTTCTTGCTATTGGGGAAATGCAGCAAAGGTACACCAGACTAATTCCTGGGATGGCAGGACTGACATATGAGGAGAGACTGGATTGACTGGGCCTGTATTCACTGGAGTTTAGAAGAATGAGAGGGGATCTCATAGAAACATATAAAATTCTGATGGGACTGGACAATTTAGATGTAGGAAGAATGTTCCTGATGTTGGGGAAGTCCAGAACCAGGGGTCACAGTTGAAGGATAAGGGGTAAGCCATTTAGGACCAAGATGAGGAGAAACTTCTTCACTCAGAAAGTTGTGAACCTGTGGAATTCTCTACCGCAGAGAGTTGTTGATGCCAGTTTGTTAGATATATTCAAGAGGAAGTTAGATATGGCCCTTATGGCTAAAGGGATCAAGGGGTATGGAGAGAAAGCAGGAAAGGGGTACTGAGGTGAATGATCAGCCATGATCTTATTGAATGGTAGTGCAGGCTCGAAGGGCCAAATGGCCTACTCCTGCACCTATTTTCTATGTTTCTATTTAAGGGAGTTGAGGACTGTGATTTGTGATTCATTCTTCAATTGGGACTTAATCCCTTAAATTTTGTACCACCGTGTTGTGTCGGACAGTAATCTCCAGATGTTGCAAGTGAAACAACAAATGCCTAGTGACAGATGTGCCCAACCTATGTGACAATAAGTAACCATGAATCATGGAACTGTGTTGTGTTTTGATGCTTTCATGTCTGAAGCAATGGAAGATGCGGGTTTGGCAAGTCTTTTATTTGTACATCGCATCTTGACGATGTGCCCTATTGAGGTAAAGGTGTGCATTTCATGCACAGAAAGCTGAAAGGCTATGTGAGGGCTTGGCATGGGTGAGTATTAAATATGAAACAGATTGACAGGCAACATTTTATATCATGGAATTTTGAGACATCTAACAGATACTGTTGGGCAGTCTTACATTAGCAGATTCCTTGAAAAGTGCTATCTTCTTCCAATTCTATTCTGTTGTCCTGCAAATAATGTTAGGCCTGGCTGCTGCAATCTACCAAGCATGCTGCACTGCCATTCCCTGGAAGGATGCCCTGGAGCACCAAACAGGGCAACAGATCTTAACCCCACATCATGCACAAGCACATCACTTTGCGAGACATCAAACAGGGGTTGGCTACAGCACTCTTCCACCACTTACCCACAGATCATATTTTATGCCTCTATGATAGCATTTCCTTCTTTTCAGCCACAACGGGAGTCGAGAGAGGCGTACTTGTGCAGCTCCAGCTGAGAGAAGTCAAAAAAGAAGTAGAAAGAAATCAAAAGGTGACGTCACAGCCAACGTGGTAAGTGATTGGCTGCTGATTGGTGAGTAGTTTTTCTTTTTCTTTATTAGTCAGTAACTTTTAACATTGTTGTCGGCAATTTAAGTGTATCTAAGGGTTAAGTCATGGCAGGACAGCTCGGTCACGTGATATGCTCCTCCTGTACCATGTGGGAACACGGGGACAACACCAGTGTCCCTGACGACTACATGTGAGGGAAGTGTGTCCACCTCCGGCTACTGACGGTCTGCGTTGCGGAGTTGGAGCTGAAGGTGGATTCACTCTGGAGCATCCACGATGCTGAGAATGACGTGAGTATCACGTGTAGCGAGTTGGTCTTACCGCAGGAGAAGGGTCCACAACCAGCGAGGGAATGGAAGACCAGCAGGAAGAGTAGTGCAAGGAAGGTTGTGCAGGGGTCCCCTGTGGTCATCCCACTGCAAAACAGATACACTGCTTTGAGTGCTGTTGAGGGGGATGACTCATCAGGAGCGGGCAGCAGCAGCCAAGTTCATGGCACCGTGGCTGGCTCTGTTGCACAGGAGGGCAGGAAAAAGAGTGGGCGAGCGATAGTGATAGGGGATTCAATTGTAAGGGGAATAGATAGGCGTTTCTGCGGCCGCAACCGAGACTCCAGGATGGTATGTTGCCTCCCTGGTGCAAGGGTCAAGGATGTCTCGGAGCGGGTGCAGGACATTCTAAAAAGGGAGGGAGAACAGCCAGTTGTCGTGGTGCACGTTGGTACCAATGACATAGGTAAAAAAAGGGATGAGTTCCTACAAAATGAATTTAAGGAGCTAGGAGCTAAATTAAAAAGTAGGACCTCAAAAGTAGTAATCTCTGGACTGCTACCAGTGCCAGGTGCTAGTCAGAGTAGGAATCGCAGGATAGCTCAGATGAATACGTGGCTTGAGCAATGGTGCAGCAGGGAGGGATTCAAATTCCTGGGGCATTGGAACCGGTTCTGGGGGAGGTGGGACCAGTACAATCCGGACGGTCTGCACCTGGGCAGAATCGGAACCAATGTCCTCGGGGGAGTGTTTGCTAGTGCTGTTGGGGAGGAGTTAAATTAATATGGCAGGGGGATGGGAACCAATGCAGGGAGATAGAGGGAAACAAAAAGGAGGCAAAAACAAAAGACAGAAAGGAGATGAGGAAAAGTGGAGGGCAGAGAAACCCAAGGCAAAGAACAAAAAGGGCCATTGTACAGCAAAATTCTAAAAGGACAGAGGGTGTTAAAAAAACAAGCCTAAAGGCTTTGTGTCTTAATGCAAGGAGTATCCGCAATAAGGTGGATGAATTAACTGTGCAAATAGATGTTAACAAATATGATGTGATTGGGATTACGGAGACGTGGCTCCAGGATGATCAGGGCTGGGAACTCAACATCCAGGGGTATTCAACATTCAGGAAGGATAGAATAAAAGGAAAAGGAGGTGGGGTAGCATTGCTGGTTAAGGAGGAGATTAAGGCAATAGTTAGGAAGGACATTAGCTTGGATGATGTGGAATCTATATGGGTAGAGCTGCAGAACACCAAAGGGCAAAAAACGTTAGTGGGAGTTGTGTATAGACCTCCAAACAGTAGTAGTGATGTTGGGGAGGGCATCAAACAGGAAATTAGGGGTGCGTGCAATAAAGGTGCAGCAGTTATAATGGGTGACTTTAATATGCACATAGATTGGGCTAACCAAACTGGAAGCAATACGGTGGAGGAGGATTTTCTGGAGTGCATAAGGGATGGTTTTTTAGACCAATATGTCGAGGAACCAACTAGGGGGGAGGCCATCTTAGACTGGGTGTTATGTAATGAGAGAGGATTAATTAGCAATCTCGTTGTGCGAGGCCCCTTGGGGAAGAGTGACCATAATATGGTGGAATTCTGCATTGGGATGGAGAATGAAACAGTTAATTCAGAGACCATGGTCCAGAACTTAAAGAAGGCTAACTTTGAAGGTATGAGGCGTGAATTGGCTGGGATGGATTGGCGAATGATACTTAAGGGGTTGACTGTGGATGGGCAATGGCAGACATTTAGAGACCGCATGGATGAACTACAACAATTGTACATTCCTGTCTGGCATAAAAATAAAAAAGGGAAGGTGGCTCAACCGTGGCTATCAAGTGAAATCAGGGATAGTATTAAAGCCAAGGAAGTGGCATACAAATTGGCCAGAAATAGCAGCGAACCTGGGGACTGGGAGAAATTTAGAACTCAGCAGAGGAGGACAAAGGGTTTGATTAGGGCAGGGAAAATGGAGTATGAGAAGAAGCTTGCAGGGAACATTAAGACGGATTGCAAAAGTTTCTATAGATATGTAAAGAGAAAAAGGTTAGTAAAGACAAACGTAGGTCCCCTACAGTCAGAATCAGGGGAAGTCATAACGGGGAACAAAGAAATGGCGGACCAATTGAACAAGTACTTTGGTTCGGTATTCACGAAGGAGGACACTAACAACCTTCCGGTTATAAAAGGGGTCGGGGGGTCTAGTAAGGAGGAGGAACTGAGGGAAATCCTTATTAGCCGGGAAATTGTGTTGGGGAAATTGATGGGATTGAAGGCCGATAAATCCCCAGGGCCTGATGGACTGCATCCCAGAGTACTTAAGGAGGTGGCCTTGGAAATAGTGGATGCGTTGACAGTCATTTTCCAACATTCCATTGACTCTGGATCAGTTCCTATGGAGTGGAGGGTAGCCAATGTAACCCCACTTTTTAAAAAAGGAGGGAGAGAGAAAACAGGGAATTATAGACCGGTCAGCCTGACATCGGTAGTGGGTAAAATGATGGAATCAATTATTAAGGATGTCATCGCAGTGCATTTGGAAAGAGGTAATATGATAGGTCCAAGTCAGCATGGATTTGTGAAAGGGAAATCATGCTTGACAAATCTTCTGGAATTTTTTGAGGATGTTTCCAGTAGAGTGGATAAGGGAGAACCAGTTGATGTGGTATATTTGGACTTTCAGAAGGCGTTCGACAAGGTCCCACACAAGAGATTGATGTGCAAAGTTAGAGCACATGGGATTGGGGGTAGTGTACTGACATGGATTGAGAACTGGTTGTCAGACAGGAAGCAAAGAGTAGGAGTAAATGGGTACTTTTCAGAATGGCAGGCAGTGACTAGTGGGGTACCGCAAGGTTCTGTGCTGGGGCCCCAGCTGTTTACACTGTACATTAATGACTTAGATGAGGGGATTAAATGTAGTATCTCCAAATTTGCGGATGACACTAAGTTGGGTGGCAGTGTGAGCTGCGAGGAGGATGCTGTGAGGCTGCAGAGCGACTTGGATAGGTTAGGTGAGTGGGCAAATGCATGGCAGATGAAGTATAATGTGGATAAATGTGAGGTTATCCACTTTGGTGGTAAAAACAGAGAGACAGACTATTATCTGAATGGTGACAGATTAGGAAAAGGGGAGGTGCAAAGAGACCTGGGTGTCATGGTACATCAGTCATTGAAGGTTGGCATGCAGGTGCAGCAGGCGGTTAAGAAAGCAAATGGCATGTTGGCCTTCATAGCAAGGGGATTTGAGTACAGGGGCAGGGAGGTGTTGCTACAGTTGTACAGGGCATTGGTGAGGCCACACCTGGAGTATTGTGTACAGTTTTGGTCTCCTAACCTGAGGAAGGACATTCTTGCTATTGAGGGAGTGCAGCGAAGGTTCACCAGACTGATTCCCGGGATGGCGGGACTGACCTATCAAGAAAGGCTGGATCAACTGGGCTTGTATTCACTGGAGTTCAGAAGAATGAGAGGGGACCTCATAGAAACATTTAAAATTCTGACGGGGTTAGGCAGGTTAGATGCAGGAAGAATGTTCCCAATGTTGGGGAAGTCCAGAACCAGAGGTCACAGTCTAAGGATAAGGGGTAAGCCATTTAGGACCGAGATGCGGAGGAACTTCTTCACCCAGAGAGTGGTGAACCTGTGGAATTCTCTACCACAGAAAGTTGTTGAGGCCAATTCACTAAATATATTCAAAAAGGAGTTAGATGAGGTCCTTACTACTAGGGGGATCAAGGGGTATGGCGAGAAAGCAGGAATGGGGTACTGAAGTTGAATGTTCAGCCATGAACTCATTGAATGGCGGTGCAGGCTAGAAGGGCCGAATGGCCTACTCCTGCACCTATTTTCTATGTTCTATGTTTCTATGTTTCTATGTTTCTGCCAATGCACCCCCCCCACCCCAATCCCTCCCTCCATCCTCCAATCTCCCTCCATTACTCCCCTATCTCCCATTCCCCAACCCAGTTCTCCCATCCCTCAAACAGACGTCTTTGCAAAAGCTGCCAACTTTTTGGAATCATTTCTGAGTTTTCAAAAGGGCTCACAAATGCTTGCCCCCAGATGCTGTTGCTTCCCTTAAGAAAAATAAACCTGCATTTACATAGAAACTTATCACATCCTCAGGATATCCCACAGCACTTCATATCAACATGAATTACTTTGGAAGTCCAGTCACTGTTGCTATGTAGGCAAAATGCAGCAGTCAATTTGTTTTCAGCATATTCTCACAAACAGCAAATGAGATAAATGACCAGTTAATCTGTTTTTGGTTATATTGGTTGAGGGAGGAATATTGCCTCTGTCTTTCTTCAATTAGTGCCATTTAGGGCTCATTTACAGCCACCTATTATGCTTTAACTAAGGGTTAAAGACACATGCTCAATTCTGAGTGAGACTTGAACCCACAACTATTTTAATTCTAACTTTAAATCAAGTGCCCTTCTTGGCAAGGGGACTAGAACCCACAAATTTTAAACTAAAGTTTTACGGAAACTTAAATCAAATTAAAATTTAGTTACTTGAACCCACAACTATTTTAAGTTGAAACTGTAAATCAAGTGTCCCCTTATTAAAGGGGTTCTAAAGCCGACAAATTAAACTTTTAACGTTAAATGGATCAAGTTAGAATTTGGTTGTCAGGGGTGATGATGCACTCAGTCCCTCCGGCGCCCACCTCTCGCGGAAGGCCGCGAGCGTACTTGAACCCACAACTATTTTAAGAAGAAACTTTAAATCAAGTGACCCCTTTTGGCACTAGAACCCACAAATTTCCAAATAAAACTTTAACAGAAACGTAGATCAAATTAAAATTTAGTTGCCGGGGTGATGATGCACTCCAGTCCCTCTGGTGCCCACCTCTCGTGGAAGACCATGAGCGTACTTGAACCCCCAACTCTTTTAAAGTAAACAGGCAAACATTAGATCAAGTGCCCCCCGATCTGGGGGACACTACAAACATTTCCCAAGGCCCTTTTTTTTTGTATTTTTTTGTATTTTTGTAGGTTTTTTTTGTTTGTTTTTTTTTGGGCTCTAAAACCATAATTTACAAGTGCCCCCTATAAAACGGGAGGGGGACACTAAAACCAGCATTTAAAACAAATTAAACTTTAAACCATATAAAATCAAATTAAAATTTGGCTGCCGGGGGTGATGATGCACTCCAGTCCCTCCGGCCCCCACCTCTCGCGGAAGGCCACGAGCATACTTGAACCCCCGACTCTTTTAGGGGGGGGGGAGACAAAATAAACATTAAATCAAGTGCCCCCCGATCTGGGGGACACTCCAGACACTTATACCTGCCCTCTTTTTTTTTGTGTTTTTTTTTGTGTTTTTTTTTCCTTTTGCGATTTTTTTTGGGCATTAAAATCATATAATTTACAAGTGCCTCCTATAAAAGGGGAGGGGGACACTAAAACCGGCAATTAAAACAAATTAAACTGTAAAATAAATAAAATCAAATTAAAATTTGGTTGCCGGGGGTGATGATGCACTCCAGTCCCTCCGACGCCCACCTCTCGTGGAAGGCCACGAGCGTACTTGAACCCCCAATCTTTGAACTCAAGAGGCAAGCTTGCAGCCAATTGAGCCACATTTTTTTAATTGTTCAGAGCTGAAATATTCCACACACCCACTCCTTGTGCTTGGCACCAGTGGCATGGGTAATGTATTTAAATGATGTGCATTAAGCTGGGCTGGCCTATCTGGTGAGTCCAGCTACCCACTCTGCTGGCATGTTAGAAACATAGAAACATAGAAAAATAGGTGCAGGAGTAGGCCATTCGGCCCTTCTAGCCTGCACCGCCATTCAATGAGTTCATGGCTGAACATTCAACTTCAGTACCCCATTCCTGCTTTCTCGCCATACCCCTTGATCCCCCTAGTAGCAAGGACCTCATCTAACTCCTTTTTGAATATATTTAGTGAATTGGCCTCAACAACTTTCTGTGGTAGAGAATTCCACAGGTTCACCACTCTCTGGGTGAAGAAGTTCCTCCGCATCTCGGTTAAATGGCTTACCCCTTATCCTTAGACTGTGACCTCTGGTTCTGGACTTCCCCAACATTGGGAACATTCTTCCTGCATCTAACCTGTCTAACCCCGTCAGAATTTTAAATGTTTCTATGAGGTCCCCTCTCATTCTTCTGAACTCCAGTGAATACAAGCCCAGTTGATCCAGTCTTTCTTGATAGGTCAGTCCCGCCATCCCGGGAATCAGTCTGGTGAACCTTCGCTGCACTCCCTCAATAGCAAGAATGTCTTTCCTCAGGTTAGGAGACCAAAACTGTACACAATACTCCAGGTGTGGTCTCACCAATGCCCTGTACAACTGTAGCAACACCTCCCTGCCCCTGTACTCAAATCCCCTTGCTATGAAGGCCAACATGCCATTTGCTTTCTTAACCACCTGCTGCACCTGCATGCCAACCTTCAATGACTGATGTACCATGACACCCAGGTCTCGTTGCACCTCCCCTTTTCCTAATCTGTCACCATTCAGATAATAGTCTGTCTCTCTGTTTTTACCACCAAAGTGGATAACCTCACATTTATCCACATTATACTTCATCTGCCATGCATTTGCCCACTCACCTAACCTATCCAAGTCGCTCTGCAGCCTCACAGCATCCTCCTTGCAGCTCACACTGCCACCAACTTAATGTCATCCGCAAATTTGGAGATACTACATTTAATCCCCTCATCTAAGTCATTAATGTACAGTGTAAACAGCTGGGGCCCCAGCACAGAACCTTGCGGTACCCCACTAGTCACTGCCTGCCATTCTGAAAAGTACCCATTTACTCCTACTCTTTGCTTCCTGTCTGACAACCAGTTCTCAATTTATTTGCAACAAAATTGTAAATGTGCCTCTTCTGAACACATTTACAATATCATTACAAAAACACTTACAAATAAACTGGGTAATGAAAACAGGTGAGTATATACAAAATATAAGCTTATGGAGATACTTTATTCTTGTTATTTATGAGGTTAACTGAACCTCTCAACTGGATTATTTTGTTGCAATTTAATACCCACAAGAGCATTCTACCCTAGTAAAAGATGTTTTCCGTTCTGGTAAACTATCCTTTACTTGTAACTGGTACTGTTGACCTAGCAGCATGACCTCCCTTTCCGGTCACATGCTGTTAACATCATAAAGTTGACTGGCTTGTTTCTGACATGACATCACGGTCGTGTTCAGGGATTCATAAGTTTCCCTTAAATTCGGAAGCATAAAATAAACTTTAAATATTATGAGTTGGGAAGTTAGAGCAACATCTGATAACTTCAGAAATTGCAGGAGCTTCTTTTGTGTGCCTCGGTTGCCTTTCCAAACCTTCACTGGTCTCTGTAATACAGACACCCAGTACATTGAATTCAATTAATGTGCTTTAAAGTTACCGTACTTCATCTAAAAGAAAAGCGAGCCTTTCACAATTATGGATTGCAATTCAAAATTATTATTTTTTTTAAAGTTAAGTCTGCTTCAGGCGACCTTCCCAACTTTCGCGATGCCAACACTTTAATTGGTCCACCATCCGGCCCGATAAAGCGATGCTGTTTGTGTGCGATCAGTAAGGGTTAAAGACACGTGTGAAGAAGTTGCGCAAGGAAACGTCTGCGTCATCGCCATGGTGCAACATACAATATAAAAAGTAACAGGAACAGCTGGGCGAGCAGTAGGAGCGGCGCCTTTGATCCTGCGCTCGGAATTTTGATACATTCCCGCGACAATGGAAGAGGAGATACTCGCTACACTGAAGATTCTAATGATCGGGGAGAGTGGCGTGGGCAAATCAAGGTAAGACACAACGTGTCACTTTCTGCATCCCTGAAATGAACCGGCCACTGGGTCTAACCAGACTCCAAGTGGGAGATGAAACCATCGATGTAATTATTGCATTTCAAATAGAGGGAGGGGAAAAAAAAAACCTCCCTATTTCACGCCGCTATTACTCCGGCGGATTCGAGAAGTGTAACTGCTTTGCGATGTAATTACAATTGTAAAACATCTTGGTTTCGGTCTGAGGCAATGGCTGCCTGGTTTGCTTTCTGAGCCGAGGCTTTTTCTTTAAACTAAAACGAGATTGCCCAATTTTACTTGAATCAATTTAAAGCTGATTGATTGATTAATTTAGAGATTTATTTGATTAATTTTAATGCTTAGCTCCTGAGGGAGTAACTCGCAGTGTGTTCTAACCGTATTCCTTGCATTCAGAATGACACCAAATTGAAGGCCCCTGCAGCACAGAATGCATCACCGTGAAATTGCCCAAGTTCAAAGTCGCAATTTTCCTCTCTTTCTTATTTAAGGAGGGATGTGCTTGCATTGGAGGCATTTCAGAGATGGTTCACCTAGGTTGATTCCTGAGATGAAGGGGTTGTCTATGAAGAAAGGTTGAGCAGGGTGGGCCTACACTCATTGGTGTTTAGAAGAATAAGAGGTGATCTTATTGAAATATATAATATTATGAGGGGGCTTGACAGCATAGATGCAGAGAAGATGTTTTCCCCTCCATGGGGGAATCTAGAACTAGGAGACATAGTTTCAGAATAAAGGTCACCCATTTAAAATGGAGATGAGGGAGAATTTCTTCCCTGAGGATTGTGACTCTCTGGAATTCTCTACCCCAGAGAGCTGTTGAAGGCTGGGCCCTTGAATATATTTAAGGTGGAGATGGACAGATTTTTGAATGATAAGGGAGTCGAGGGTAATGGGCATGGAAATGGAGTTTAGGCCACGATCAGATCAGCCATGATCATCTTGAATGGTAGAGCGGGCTCGTGGGGCCAAATGGCCTACTCCTCCTCTGATTTATTTTGTTGTTATGTTTGACTTCTTGACCACAGCAGTTAATCAGAAACCATCTATTGGGAGTTGGGGAAGAAGATCTGGGGCAGGGAGGAAAAGTGTATCTGCCCTATACAACAACATTGGAGGTGGGAGGAGGTGAGATAAGTCCTCTCATTCTACACAGTAGTTGTCTGTAAATAATGCAGCAAGGGTGTACCTGTTCATCGCAAAATATTTATGGCCGAAAAAGATAATATGGCCCATCTTAATTCATCAATCCAGAGGGATCCTCATGTCCCCCACCCCTCATTTCTGTGATTTTAATGAACATAAGAAATAGGAGTAGGCCATTTGGCCCCTTGAGATTGCTCTGCCATTCAATAAGATCATGGCTGACCTGATCATGGACTTGGCTCCACTTCCCTGCCCGCTCCCCATAACCCTTTATTCCCTTATTGCTCAAAACTCTGTCTATCTCCACCTTTAAATATATTCAATGACCTAGCCTCCAGAGCTCTCTGGGGCAGAGAATTTGACAGATTTACAACCCTCCGAGAGAAGAAATTCCTCCTCATCTCAGTTTTAAATGGGCTGCACCTTATTCTGAGACTATGTCCCCTAGTTTTAGTTTCCCCTATGAGTGGAAATATCATCTCTGCATCCACCTTGTCGAGCCCCCTTATTACCTTTTGTATGTTTTGATAAGATCGCTTCTCATTCTTCTGAACTCCCAGGTTGAGCCTATACACATATCTTCATAAGTCAACCCCCTCATCTCCAGAATCAACCCAGTGAACCTTCTCTGCAATGCAAGTATATCCTTTCTTAAATACTGAGACCAAAACTGTATGCAGTACTCCAGGTGTGGCCTCACCAATACCCTGTACAGTTGTAGTAGGACTTCTCTGCTTTTATACTCTATCCTCCTTGCAATAAAGGCCAACATTCCATTTACCTTCTTGATTCATTGCTGTACTTGCATACAAAAGTTTTGTGTTTCATGCACAAGAATCCACAGGTCCCTCTGTACTGCAGCACTTTGCAATTTTTCACCATTTAAATTATAATTTGCTTTTCTATTATTTCTGCCAAAGTGGATAACATTTTCCCACATTATACTCCATCTGCCAAATTTTTACCCACTCACCTTAGCCTGTCCATATCCCTTTGCAGATTTTTTTTGTGTTTGTTTCCACCCCATGTTTGTATCATCAGTGAATTTGGCTACATTACACTCGGTCCCTTCATCCAAGTCATTAATATAGATTGTAAATAGTTGAGGACCCAGCACCGATTCCTGCGGCACCCCACTAGTCACTGTTTGCCAACCTGAATATGACCCGACTCTCTGTTTTCTGTTAGTTGGCCAATGGTCTATCCATGCTAATATATTACCCCCAACCCTGTGAACTTTTGTGTCGTAACCTCTTTTATGTGGCACCTTTATCGAATGCCTTCTGGAAATCCAAATACACCACATCCACTGGTTCCCCCTTATCCACCCTGCTCGTTACATCTTGAAAGAACACCAGCAAATTTGTCAAACATGATTTCCCTTTCATAAAACCATGCTGACTCTGCTTGATTGAATTTTGTTTTTCCAAATGTCCCGTTACTGCTTCCGTAATAATGGACTCTAGCATTTTCCCAACGACAAATATTGGGTTAACTGGTCTATAGTTTCCTGCTTTTTGTCTACCTCAGTTTTAAATAGGGGTGTTAGATTTGCGGTTTTCCAATCCGCTGGAACCGCCCCAGAATCCAGGGAATTTTGGTAGATTACAACCAATGCACCTACTATCTCTGCAGCCACTTCTTTTAAGACCCTAGGATGTAAGCCATTAGCTCCAGGGGACTTGTCTGCTTTTAGTCCCATTATTTTACTGAGTACTCATCATAGGCAGCCCTTCGGGATCGAGGAAGACTTGCTTCCACTCTTAGCATGAGTTCTTGGGTGGCTGAACAGTCCAATACGAGAACCACATTTTCTGTCATAGGTGGGACAGATAGTCGTTGAGGGAAAGGGTGGGCAGGGAGTCTGGTTTGCCGCACACTCCTTCTGCTGCCTGTGCTTGATTTCTGCATGCTCTCCGTGACGATACACTAGGAGCTCAGCACCCTCCCAAATGCACTTCCTCCACTTAGGGCGGTCTACGGCCAAGGATTCCCAGGTGTCAGTGGGGATGTCACACTTTTTATCAGGGAGGCTTTGAGGGTGTCCTTGTAACGTTTCCTCTGCCTGCCTTTGGCTCATTTGCCGTGGACGAGTTCCGAGTAGAGTGCTTGCTTTGAGAGTCTCAGTTCGCATGCCAGACACATATGGCCTGTCTAGCAGAGCTGATCAAGTGTGGTCAGTGCTTCAAAGCTGGGGGTGTTGGCCTGGACGAGGACGCTAATGTTTGTGCGTCTGTCCTCCCAGGGGATTTGCAGGATCTTGCGGAGACATCACTGGTGGTATTTCTCCTGCGACTTGAGGTGTCTATTGTATATGGTCCACGTCTCTGAGCCATACAGGAGGATGGGTATTACTACAGCCCTGTAGACCTTGAGCTTGGTGACAGTTTTAAGGGACTGATCTTCAAACACTCTCTCTTTTCCTCAGGTGGCTGAAAACTGCACTGGCGCACTGGAGGTGGTGTTGGACCTCATCATCAATGCCTGCTCTTGTTAATAGGGGAAGTGGTCCAGGTTGTCCAGGGCCACGCCGTGGATCTTGATGTTTGGGGGGCAGTGCTGTGCGGCGAGGACAGGCTGATGATGTAGGACCTTTGTCTTACTAATGTTTAGCGTGAGGCCCATGCTTTCATACGCCTTGGTAAATACATCAACTATATCCTGAAGTTCAGCCTCTGTGCACAAACGCAGGCGTCGTCTGCGTACTGTAGCTTGACGACAGAGGTTGAAGTGGTCTTGGACCTGGCTTGGAGACGGCGAAGGTTGAACAGCTTCCCACTGGTTCTGTAGTTTAGCTCCACTCCAGCGGGGAGCTTATCAACTATGAGGTGGAGCATGGCAGCGAGGAAGATTGAGAAGAGGGTTGGGGCGATGACACAGCCCTGCTTGACCCCGGTCGAGACATGAATTGTGTCTGTGATGGATCCGTTGGTAAGGATCACTGACTGCATGTCGTCGTGGAGCAGCCGGAGCATGGTAACGTACTTTTGGGGGGGGATCTGAAACAGAGGAGGACACTCCATAGACCCTGTCGGTTGACCGTGTCAAAAGCCTTTGTAAGATCGAAGAAGGCCATATATAAGGGCTGGTGCTGTTCCCTGCATTTTTCCTGCAAAAATCATGTCCATTGTGCCACGGAGGGATGAAATTCGCACTGCGACTCCGGGAGGAGCTCCTCAGCCATGGGGAGAAGACGATTGAGGAGGACTCTAGCGACGACTTTCCCAGTGGTTGATAGCGAGATTCCTCTGTAGTTGCCGCAGTCAAACTTGTCCCCTTTTTTAAAGATGGTCACGATTACTGCATCTCTAAGATCTCCTGGCATGCTCTCCTCCCTCCAGATGAGAGAGATGAGGTCGTGTATTCGCGCCAATAGTGCCTCTCCTGACTACTTCATTAGCAATTGTATTAAGTTCCTCCCTCCCTATAGCCCCTTGATTATCCACTATTGGTATGTTTTTAGTGTCTTCTACTGTGAAGAACAATACAAAATATTTGTTTAACATCTCTGCCTGTTCTCCATTATTAATTCCACAGTTTCATCCTCTAGGGGACCAACATTTACTTTAGCCACTCTTTTTTTTTTTTCCTTTTTTATGTACCTGTAGAAACTCTTACTATCCATTTTTATATTTCGTGCTAGTTTACTTTCATAATCTATCACTTTTTTAGTCATTCTTTGCTGGCATTTAAAAATGTCCCAACCTCTGGCCTCCCACTAGTCTTGGCCACATTGTATGCCCTTGTTTTCAATTTGATACTATCCCTTATTTCCTTAGTTAGCCACGGATGGCCATCCCTTCTCTTGCAGTCTTTCCTTCTCATTGGGATATATTTTTGTTGCGAGTTATGAAATATCTCCTTAAATGTCTGCCATTGCCCATCAATCATCCCATATTTTAGTCTATTTTCCCAGTCCCCTTTAGCCAACTCTGCCCTCATATCTTTGTAGTCTTCCTTTTTATTTAAACTTGGGACCCTGGTTTGCGAACCAACTTTCTCACCCTCCAACTGAATTTTAAATTCAACCATATTATGGTCACTCATTCCTAGTGGATCCTTTACTATTTATTAATCCTGCCTCCTTACACAGTACTAGATCTAAGATAGCCTGCTCGCCGGTTGATTCCGCAACGTACTGTTCAAGGAAACTATCCCGGATACACTCAACGAACTCTTCCTCAAGGCTATCCTGGCCAATAAACTTGTGCTGTATTGTTTTGTGGAAACAATCTCACTCTTGTTGTTATAACCCTTCATAATCTAAAAGCCTCTATCCTGTCACCCCTCAGTCTTGGCCCAAGTGGAAAATTGCCCTAAAATGTTCGGTTGAAAAAGGCTAATGGAATGTTAGCCTTTATATCTAGAGGGCTAGAACAGAAAGGGGAGGATGTTTTGCTGCAGGTATACAAAGCCCTGGTTAGACCACATCTGGACCACTGTGTACAGTTCTAGGCACTGCACCTTAGAAAGGATAAACTGGCCTTGGAAGGAGTCCAGAATCTTACCAGGTGTCCAAGGGTTAGATTATGAGCAGAGATTACATAAACTAGTTTTACATTCCCTGGAATATAGAGGGTTAAGGGATGATTTGATTTGATTTGAGGTTTTTAGGATTTTTGAAAGTAGTTGATAAGGTAGATGGAGAGAAACTTTTTACGCTGGTGGGCCAGTCTAGGACAAAGGGACATAACCTTAAAAGCAGAGCCAGGCCATTCGGGCGAAAGTTCGGGAACAATTCTTCACAATAAGGGTAGAATTGTGGAATTTTCTCCCACAAAAAGCAGTGGATGCTAGCTCAATTAATAAATGGTATAAAATGATATGGAGCCAAGGCTGGTGGATGGAGTTGGAAGATACAGATCAACCATGATCTCATTGAATGCCGGAACAGGCTCGAGGGGGCTAATGGCTTTTTCCTGTTCCTATGTTCTCAAGTCTTCAGAGCTGTAAACCCCACATCCCTGGTAATATCATAGTGCATTTATGTTACACCTTTTCTCTTTGTTTTTATATCCTTCCTCCATATCTGAAAAGCATCTTCTACAGATTTAGTCCCTGCACACTTTCTGAGGATCCGTCCAGAAATTAATCATGCATCAATAATCCATTTTTCATGGAAGAAAATACAATTGAGAAGGTCTAGGACTGAAGCTTTTAATAAAAGATATAGATCAGCATGATCCACAAGCTCCCCGTTGGAGTGGAACTAAACTACAGAACCAGTGGGAAGCTGTTCCACCTTCGCCGTCTCCAGGCCAGGTCCAAGACCATCCCAACCTCTGTCGTTGAGCTACAGTACGCAGACGACGCCTGTGTCTGTGCACATTGAGGCTGAACTTCAGGACATTGTTGATGTATTTACCGAGGCATATGAAAGCGTGGGCCTTGCGCTAAACATCCGTAAGACAAAGGTCCTCCACCAGTCTGTCCTCGCCACAGAGCACTGGCCCCCCCCCCCCCCCCCCCCCAAGTCATCAAGATCCATGGCACGGCCCTGGACAATGTGGACCATTTCCCATACCTCGGGAGCCTCTTATCAACAAAAGCAGACAATGATGAGATTCAACACCGCCTCCAGTGTGCCAGCGCAGCCTTCGGCTGCCTGAGGAAAAGAGTATTCGAAGACGAGGCCCTCAAATTTACCACCAAACTCATGGTCTACAGGGCTTTAGTAGTACCCACCCTCCTGTATGGCTCAGAGACATGGACCTTGTATAGTAGACACCAAGTCGCTGGGGAAATACCACCAACGATGCCTCCACAAGAGCCTACAAATTCCCTGGCAGAACAGACATACTAACATTAGTGTCCTCGACCAGGCCAACATCCCCAGCATTGAAGCACTGACTACACTTGATCAGCTCCGTTGGGCGGGCCACATCGTCCGCATGTCAGACACGAGACTCCCGAAACAAGCGCTCTACTCGGAACTCCTTCATGGCCAATGAGCCAAAGGTGGACAGAGGAAATGTTACAAGGACACCCTCAAAGCCTCTCTGGTAAAGTGCAGCATCGCCACCGACTCCTGGGAGTCCCTGGCCGAAGACCGCCCTAGGTGGAGGAGGTGGATCCAGGAGGGTGCTAAGCGCCTTGAGACTCGTTGCCGAGAGCATGCAGAAAACAAGTGCAGGCAGTGGAAGGAGCGTGCGGCAAACCAGACTCCCAACCCACCCTTTCAACGTCTCAGTCCCATCTGTATTCCCATATTGGACTGTACAGCCACCTGAGAACTCACTGTTCGAGTGGAAGCAAGTCTTCCTCGAACAGTGCATTCTCAGGTGGCTGTACAGTCCAATATGGAAATACAGTCTCTGTCACAGGTGGGACAGACAGTGGTTGAAGGAAAGGGTGGGTGGGGAGCCTGGTTTGCCGCACGCTCGCTCCGCTGCCTGCGCTTATTTTCTGCATGCTCTCGGCGACGAGACTCTGTGCTCAGCGCCCTCCCGGATACTCTTACTCCACTTAGGGCAGTCTTGGACCAGGGATTCCCAGGTGTCAGTGGGGAAGTTGCACTTTATCAAGGAGGCTTTGAGGGTGTCCTTGAAATGTTTCCTCTGCCCACCTGGGGATCGTTTGCCGTGCAGGAGTTCCGAGTAGAGCGATTGCTTTGGGAGTCTTGTGATTGGAGATTTGAGATTGTAGAACTAGAGGGTGTGACCACAATTATAGAAACATAGAAAATAGGTGCAGGAGTAGGCCATTTGGCCCTTCTAGCCTGCACCGCCATTCAATGAGTTCATGGCTGAACATGCAACTTCAGTACCCCATTCCTGCTTTCTCACCATACCCCTTGATCCCCCTAGTAGTAAGGACTTCATCTAACTCCTTTTTGAATATATTTAGTGAATTGGCCTCAACAACTTTCTGTGGTAGAGAATTCCACAGGTTCACCACTCTCTGGGTGAAGAAATTCCTCCTCATCTCGGTCCTAAATGGCTTCCCCCTTATCCTTAGACTGTGTCCCCTGGTTCTGGACTTCCCCAACATTGGGAACATTCTTCCTGCATCTAACCTGTCTAACCCCGTCAGAATTTTAAACGTTTCTATGAGGTCCCCTCTCATTCTTCTGAACTCCAGTGAATACAAGCCCAGTTGATCCAGTCTTTCTTGATGGGTCAGTCCCGCCATCCCGGGAATCAGTCTGGTGAACCTTCGCTGCACTCCCTCAATAGCAAGAATGTCCTTCCTCAGGTTAGGAGACCAAAACTGTACACAATACTCCAGGTGTGGCCTCACCAAGGCCCTGTACAATTGTAGCAACACCTCCCTGCCCCTGTACTCAAATCCCCTCGCTATGAAGGCCAACATGCCATTTGCTTTCTTAACCGCCTGCTGTACCTGCATGCCAACCTTCAATGACTGATGTACTGTGACACCCAGGTCTCTTTGCACCTCCCCTTTTCCTAATCTGTCACCATTCAGATAATAGTCTGTTTCTCTGTTTTTACCACCAAAGTGGATAACTTCACATTTATCCACATTATACTTCATCTGCCATGCATTTGCCCACTCACCTAACCTATCCAAGTCGCTCTGCAGCCTCATAGCATCCTCCTCGCAGCTCACACTGCCACCCAACTTAGTGTCATCCGCAAATTTGGAGATACTACATTTAATCCCCTCGTCTAAATCATTAATGTACAGTGTAAACAGCTGGGGCCCCAGCACAGAACCTTGCGGTACCCCACTAGTCACTGCCTGCCATTCTGAAAAGTCCCCATTTACTCCTACTCTTTGCTTCCTGTCTGACAACCAGTTCTCAATCCATGTCAGCACACTACCCCCAATCCCATGTGCTTTAACTTTGCACATTAATCTCTTGTGTGGGACCTTGTCGAAAGCCTTCTGAAAATCCAAATATACCACATCAACTGGTTCTCCCTTGTCCACTCTACTGGAAACATCCTCAAAAAATTCTAGAAGATTTGTCAAGCATGATTTCCCTTTCACAAATCCATGCTGACTTGGACCTATCATATTACCTCTTTCCAAATGCACTGCTATGACATCCTTAATAATTGATTCCATCATTTTACCCACTACCGATGTCAGGCTGACCGGTCTATAATTCCCTGTTTTTTTCTCTCCCTCCTTTTTTTAAAAGTGGGGTTACATTGGCTACCCTCCACTCCATAGGAACTGATCCAGAGTCAATGGAATGTTGGAAAATGACACTCGATGCATCCACTATTTCCAAGGCCACCTCCTTAAGTGCTCTGGGATGCAGTCCATCAGGCCCTGGGGATTTATCGGCCTTCAATCCCATCAATTTCCCCAACACAATTTCCCGACTAATAAGGATTTCCCTCAGTTCCTTCTTCTTACTAGACCCTCCGACCCCTTTTATATCCGGAAGGTTGCTTGTGTCCTCCTCAGTGAATACCGAACCAAAGTACTTGTTCAATTATCGAGACTAAAGGAAAATTTCCCGCTCTCCCCCCCCCCCCTCTTCTCATTCCCTCACTTATTGCGGTGTGCCTACATGGGCTGCGGTTCACCTCCATCTCGCTTCTAGGTAATGCTGCTTAGATCAGTTTTCCAGCCTCTTTTTTTTTTTCTTTTTGGAGTAATTGTTCTATATGTCGCAGTGTCATCCCTAACTCTGTTCCAGCATGACGACTTGCAAATGCACCCTGAACCGTGTCCAGAACTCTTTTGTCTGTACGGGGGTGGATAACCCATGTCTTCCCTCCTTTGTTTTTGTAGGACAAAGATTTTGGTGGGAAATGAATTCTGTCACCTAAGCCAAATAATCAAGATTTATGGATAGAAAGGAAAATCTAATTTGATTTATGGATAGAAAGGAAGCCGTTGTAAATTACTTTTTTAAAAAAAAAAATGTTTTCAACTAAATGCTTGATTTCATGCTGCTTCAAAATCTCCTTCTAGGAATTGGAAGTTGCTGGCTGTGACATCCCAAACGTTACTGGACATGCCTGCTGTACTTCCCATCCCCCAGCATCGATATTGTCCTTCAGCTCAACAAACCCTACCTAGATGACTATTCAGTGAGCCACTGGGGTTGTGCTCTGGCCTGGGAGAAAGGGGGGCAAGAAATGATCACTACACTCAGCTAACAAGTGGTTTTCTTTCAGCCAGTTGAAGCCTTGCAGTGTCCTAAATAAGGATGTGGTAGCCTAGTGGTTCAAATCCTACAATGTGAAAACTGAATTCAATAAATCTGGTATTTTCTGTGTACCAGGGGAAAGGAAATAACCATAAAAGATGCTGTTTTGTCATTTTAAAAACTACTGGTGTCCTTCAGGGCAGGGATACATGCCGTCCTCGCCCAGACTGGCCTATACACGACTCCACTTCCACAACACTGGGGGTTGACTATTCATGCCCTCAATAAGAGGGGTTAGCAACAAATGCTGCCTTGTTAGTGCTATCCACGTCCCAAGGGCAAATAGAAAAAAATAATCTTGTCAGGAAACCCAGGTGACGATACGGTTTTAAACTGGGGGTATGAACTTCGGTAACCTCAAAGAATCTAGTGTTGTGTAGCGTTGATTATATTGCCAGGAAACAGGAAAGGAGTGGAATCATTTGTTTAGGTTGCAACTTTTTTTTTCACACGATCTGTTTTTAGCATTTTGCCTTGCATTGTACCAAACCGTTCTAAATGTGATATCCCCCAAGTAAGTTACCAGTCACATTGTTTCTGCACAGTATCTAAGCAGGGACTGGATGTGTTGTTCCAGATTAACCTTGGTTGGAATGTAACTGACAAACTACATTTTTAACTCCCGGTCTAGATTCAATGCACAGTCAAACCAAATACTGCACAGTACGTTGAGTGAATTAATGCCTAGAACACCTACATTTACTCGGTTTTTTTAATAAGCCATTTTGGTTAGCAGTTGATCTTGGTTGAAAATGAAATTTAACCTAATTTACCCTTTTTAAGTGGAAGAGTGAATTGAACAAACTCTTACGACTGGGGTAGTGTAATGCATGTTGAAGACAACTGCAACTAAAACTTGTCTCAGTAAATTGAAACTAGTAAGCGTGGAGAGCAGGAAGGTCTTGGATAATCTATACTGGGGTCAAGGTGCCGATGGACCTCCCTTTTGTACAATAGATCTAATCTGCATTTAAACCTCTGGTATATTTTCCCAAGGTGACATCTTTGTTTCAGTGGTAGCACTCTTGCCTCTGAGTCAGAAGGCATGAGTTCAAGTTCCTTTCCAGAGACTTGAACACTTATTTCAGGCTGGCGCTTTACTGCGGGAATGCTGCATCGTCGCGTGATATCTTTCGATGGAATGTTAAACTGAGGCCCTGTCTTCCGCCTTAGGTGGATACAAAAGATCCCATGGTACATGTGCTGAAAAGTTCCCCAGTGTCCTGGCCAATATCAATGCTCAACCAACATTACAAAAACAGATTTTATTTTATTTGTTCACAGGGTGTGGACATTGCCAGCTAGACCAGCATTTATTGCCCTTGGGAAGGTGGTGGTGAGCTGCCTTCTTGAACAGCTGCAGTCCGTGTGGTGGAGGTACCCCTCACAGTGCTGTTAGGGAGGGAGTTCCAGGTTTTGACCCTGTGACGATGAAGGAACTGCGATATATTTCCAAGTCGGGACGATGTGTGACATGGAGGGGAATGTGGAAGTGATGGTGATTCCATGCGCCTGTTGCCCTTCTTCAAGGCAGGAAGTAGAGGTTGTGGGTTTGGGAGATGCTGTCGCAGATGCCTTGGCAAGTTGCTGCAGTGCATTTTATAGATGGTACACACTGCAGCCACGTGCTGCCAGTGGTGGAGGGAGTGAATGTTTAGGGTACGAGCTCCTTCCGACCTGTATGGACGAAGAAAAGGATTGCAGGAAGCCTGGCACCATGGTACAGGGGCCATCCAAGTTGAGGAAGGAAGGAATGTGACTGATAGGGGACAGTATAGTCAGCAGGATAGATACTGTTTTCTGCAGCCACGCAAGAGAGTGCCGAAGGCTGTTTTGCCTACCCGGTGACAAGGTTAAGGATATCTCCTCGCGGAGGGAGTTTGAGGAACTAGAGTCTAAATTAATAAGCAGAACCTCCAAGGGTAGTAATCTCTGGATTGCTACATGAGCTACGTGTAAATTGGCATAGGGTCAAGCAGATCAGAGTTTTAAATGCATGGCTCAAAGAGTGGTGTGGGAAGAGGAGGTTTCAATTCATGGGGCACTGGCACCAGTACTGGGGAAAGAGGGAGCTGCTCTGTCGGGAGGGGCTCTACTTAAACCGGGCTGGGACCAACGCCTGGTGAATCGAATAACTAGCACTGTAGATAAGGTTTTAAACTAAAAAGATGGGGGGGGGGGGGGAGGATTTAGAAATCTAAAGAGAAAGGTCAAGGCAATAAAGCAGTGTAGCAGGAAGGGACAGGGAATTTAACAGTAGCAGTGCAGCAGAGAATAAGGTCAAAGCAGGGAATAAGGGTAAAAAAATTAAATTAAAGGCACATTATCTGAATGCACGAAGCATTCGTAACAGGACTACTGGCACAAAGATAAATGGGTTTGGTCTAATAGCCATTACAGAGACGTGGTTGCAAGGTGACCAAGGTTGGAAAGTAAATGTTCCAGGGTCCTTGATGTTTCAAAAAGACAAGTGGATGGCCAAAAAATTGATATTAAAAAGGGAAAAAATAGAATGAGAAAACTAGCAATAAATATAAAAACAGATTGTAAGAGCTTCTACAAATATGTAAAAAGGAAGTGTAGCAAAAGTAAATGTTGGTCCCTTCGAGGCAAAATTATTGTGGGGAACAAGGAAAAGGCAGAAATGTTAAACAAATATTTTGTATCTGTCTTCACAGTTGTAGATAGGAAAAGCATACTAAAAATGGTGGGGAACCAAGGGTCTAATTAGGGTGAGGAACTTAACATAATTAATATAAGTAGAGGAAAAAGTACTACACAAACTGATGGAACTAAAAGGTGACAAATCCCATGGACCTGACGGCCTACATCCAAGGATTCTAAAAGAGATGACTACAGAGATAGTGGATGAATTGGTTTTCATCTTTCACAATTCCCTAGATTCTAGAATGATGTAACACTGCTATTCAAGAAAGGAGAGTGGGAGAAAACAGGGGAACTACAGACCAATTGGAAACCAAGTGCAGACAGCGGAACGAGCGTGTGGCAAACCAAGCTCTGAACCCACCCTTTCCTTCAATCACTGTCTGCCCCACTTGTTCCAGAGACAGCATATCTAAAACCGCCTATTTCTACCTCTAACATCGCCCATCTCCGCCCTTGCCTCAGCTCATCCGCTGCTGAAGCCCTCATCCATACCTTTGTTACCTCTAGACTTGACTATTCCAATGCACTCCTGGCTGGCCTCCCACATTCTACCCTATGTAAACTCGAGGTGATCCAAAACTTGTCTGCTTGTGTCCTAACTCGCACCAAATCCCGCTCACCCATCATCCCTGTGCTCGCTGACCTACATTAGCTTCAGGTTAAACAACACCTCGCTTTCAAAATTCTCATCCTTATTTTTGAATGCCTCCATGGCCTCTCCCCTCCCTATCTGTAATCTCCTCCAACCCACAACCGCCCCCAAAATCTCTGCGCTCCTCAAATTCTGCCCTCCTGAGCATCCCTGATTATAACCGTTCAACCATTGGTGACCGTGTCTTCTGTTGCCTAGGCCCCAAGCTCTGGAACTCCCTGCCTAAACCTCTCTGCCTCTGCCTCTACCTCTCTTTCCTCCTTCAAGACGCTCCTTGAAACATACCTCTTTGACCAGGCTTTTGATCACCTGCGCTAATTTCTACTTGTGTGGCTCGGTTTCAATTTTTGTTGCACAATACTCCTGTGAAGCCCCTTGGGACATTTTACTATGTTAAAGGTGCTATATAAATACAAGTTGTTATAAAAGGGAAGAACAGTTGCATTTATATAAGGAAGGGAGTTCCAGACGCTGCTGCTTAAATGCCCACTCGGCGCCCCCACATACTAAGGCAATGAATAGTTAAGCCTTGCAAATTTGGTTTGATCTCTGATCTGCGATGTTGGCTAATGCCAGCAGGGTGGCAGTAGGGATACTTCAATTGGCCTTGGCACGTGTGGGTTAGGGTGAAGGGAAATCAACCAAGGTTCTCCCTCTCGTGATCTCTATCCAGGAAATGGCTAATCTGTGATGCACCCCCCCCATGCTGTTGAATAGCCCCAAAGCAAGCGCTCTACTCAGAACTCCTTCATTGCAAACGAGCCAAAGATGGCTAGAGGAAACATTATAAGGAGACCCTCGAAGCCTCCCTGATAAAGTGCAAAATTTCCTCCAACACTTGGGAGTCCCTGGCCAAAGACCGCCCTAAGTGGAGGAAGTGCATCCGGGAGGGGCACTGAGCACCTTGAGTCTCATCACCGACTGCATGCAGAAGACAAGCGCAGGCAGCAGAAAGAACGTGCGGCAAACCTGTCCCACCCTCCCTTGCCCTCAACGGCTGTCTGTCCCACCTGTGGCAGGGACTGCGGCTCTCATATTGGACTGTTCAACCACCTAAGGACTCCTTTTAAGAGTGAAAGCAAGTCTTCCTCGATTCCGATGGACTGCCGATGAGGATGATGATGAATAGCCCATAATGTCTAGGCTTGTGTGACGAAAGATCACATGAACAAGTGGAGTGACTGGTGGCTGTGGAACTGTACAGCAGCAAGAATTCGTGCCTTCACAATTATTGGATTGTGTAATTATCTCTCTCTCTCTCTCTCTCTCTCTCTCTCTCTCTCTCTCTCTCTCATATTCTGTTGATAAGTTACTCTTTCTGCAAATGATATTTCTAATCTTCCTTTGTGGAATATGGTCTATAATTATTAACACACTCCCAGGAACTCCCTAACAACTCTGTCCTAAGTTCTGAAAGACCGTGTTGTCTGTTCAGTGATAAATTGTACTATGATTGCAGAACATGTGTTTTACAATTATACGGCAACTGAAGTAATGATCTGTAACTCAACAAATACATACGAATCTATTGATGGACAGGCCAAACTTTGGTAATCTTGGGGATTGCTTGGATCTTGTGGATCAAGGTTCCTAATCTGAAATCTACATCTTGTCAAATATGTAGGACAGGTTGTGGCTTTATACGAGATTGCAGAATATTGTAAGGCTCAAGGAAACCCCACTTGTGCTGCTTTCATTCATGTTCATGAGGCTTTCGATCTAATGCCTCATGCAGCCATCATGATAAAGCTAGAAGCTACGTGGATACATGACCAGATCTGATCACCAACTGGCAACTATCCCGGTGGGGAGAGATGACCCCTAGGCGATGCACCTGGTGATGTAAGCTCATCACCAAGTCTGCCATCTGTGTAGACTCTGTAATTTGATATCTGAATCTGTCAGATCTGCAGTATTCCAGGACACGGCTAATGATTGACCGGCCAATCTGACTTATTAATGGAACTGAGAGGAGTGGACCTGTGACTCCAGTTTAGGATTCTTCTCATTTGCTGGAGATAATTCTGAAATCCCTTGCTCCAAGGGTAGTACCAGTGGTCCTAACTAGACAAGCCACAATGATAACCTGTGCGATTTTAGCTGATTAAGCTCCATCTGTACCCCTGATGACATGGGGGGTGTCTCTAAGCCTTGATTTTCTGAATTGGGATAGATCCATATAGAGAGAGTGTGTTCTTTGCATTGAGTGTAGGTATAGCTTGATCCCTGAGATTCCCAAATTGATGCTTTAGATAGGCAGCTGGCAACAAAATATATCATGGCAACATACTACTTTTTTAATAAATACTTATTTCTTTTTGTATTTTAGCCTTCTACTAAGATTCACAGATGGCACTTTTGACTCTGAAATTGGTTCAACTATTGGTGAGGTTTAAACTTTTTCTATAATATGTAGAGGATGCATAGCATGAAAGCCAATTTGATTCTATGGAAAAACCTGTGTTCCTTTAATGCAATCCTTCCTTTTTTAGGAGTTGACTTTAAAGTGAAAACCATGAAATGCGATGGAAACAGTGTCAAGCTTGCAATCTGGGTAAGTCAGTTGTGTGATTTTTAAAATGATCAGTTTTGTAATGTATAAACTGCCTGTATTATGTGAGCCAGTCCTTTGCTTCTTTCCATTGATGATGTGACCATTGTTGCTCACATCCTGCGGGCACATGATTCTGATTCAATACTACATTTCCAAATTTTTCTCTTTCCACTCCCAACTATTTGGAGTACTTTAGCCATTATATCAATGTTATCTGGTTAATTTTAGATGTCTGAGCGCAGGAGAAACTATTAGAAGGCACTTGTAACTATTCTTTATGGATTAAAATGTGCATTTTAAACTTTAGTTTGCTTTTATAGCTGCTACTTCCAATGCACAAGTGAGCCACTATATAAAGTGAGTTGGGACCAGGACGACCCCACAGAAATACACCACCTACCAAGTCATGGTGCCTGAGTAAAAGATCACAGCACACCCTCTCCCGCCCTGCTGATGGAAAAATCTAGTAATGAAAACAATTTGAACAAGTAGTGGGATGTGGTTATATCTGCCATTTTAGTGATATAATTAAACAACCTTCTGGCAATTTACTCTTTCCTAAGATCTCAAAACTGTTGAACTTCTTAATGTCACTTTATTGTTCCTTGCTCCTTCGAGCAGTGAAACCCCAGACCTCCCTAAACATTGTCTCCTGATTTTTCGCTTTCTCCTTTTATGCTTTTCAACTTTCAACCTTAGTCGTGTTCAGAACGGGTCTGTAGTCCTTCATTTTGGTTTCTCATTTGCAATACGTTTTTTATTTAAAAAAAAACAAACTCATCAATTCCTTTCCAGCATTGAAGGGAATTTTCTAAGATGAATACTCTACTCTTCCCTCAACCATGAAGAGAAGCAAAGCTGTTCTTGCCCATAAGGATATCTAGGAAGCACCTACTCAGTCAACGCTACACTTCCCCTAGACTTGGATCACTTTAGCCGAGGCCAAAATATTTAATGCTCAAACATCTATTTAATAACGCTCCTGTTGCTAGGGAACTTAATACAATATGTTGAAAATCCCACACAGGCATCTTACATTTCTAAATCTGTGTGTCCATGTTGTAAGCTGTGCTTAATTAAATAAACTAATTATCTGAATGCTTTGAAAAGGATGGCCACTCCTTTTGGATTAGTCAGATCTGTGTATCATTATATTACTATCATGATTCATTATTTCCATACGCTAACTGGTATCTAGTCATGTCTTTGAATTATTTTGTTTTTTGTTCACTTGCGATGCAAGTACTTTCAGCTCTGAATTTAGATTTTGTTTGGTTTGATAGGATACAGCTGGACAGGAGCGGTTCCGGACATTAACACCAAGCTATTACAGAGGCGCTCAAGGTGTTATTTTAGGTAAGGAGAAGTCTATCAATTTGGTATTGGAACATAAGAACATAACAAATAGGAACAGGAGTAGGCCACCTGGCCCCTCAAACCTGCTCCGCCATTTAACAAGATCATGGCTGATCTGATCATGGACTCGGCTCCACTTCCCTGCCCGCTCCCCATAATCCTTTATTCTCTTATCGCTCAAAAATCTGTCTATCTCCTCCTTTTAAATATATTCAATGACCCAGTCTCCACAGCTCTCTGGGGCAGAAAATTCCATAGATTTACAACCCTCAGAAAAAATTCCTCCTCATCTCAATTTTAAATGGGCGGCCCCTTATTCTGAGACTGTTCCCTAGTTTTAGTTTTCCCTATAAGTGGAAATATCCTCACTGCATCCACCTTGTCGAGTCCCCTCATTATCCTGTCTGTTTCGATAAGATCACCTCTGCTGCTTCTTCTGATCTCCAGTGAGTAGAGGCCCAACCGACTCAACCTATCTTCATGTCAACCCCCTCCTCTCCGGAATCAAACTAGTGAACCTTCTCTGAACAGCCTCCAATGCAAGTATATCCTTCCTTTTAAATATGGAGACCAAAACTATACGCAGTACTCTAGGTGTGGCCTCACCAATACCCTGTATAGTTGTAGCAGGACTTCTGCTTTTATACTCTAGCCCCCTTGCAATAAAGGCCAACATTCCATTTGCCTTCCTGATTACTTGCTGTACCTGCATACTAACTTTTTGTGTTTCATGCACGAGGACCCCCAGGTCCCTCTGTACTGAAGCATTTTGCAATTTTTCTCCATTTTAATTGTAATTTACTTTTCTATTTTTTTTTTCTGCCAAAGTCAATAACCTCACATTTTCCCACATTATACTCCATCTGCCAAATTTTTGCCCACTCACTTAGCCTGTCTATATCCCTTTGCAGATTTTGTGTATCCTCCTCACAATTTGCTTTCCCACCCATTTTTGTATCATCAGCAAACTTGGCTACGTTACACTCGGTCCCTTCATCCAAGTCATTAATATAGATTGTAAATAGTTGAGGCCCCCGCATTGATCCCTGTGGCACCCCACTAGTTACTGTTTGCCAACCGTAAAATTACTAATTTATCCCGACTCTCTGTTTTCTGTTAGTTCGTCAATCCTCTATCCATGCTAATATATTACCCCCAACTCCGCAAACTTTTATCTTGTGCAGTAACCTTTTATGTGGCATCTTATCGAATGCCTTCTGGAAATCCAAATACACCACATCCACTGGTTTTCCCCCTTATCCACCCTGCTCGTTACATCCTAAAGAACTTCAGCAAATTTGTCAAATATGATTTCCCTTTCATAAAGCCATGCTGACTCTGCTTGATTGAATTATGCTTTTCCAAATGTCCTGCTACTGCTTTCTTAGTAATGGACTCCAGCATTTTCCCAACGATAGATGTTGGGCTAACTGGTCTATAGTTTCCTGCTTTTTGTCTGCCTTTTTTTTAAAATAGGGGTGTTACATTTGCGGTTTTCCAATCCGCTGGGATCTCCCCAGAATCCAGGGACAGTATTGAAGGTTCTGTCATCAGCATTTTGGTTTCTCCATTTTACAAAAGAAGGTTAGGCCAGACCATTCCTGCTCTACAGAATCATGCCTCCTTGTGCTGAACCAGGGTTGACCTGAAGAAAGGGTTCTGAATCATGCCTCCTAACAAAATGCACCCACCTGCAAAGTCATTGGTGCAGTGGGCTCATTGCAGCATCTGAGTGCTTATTGTAGTTTCTGAATGAGTTTAGGGAACAGACTTGTGTGTAGTACATCATCATCTGACTGTTTTAGGGTGTATGCTCTTTTTTTTTTTAAGCTCAGTGAAATCTGGAAGTTAAAAACTGCTTTTATATGGCTAACCAGGGCTATCCAGTTTGGGGCCTCCGGTTTCTGGTGCACTGGTCTCTCATAGCCAGCAGCAACCCCCGAGTAAACTTGCCGAGTGCTCTGAGATTGGCCGCCAGGGAGTCTCTGTTACTGTGTTTTCTTGATGTTTGGCCTCGAGGCATCTGGCAAGTTTATTTTGGGGCTGCTACTGGTTGTATAAAAGCAGCTGCCCCAACACATGAAATAAAAAGCAGCTACAGTAAGTTACAGGAAAAGGAAGTCTGGGCTTTACTTAATTTGTTTTACTGGCACTTTTCAGTCCGCTGATTTACACCTTTTATTTCATTATGTTGCATCGTTTAAGGGAGTTTTGATCTGGAATGTGCTTAAGTTGAATTACTTTGCTCACTTCTCTGATGCATTTTTAAGGAAGAGGTATAACCAAAAAATTCACAACTAAGTGTTCAAAGTTAGTAGGTCCTGTTTTTTTTTAAAAAGCATTTTAATTTGCAGCAAACATGATGAATTTTGTAATTGCAAGGACTGCATTAGCATTAATGTACCAAAACCAAATTATTAATACCTCTTCTATAAAATTTTAGAATACTAATGTATTAAAGTAAAATGGCTCCCTTTTTACATTTCTCTTCATACTAATTGAGCAATGCAAATTTTCAGACATATTTAGATCATTTCTGGGCAGTAGTTCCTTCAGCTCACTAATGTTAAGAGAGTCCATTCAGACCATCAAATGTATGTTGTTGGTTTATAGTAACTTGTCTCCGCCTCCTGAAAGTTTAATTTTAGATTGTTTTTTGTAGTGTATGATGTCACGAGAAGAGAAACCTTTGTAAAGCTTGAGAACTGGCTGAATGAATTGGAAACCTATAGCACAAAACATGGCATCGTAAAGATGCTGGTTGGCAACAAAATTGATAAGGTAATTTAAAAAAAATATTTTATACTTGCAATACTACAAAACAAATTAAATGTTGCTGGATTGCAGAACATTAATATTCGTTTGTAATAGCCTTCATGTATCATAGTTTTTATCTGAACACAACTTTCACTGTCAAAATACTGATTTTTGAATTTAAATGATATTTTGTGACCATTGAACTTCAGCTTAAAGTGCTGGAAAAAAATGACCTCCACGTTTTAATCAATAAAAATGAGGTACTTTAAGGAATGATTGGAAGAAATGTAATTTGTATCTGGGGGCTGTCAGGGTGGTAGGATGCAAGTCTGATTCTTTGATTCGTCACATAGCAGATTTGCAAATGGGGTTGGGATCAAAGGCTGAAGTGATCCAGGGAGGAGGGGAGGAAGACATACTAGATCTTCGAAGGAACTGGAGACAAACAGAAAGTGAGCTTTTATTTTTTTTTGGAGAGCGAGCATCTGTTTCTAGATGAGAACGATGGAAAGGAGAATGTACAGTTTTAACAACGGGCTGCTAAAGGGGTAGGAAATCAGCAGTAAACTTTCATTTAATATTCTAGCAACTCTAATGGATATTTAACTCTGTAAATCAACTAAGGTAGAGTTGGTTAGGAAGCCCTTTGATCCAATCTCCTAGTGTGATGGGCAGTGTATTCACGAAAGACAGCAGAATATAAGGTATGATTTAACTGTGATATAGTACCAGATCTAATGGAAAAGGAAGAGTGAGGTGTGAAACCTTCCATGCTAGCCAGAATAACATTGGTTACTTCATTGGTACTGAGATCAGAAAATAAAAGCAGCAAAGAACTTTAGTACTTGTTCTCTTACTGTGCCTTTTCACTTTTAAATTTGAATGTAGACTTCATGCCCTGTAATATCTCAAAAATTCACTATTTAGAAAATGTAGTGTGGCTATTTTAGCATGTAACAAATGTATAGTATATTGATAGTGTTGAAACTTCCTCTTGTTAGCAAAACCATGAGGTTGACCGCAATGAAGGACTGAGATTTGCCAGAAAACATGCAATGCTTTTTATAGGTAAGTGCCGTGGCTTTATTCCCTTCCAGTTCTATTTTTGCCACTGATATTTTTCTCTTCTCCTTGATGTGGTCATGTCCCACAGGGTCTGGGCACCCTCTGGTACTCAAGTGACTGACCTTCATATGCAAGCCTAGATAGTGAGCCCGGAGATATTTGATGGTGGGAGGGAGAAGAGAGATCAGAGGAAGAGGATTCGCTCCATCAAAGCTAAACTCAATCCTGTCTTTACCTGATGTTCGCGTGTGTGTGTGTGTGTGTGTGTGTGCACAAAATCTTCCTACAGTCATTGCAAGAGAGCAAATAGGAATCCTGACCATTGCTCCCTCCTCCCTCCCCTGCAGCACTGGGATCTTGAGGCTAATTATAGAACTCTTACCATGCCTGCTGAGATCCTTAACTTGGCTCAGAATGGGACTGAAACCTAGGATCTTCCCGGTCTCTGTGACTTCACTATTCACTGTCTTAACCAAGAGGAGCTATTGAATAATTTCAAGAGAACTGCAAATTTGTCTTGCAGCTTCCTTAGTCTTGGTTAATTATTTGATGCCATTTGACGTTGCACTCTGAAATCTCTGTCATATTTCAAAACCAGTAATGAATTTGGCCGAAGCACTCGCCCCATAGGGATCACCTTGAGATGTTGTTGGGCAAGTATGAGTTTCCACCCTCCTTCCCCACCCCCCCCCCCCCCCCACCAGCTCTTTGTTCTGCCTCCTTCACTGCCACTTCCAATATTTAGGGCACTGGAATGTAGAGTCTGGTTAGTTGAGATTATGCTGAGCCCTGGGCAGCTGTGATCTCCTGGCTTTTGCTTGACTTGCCTTGGGGAGCTCGAGAGGAACCTGCCCAGAGTTTTCCTGAATTAACCAAGTTTTTTCCATTGCTAGGAGATAGATGAACAGAGTGCAAGGTTGTCTGGTACAATGGATGGGTCAGACTTGATGGGCTGGGTGGTCCTTTTTTGTTGGATGTATGTAATATCCCACAAGTCCCCTGGGAGGACAGACTCGTCAATATCAGCATCCTTGTCCAGGCCAACATCCCTAGCATTGATTGCACTTGATCAGCTCCGCTGGACAGGCCACATAGTTCGCATGCCAGGCACGAGACTCCCAAAGCAAGCGCTCTACTCTGAACTCCTTCACGGCAAACGAGCCAAAGGTGGGCAGCAGAAACGTTACAAGGACACCCTCAAAGCCTCCCTGATGAAGTGCAACATCCTCACTGACACCTAGGAGTCCCTGGCCAGAGACCGCCCTAAGTGGAGGAAGTGCATCCGGGAGGGCACTGAACACCTCGAGTCTTGTCGTCGAGAGCATGCAGAAATCAAGCACAGGCAGTGGAAAAAGCGTGCGGCAATCCAGTCCCACCCACCCTTTCCCTCAACGACTTTATTTCCCACCTGTGACAGAGTCTGTGGCTCTCGTATTGGACTGTACATCTAAGAACTCATGCTAAGAGTGGAAGCAAGTTTTCCTCAAGGGACTGCCTATAATGATGATGATGTAATATAATGTATGTCGTTATGAATGCAGTGAGGAGGAAAAACTGATCACTAATAAAAACAGCCTTGATGCTCGTTTACCTGTTGGGAGATTTCTAATGTGTTGTGTTTATTCTTGCAGAGGCCAGTGCTAAGACCTGCGATGGAGTTGAGTGTGCATTTGAAGAAGTGGTAGAAAAAATTATCCAAACACCAGGACTATGGGAGGCTGAGGGACACAATAAAGGTGTGAAATTATCTGACTCCGCATCCAATCAGGATGGAGCATGTAGCGGCTACTGCTCTATGTTATAAATGGACTGGAACTGACCCACTTCTTAATGCTGTTACTAAGTCAACAGTATTTTAAGTGTTAATTGCCACTTTGTCTGTAAGCACAGAAAGCTACTGTCAGCTAGGATCTTGGACAACTAAAGTGATACGAGATGAGAATGCTTTGCCTTAACGAAGCCTTTTACGTACATTTTTGTTAGAATTGTAATCTCCTTTTGACTGACACGTTGTTCCACCTTTTTAATTTAGTTTCCCTGTCTTAAATCCGACACGTTATTTTAACTAACTGCGGAAGCTTCAGATACAGGTGTCCATATTGATCTGCGAGCAGTGCTGTAACTAATCAAAAATGGAAGGCTGTAATATGGTCCAATTGTCTCAAAGTTGTGGAGTCCAACAACGCAAGTGGCTCAACACTCCTGAGATTTGATGGATTTCTGTGATCTTGTTTTTAACGTCGCTTCAATTGGGACCAGAAAAACTGATTTTTGTTGCGCTTCAACTGTGCCTGCTGCCTTTTGTGCCTGATTTCAGGTGTCCCTTAGCTAACGCCACTTGTCTTTTTCCTTTTTACATGATGGAGGAGGATAAATTAGGGATCTGATAGGTTGGGAGCTGCCGATTTGATAGGGCCATGGTTTGAATCCAATCTTGGGTCCTCTTTAATTGTGCTGTATTCTTCTTCCTGTCTGCATAAATACAAAAGGCACCCAAATCTATTGTAGCTCTCGAGCACAATCTTCTTTCAGTCCCATAAATTCAGAATTGATGTCTATTTTTATTGTATAATCATTTATTGATGACACTAACTAGAAATTATCACAGAGAGGGCAGTCTGTCTATAAATGTTAATCTTAAAAGGGCTTGTGTTGAAGACTTGTAAATATGGTACATGTTGTGGCCCTCATTGGGTGTATGGTCATACTGATCTTGCATTGGTTTGTTTGCAATATTAAGTTTTAATCCAAATCACATCCCTGGGTAGAGAAGGTGAAGGTGGCACTGCAGTAATCTGCTGCAGCATCATCTGCTCTCATCACTACAAAATGGTAGCATTACCGTGACTGATTTATATGCAGAGCTCATTATGACCTAGTCCTTTGCACACTGATTTCATTTGTGTTTTAAATTGTTGCACAATTTCTAAATATAGCGTAACCTATTTATTAATGTCTTTCCAAATGATCTACCATTTATTTGTATGCCTTTGTATAACTAGTTGGGATTTAAGTGGGGTAACAGTATTCACAAACAATTTTCTAGAATGGGAAAGGAACTGTTGTAAGATGGTTCTATGAAAGTTCCCAATGTACTTGTAAAGTTCACAGTTAATAAAGAGCAACTTAAAAATCCCAATTTTTTAAAACTCTGTCTTTTTTAAAAAATCGACTGTGGGAAAGCTGGGTTGTTGTGAATTGGACAGTTATAATTATTTAGTTTTTAAATTGGTCTCCAGACTAAGTGAATTTTGTTCCTCCTTGTTTTTGACTTTCACTGTTCCTGCAGGTGTTGGCTCCTTGGTCAGGGATAGTTCCATGGGTGCCAGGCACTTGCTGGTACTTCATCCAAGTGATTATTCTTCACACTGTGCAAGCTTCGACTTTGAAGCTCGGCGGTTTCTCTCTTCTGTCCCAAATCAAGCAGGAAAGTGGGGGAAAATGATTGGCCTAGCACTGCCCCCCCCTACTCCAACTGTAATTTCCTTCCTTCCTCCACCAGGCCTGCCTCGAGCTGACCCTTCCCTACTTGCTATGTGCAAATACCCAATAACCTCGTTCGGCCCTTGCCACCATTTCTTGGGTCTGCCTAGTGATGGGAAGAGGACGGGTAGTGATGGGAAAACCCTGGTCTCTTGGCTGAGGAAGAGGGCCTAATATCGGCTTCCAATTTAGCCCATTCCTCTACCTGCTGAAGACCTCTGTCTCTGCTGAGGGTTTCAGTAGCAGATTTGCTGCAGTCTCTGGCTCGCTTTCACCCCTCTCTTCGAGTGGCCTCATACCTGTGGCCGTGCTGCAGCACTGCCTAGATTCTCCCTGAGCCACTGGCGGGATGCCTTTTGTGAGTACAGAATGATCTTTGACCCAGCCAGCCGTGCTGGGATGGTGAGCAGGCCCTATCTGACCTGATTGGGTATGAATCCGATGCCAGGTGGTCAGCCCGGGTTTATTCTTGTAATGCTTTTTCGTAGCAGTTTGCTACAACCGCTAGGTCATTTTAGAGGGGCAGTTAAGAGTCAACCACATTGCTGTGGATCTGGAGTCACATGGGCCAGACTGGTAAGGACAGCAGGTTTCCTTCCTGGAAGGACATTAGTGAACCAAATGGATTTTTTTTTTTACAAGAATCTGAGTTTCATGGTCACCGTTACTGATGCTAGTTTTTTTTAAATCCAGGTTTGTTTAATTAACTGAATTTAAATTTCCCCACTGAGGGAGCCTGCACTGTCAGAGGTGCCGTCTTTCGGCTGAGACATTAAACCCAGGCTGCGTCGGCCCTCTCTGGTGGACATAAAAGATCCCATGGCACTATTTATTTGGAATAAGAGCAGGGGAGTTATCCCGGTGTCCTGGCCAATATTTATCCCTCAATCAATATCACAAAAAACGATTATCTTTTCATTATCACATTGCTGTTTTTTGGGAGCTTGCTGTGTGTGCAATTTGGTTGCTGCGTTTCCCACGTTACAACAGTGACTACACTCAAAGTATTTAATTGGCTGTAAAATGCTTTGAGATGTCTGGTGGTCATGAAAGGCGCAATATAAATCCAAGTCTTTTGAAAGGAACTACCTTGGTTAAATGATATTTATAAACCTTTTTGAAGTGGGGGGGGGGGGGAAATCACTGCTAATAAGTTCCATCCATTCCGTCACGTCTGTGTGTGACTGTGTGTGTGTGTGTGTGTGTGTGTGTGTGTGACCTCCTCAACTAAACCTGCAAGACATTCTGAATAGATGGCTCCTGGCAGCATTTATCTTTAACCTTTTTTCTAAGCAGCAAGAAGGGTATTGTGAGGTTATTTCTGTTTTTAAAATGTGTGCTTGCCACTCTGCAACAAAGTAATTTTCTCTCCGGCTTTCATAGAAGTAGTAAATCTTGTAATACGTTTAGTTTTTGTGACCTTTGGGTAAAATGCCATCAGCATTGTACTTTCAACGGTTTGTTCTGACCGAGAGACATGTGCAGCAGATACATCATGTCAATTTTTGGGTTTTATCACTGTGTAGAGTACAAAAATATAAGGCATTTTAAGGCAAAATTTTAACATTCGTATGTGATCGTTTATATATTATGTGCAGTTTTCATATTTCCGCAATGTCGGCATCACAAAAAAAGGCATATTTCTGGTGAGATGGATCTGAGATCTCTCGTTTCAGATCGCAAGAGTCTCTACTCTTTCTATATAGTTTGATTTGGATTTTGTAGCTGGCCAGTATTATAACCATTTATAAATTTACTTCTGTCTGCTCTCCAGGAGCTCTGTCTATTGACACCACTGTCACCCAATGAATTGGAGATGGGGCGGGATTTCACGACAAGACTTGCAGAGAACTATTTTACAGCAAACCTAGTCTATTTGCTCCAGAAACAGCAAAACAAACAAAAGCAGTGCCTATATTTTTAAAGAAAAGGTCTCTACAAACTGAAACTGCAGCAACTTCTCTAGATTGTTAATTGCAGTGTGTGGAGGATAGTTACATAATGTTTACGAGCCAGGATTGCGCATACATCATCTTTCCCCCGCCCCCTCCCCCAAGAGTAACCTGGCTGTATATCGTGACACTTATTATTCTCGGTCAGACTGGAGATGATTGGGAAGTGTTTAAAGATATAAGCCCACCAAGGTGATATTTTAGCATTTGCACTTGTCCCATATGGAGAACATAACATAAGAAATAAGAGCAGGAGTAGGCCATTTGGCCCCTTGAACGTGCTCCACCATTCACTAAGATCCACTATCCCCATATCACTTCATTCCTTTAATATCCAAAAATCTATCGATCTCTGTCTTGGATACACTCAACGACTGAGCAGCCACAGCCCTCTGGGGTAGAGAATTCCAAAGATTCACCACCCTCTGAGTGAAGAAATTCCTCTTCATCTCAGTCCTAAATGGCTGGCCCCTTATTCTGAGAATGCGATTCCTGGTTCTAGACTCCCCAGCCAGAGGAAACATCCTCCCTGCATCTACCCTGTCAAGCCCTGTTGTAGGTTTCAATGAGATCACCTCTCATTCTTCTAAACTCTATAGGCCTAGGTCTTGTGATCAAAAGTCACAGCAATGTAGATATTGGGGCTGGAGGCCAGGTACTCCAGTTCATATCTCCATTTCAGGCAGATGGCTATTAGCAATTCCATAAAGTGTATTTCTCATGTAGCTTTTCAACAACAACAACAACTTTTATTTATAGCGCCTTTAGCATAGTAACACTGCTGTGAAGCGCCTTGGGACGTTTTATGATAAAACAGAGAAATTTGACACCGAGCCACATAAGAAGAAATTATGGCAGATGACCAAAAACTTGGTCAAAGAGGTAGGTTTTAAGGAGCGTCTTACAGGAGAAAAGAGAGATTTAGGGAGGGAGTTCCAGAGCTTAGGGCCCAAATAGCTGAAGGCACGGCCACCGATTGGTTGAGCAGTTATAATCAGGGATGCTCACGAAGGCAGAATCAAGGACACATGGTACAAGTTATGCAAATTACTGAGCACTGCTAGAGATTCAGGAATTGTATTATTTATTTTGGAACTGTATAAAAGTACTAGTAAGAAATCAATTATTTTACCAAGACTGTTGCTGAATTGAATCTGTTTTCGTTATTTATTTATGTCTTAACGAGCATTAATTAATATTTTTCATTGTAAGCCATATGGGCTATTGGCATGCTAATTTTCCAGTGTTCTTTTGTTAGATCAGAAACTACGGGGGTAACTCGGCTTGCTTCCAGCCTACAATAAAAGGGTTGTTTATCTTGCTCATAAAGGTTCTGATCCTGGGGAGTACAGGCTCAACAATGAAACTCGTGCTTGTGTGGTCCATGAGTAAAAAGTATCAAAACCAGAATTGCATCCATTATTAATTCAAAATGTGGCTTCAAGTTTTATTCTGTGGAAGAGACGATGAGAAGAAATCCTAGCAGATCTAGTGTGTCTATTTTTCCTTCTGGATCACTTGGAGAGTGGGAATTGAATGTGTTGGGATAGTATCTTTTTAGATTTGAGGTTGAAAAATCCCATCAGTTCTATCCTTTTATTTTCTACCTGGAACACAAGGAGACTGTCGTGAGAGGGACAAAAGTCTTCATAGTCTATCTATCCTACATCACTGTACTTCCATCATTGGGCCACTCAACATATACAAAAAGTCTTATGGCCAACTGGTGTTGGGAATATAGAATCATAGAATGATGCAACACAGAAGGAAGACATTTGGGCCCATCGTGCCTATGCTGAGCTATCCAATTAGCCCCATTCCACTGCTCTTTTCCCATAGTCCTGAGAAGTATTTATCCAATTCCAAGTAATTTTTGAATCTACTTCCACCCCTCTTTCAAGCAGTGCATTCCAGATTATCATAACGCACTGTGTTTATATAAAAGAAAATCCTCTCACCTCTGGTTCTTTTGCCAATTACTTTACATCTGTGTCCTCTGATGACATGCCCCTTCTGCCACTGGAAACCGTTTCTCCTTATTTACTCTCTCAAAACTTTTCAGGATTTTAAACACCTCTATTAAATCTCCTCTGAGCCTTCTCAGCTCTAAGTTTCACTAGTGTCTCCTCGTAACTGAAGTCTCTCATCCCTGGCACCATTATAGTAAATCTCTGCACGCTCTCGAAGGCCTCGACATCCTTCCTAAAGTGTGGTGCCCAGAATTGGGGACACTACTCCAGCTGGGACCTAACCAGTGATTTATAAAGGTTTAGTATAAATTCCTTGCTTTTTTTACTCTCTGCATCGTTTATAAAGCCAAGGATACTGTGTGCTTTTTAACAGCATTCTGAACTTGTTCTGCCACCTTCGGAGACTTTTGTATGTACACCCCCAGGTCTCTCCGTTCCTACACCCCTTTAAAATTGTACCATTTATATTGCCTAATGTCTATTATCCATTTGCACACATCTACCAGCATCAATATAAATATTTCAATTTAGTCACTATTTTAGGGAAAATCATCACCAACTGCTTTCTGCTCTCAGATAAAGGGACCATTGAAAGCCATTGAGTATTTTTGGGATAGGTAGAGGGAAGACTGATACTGATTATAGACTTTGGAAACCTAGCCTTTTTGGTGCCTTAGTGATTCAGTGCAGTTTTAAGCTGGAATATGTGTTGTAAATAGAAGTACACAATGGCCTTCAATCATGGCTCGCGATTCCTACTGCACAGAATTTGCTGCATCATTCATTCTGATAAACTAGCAAGTGGAAATTGGTATAGTATTTTGAATAATCCAGAGGCTGTGGCTGCCATAGTTAATCATAAATCTAGGTGAGGCAGCCTTGATAACTTGAGAGTGGAGAGATTTATCATGCTGTGGCTGGTTATTACATTGTATTTAAAGAACTTCTACCCTGAATAAATGTTGTAGGAGCCCAAGAGAATACTTTATGATCTCACTCGGTCTTTCAGATGTCATACTGCAGGAAACTAATTTTAAACCTCATATGTTAATTGTCCACATGTCTTCGCAACAATGCTCACAGACTACCTCTACTTAACAGAACTCTTAACAAGATGACAAGTAGGCTGATGTCATTGCTGTTGTAAGTGTCGCTGCAGGGAATCCTAAATACTTTGTAATGGAGAGCATTGAACTGGATTTTTGGTCTCACAGCAGGAGTATTCCTGTGGCCCCTAAGCCCTGGAAATCCAGCCTCGAAGCCCAGAATGACTAACACTATTAATACTTTGTATATTTATCTATTGATTTTTGTCGTGTGTGTGTGTATGTGTGTGCATTTTGTAGATCTGGAAAGAGCTGTTTTTAGCACAGTTGCCTCCATTGTTGCATAAATCCAAATCCAAACAACACGATCTGTTTGTATTAGCAACTTGAGGTATATGTTTGTACTAGCAACTTGAGGTATGTGTAAAACTAAGAGGGGCATGGATTTAAACGTGACCGCTTGCGTACCTACAAAGGCCTAGAAATTAGAGTCGGGCGGCAGCGCAAGGGGGGGGGCGTATTGGATCGGCTGCCCGTTATACGCAGCGCCTGATAATCTGTTCCATGTCGCTGGATCTGAGTATCTGGTGGTGTGCGTTTGTTTTTTGCCCTACCACATGAGGATGAATTTCTAGGCCAAAGATTGTTCTTCATCATAGGCAGTCTCTTGGAATCGAGAAAGACTTGCTTCCACTCTTAGCATGAGTTCTTAGAAGGCTGTACAGTCCAATACGAGAACCACAGTCTCTGTCACAGGTGGGACAGACAGTAGTTGAGGGGAAGGGTGGGCAGGGAGCCTGGTTTGCCACACGCTCCTTCTGCTGCATGCTCTCGGTGACGATACTCTAGGAGCTCGGCGCCCTGCTGAATGCACTTCCTCCACTTGGGAGTGGAACTAAACTACAGAATCAGTAGGAAGCTGTTCAACCACCCCCGTCTCCAAGCTAGGTCCAAGACCACTCCAAGCAAAGATTGTTATACTCCAGTCGTATGGCAATCTTTTGACAAAAAAAAAGAAAGACTTGCATTTATATAGCGCCTTTCACAATCATCAGACGTGTCAAAGTGCTTTACAGCCAATGAAGTACTTTTGGAGTGCAGTCACTGTTGTAATGTGGGAAATATGGCAGCCAACTGGCACACAGCAAGCTCCCATGAACAGCAAGGTGATAATGACCAAATCATCTGTTTTTGTTAGTGATTGAGGGATAAATATTGGCCAAGACACCGGGGATAATTGCCCTGCTCTTCAAAATAGTGCCATGAATCATAGAATCATAGAAGTTTAGAGTGCGGAAGGAGGCCATTTCGACCCGTTATACCGTGCCAGCCAACTAGAGGCTATCCAGCTTAATCCCACTTTCCAGCTCTAGGTCCGTAACCCTGCTGGTTACAGCACTTCAAATGCACATCCAAGTACTTTTTAAATGTGGTCAGGGTTTCTGCCTCTACCATCCTTTCAGACAGTGCATTCCAGACCCCACAACCCTCTGCATGAAGAAATTTCCCCTCAAAAAACCTTCTACCAATTACTTTAAATTTATGCCCCCTAGTTATTGACCCCTCTGCTAAGGGAACTAGGCCCTTTCTATCCATGATATCTAGGCCCCTCATAATTTTATACACTTCAATGTGGTCTCCCCTCAGCCTCCTCTGTTCCAAGGAAAACAAACCCAGCCTATACAATCTGTCTTCATAGAAACAGAAACACACAAAATAGGAGCAGGAGTAGGTCATTCGGCCCATCGAGCCTGCACTGCCATTCAATAAGATCATGGCTGATCATTCCCTCAGTATCCTTTTCCTGCTTTAGAAACATAGAAAATAGGTGCAGGAGTAGGCCATTCGGCCCTTCGAGCCCGCACCGCCATTCAATAAGATCCTGGCTGATCATTCCCTCAGTACCCCTTTCCTGCTTTCTCTCCATACCCCTTGATCCCCTTAGCCGTAAGGGCCATATCTAACTCCCTCTTGAATTTTTCCAATGAACTGGCATCAACAACTCTCTGTGGCAAGGAATTCCATAGGTTAACAACTCTCTGAGTTAAGAAGTTTCTCCTCATCTCAGTCCTAAATGGCCTACCCCTTATCCTAAAACTATGTCCCCTGGTTCTGGACTTCCCCAACCTCGGGAACATTCTTCCCGCATCTAACCTGTCCAGTCCCATCAGAATCTTATACGTTTCTATGTGATCCCCTCATAGATTCTCCTCTCCCGGCAACATCCTCGTCAATCTCCTCTGTACCCTCTCCAGTGCAATCACGTTCTTCCTGTAATGTGGTGACCAGGACTGCATGCAGTACTCCAGCTGTTGCCTAACCAGTGTTTTATACAGTTCAAGCATACCCTCCTGTTCTTATATTCTATACCTCGGCTAATAAAGGCAAGCATTCTGTATGCCGCCTTAACCACCTTATCTACCTGGCCTGCAACCTTCAGGGATCTGTGGACATGCACTCCCAGGTCCCTTTGTTTCTCAGTGTCCTACCATTTAATATGTATTCTCTTTCCTTGTTAGCCCTCCCCAAATGCATTACCTCACACTTTTCCAGATTAAATTCCATTTGCCACTGTCTGTCCACCTGACCAGTTGATTGATATCTTCCTGCAGTCCGCAGCTTTCTTCTTCATTATCAACCACACACCCTATTTTTGTATCATCTGCAAATTTCTTAATCATACCCCTTATATTCAAGTTTAGATCATTGATGTATACCACAAAAAGCAAGGGACCCAGCACTGAGCCCCGTGGAACCACTTGCATTCACAAAAACACCCATCAATCATTACCCTTTGCTTCCTGCCTCTGAGCCAATTTTGGATTCAATTTGCCACTTTGCCCTGGATCCCATGGGCTTTTACTTTCATGACCAGTCTGCCATGTGGAACCTTATCAAAAGCTTTGCTATAAATCCATATACACTACATCATACGCACTGCCCTCATCAACCCTCCTGAGTACCTCCTCGAAAAATTCAATCAAGTCAGTCAGACACAACCTTCCCTAAACAAATCCATGCTGACTGGCCCTGATTAATCTGTGTCTTTCTAAATGTAAATTTATCCTGTCCTTCAGGATTTTTTCCAATAATTTTTCCACTACTGAGGTTAGGCTGACAGGCCTGTAGTTACTCGGTCTATCCCTTTCTCCCTTCTTAAACAAAGGTACCACATTAGCAGTCCTCCAGTCCTCTGTCACCACACCTATAGCCAGCGAGGACTGGAAAATGATAGTCAAATCCTCTGCTATTTCTTCTTTTGCTTTGCTTAACAGCCTGGGATACATTTCATCTGGGCCTGGGGACTTATCCACTTTCAAAGCTGCTAAACACCTTAATACCTTCTCTTGCACTGTTTATTTCATCTAATATTTCATACTCCTCCACCTCCTCGATAACAGTGTCTGCATCGCCCCTCTCTTTTGTGAAAACAAACGCAAAGTATTCATTAAGAACCATGCCCACTTCTTCCGCCTCCACACACACACACATTACCCTCATGGTCTCTAATAGGTTCTACCCTTTCTTTAGTTATCCTCTTGCTCTTAATATATTTATAAAACATCTTTGGGTTTACCTTGATTTTACTTGTCAATAATTTTTCATGCTCTTTCCTTTCCTAATATCCTTTTTAATTTCACTCCTGGACTTTCTATACTCCTCGAGAGATTCTGCAGTATTTAGCCCTCGGTATCTGTCATAAGCTTCCCTTTTTTTCTTTATCCTACCCTGTATGTCCCTAGACATCCAGGGGGCTCTAGATTTGTTAGTCCCACCCTTTTTCTTTAAGGGCACATATTTGGCCTGAGCCCTCCGGATCTCCTCCTAGAATACCTCCCACTGCTCTGACACTGATTTACCTTCAAGTAGCCGTTTCCAGTCCACTTTGGCTAAATCACCTCTCAGCTTTGCAAAGTTGGTTTTTCCCCAATTTAGAACTTTTATTCCTGTTCTATCCTTGTCCTTTTCCATAACTACATTAAATCTAACTGAATTATGGTCACTAGCACCTAAATGCTTTCCCAATGATACCCCTTCCACCTGCCCAGCTTCATTCCCGAAAACTAAATCCAGAACCGCCCCCTCCCATGTTGGGCTTGCTATATGCTAGCTAAAAAAAGTTTTCATGAATGCATTTTAGGAATTCTGCACCCTCTATACCCTTCACACTAATTTTGCCCCAGTTAATATTAGGATAGTTAAAATCCCCTACTCTTACTGCCCAATAGTTTTTGCACTTCTCAGAAATTTACCTCCATATTTGCTCTTCTATCTCCCTCTCACTGTTGCGGGTCTATAGTACATGCCCTGCAATGTGATCATCCCTTTTTAGTTTTTCAGTTTGACCCATATGGCCTCATTTGATGATCCCTCAAACATATCAACACCCCCCCCCCTCATAGCTGCAATAGTTTATTTAATCAATACCATGACCCCTCTCCCTTTTTACCCCCCTCTATAGCCCATCTGAAAATCCTGTAACCAGGAATGTTAAGCTGCCATGTCTCTGTAATATCATATTCCCAACTGTCTGCCTGTGCTCTCAGCCTTATTCATTATACTCCTTGCATTGAAGTATATACCATTTAGTACAGCCAGACCTCCTTGTTGACTACTTTCTAGCCCTTGTTTCCTCTGTCCTTCAAATTTACTTTCTACATTAATGCTTTCTAATTCCAGCTTTACTTCCCTCCCTACTGAATCTACTCTCAGATTTCCATCCCCCTGCCAAGCTAATTTACACCCTCCCCAACAGTACTAGCAAATCTGAGAGGGCAGACAGGGGTCTTGGTTTAACGTCGCATCCGAAAGATGGCACCTTCAACAGTGCAGCACTCTCTCAGCACTGCTCCGGAGAGTCAGCCTAGATTTTTTTGTGTTTAAGTTCCTAGAATGGGACTTGAACCCACAACCTTCTGACTCAGAGGTGAGTGTACTATCCACTGAGCCACAGCTGACACAAAAGCAAGTGGATCTTTATGCCTAGTGCTGCAAACACGTATTTGCTGACTGACAAGGTGAACATTGAACTCTAGCATTTTGTTAATGCTCAAAGTCTTCATAGATTATTTGAAATCTTGTGTTGACCCATTACTGAACTTGGTGAAATCCAAGCCGTTGTTTTTCTAAAGCACTCTAATTAGTATAAACTGAGACTGACTGCAGCAAGCTTGAGGTAATCTAGATGGAATTTCAAAATATTTTCTAAGTAGTTATTATAAGTTAGTGGTTTTATAAAAAAAACATTCTGGCCCCGATTTTAACTCTGGACCAGCTTTGGGTGGGCGGGCAGTGAGGTGAGTTGGAAACTCGTCCATTGCTCCAGAAATGAGACCCAGGCTATTTTAACTCCCGGGCCTCATTTACATCCTGCCGGCCCACTTTCTGCCTACAACGGACAGGAAGGAGGCCATCTGCCGGTAGGTGGCCAGATCAGACTCTGGGACTTTTTGTGTTTGGGAAAGAGGTGGGGAATGGGGCAGAGGACACCTGAGTTTTTCTTGCGGGGCTCTCGGCCCCACAAACAAAAGGGACCAACTTGGCATCCTGTTCTTCCTGGCAGTTCCTGATTGGCGTTCACCTGGCTGGAAACCCCCAGCAACTTCCCTGCTCACGCTCAAGTTAAAACTGCAGTCGGGTCCCGATGGTGTCTGCGGCTCCTGGTGACGTCATCCGCTCCCGGTGACATCATCGGCATCCCAGTGACGTCGGGTCCTGGTGTTGTCATTGGCTCCCAGTGATGTCATCTGATCCCGGGGATGTCATCTACTCTCGATGATGTCATCAGGTCCTGATATACATACGTAAAGAAAGACCCCGTCGACTTTGGGCAGGAGTCCTTGTTGCCTGTTCAGGAGAGCAGGTTAAAATCGTGGACAGCTGGATCCTAACAGCTTTTGGTGGGTAAGTAACCCGGGCGATTTTAATTGGCACCTCCCCCGGCCCATCCCAGTTTCCGCCGGATGGGAAAGATTAAAGTCACGCCTCCCCGCCATATTGTAACTCTTAAACTGGAGTATACAAGCACTCGAATGAATATTTTGCATAGATAAGGATGAGGGAATTGGAAGGCGTCCACTTTGGCTAGTCGGTGAAGGAAGCTTTGCTCAATTCCAGTAGGATCTTAGACTTTTTAATGCTTTGGAGGAGGAGAAAAAATTATTTTTGCTTCTCCCTCAGCCACAACCTCTGCTGCCCCCATCCCTTGCATGTGCAGCGGGAACAGTCATATTTTCAATATTCAAAACATAAAACTAGCAGCAAGAAATGACAAGATATCAGTTTTACATTGGAGGCTTTTATGATCCATTGGTCTAGCATTAAGGAATGGCCTATATCTTGTAAGTTAAACGGTTCTTCTTTGTGCTCGGTGATCTTGATACGGTTTGGTTTAATAACATGCTTTTTAAAAGTTTGACGTAGAAACTACACCCTTCAGCCATCTGAATATTGAAAATCAAAATGAGTATATGTCTTTGTGGTACGAACACACCGGGCTGATTTTTGCTTATATTAACATCACATTGCCAACCATAGATGATTCTTGTTTACAAAGAGAGAACTTTATGAAGCCCAACAATTCACTACATCCCACCCTCTGGCACTCACTTCCCTAAACCTCACCACCTCTATATTTGGAACCCTGCTCTTTACTGCCTTTGCCTTCCCTCAGACTACCCTCTGTCTCCCCTTTTTTGAAAAGCACTTTGAGACGACGACTTCATCTGCGGAGCTCTATCGAAATGTAACTTGATGTTATTTAAGCCAGAGTTGAAACAAAACATTCGCATATGTTGGAGTTCAACGTTCAACTTGCTGGTTACCAAAACGCTTGTGTTATAACCATAACATTTTTGTGATATTTCTCCCACCTCCCCTTCTCTTTATATTTACCCCTCTCCTGCACTTGTGAATGCAATTTCCTTGATTGGCAATTTTTTTCCCCTCTGGCTAATTTTCGGGTCAATCCATTTTGGCATGGGAGGAAGGCTCAGTGTTGGTGAAAACTGAGAGGCTGTTTCAGCTTTCTACAACTCTTGCTTGCTTCTTATCACAAGTCTACTTTTTTTGTAAGAGAAAAACTATGGCTCTTCATGCATTGTCACAGGACCATTGAGTCTTAAACTGAGTCACCTGTACTCTAACCCCTTTTGCTCAGTGCACAACATTTCTCGGATCTTTGCAAAGCTAACATTAATGCCCTAAAGTCTTGACAATAACTTTGTGTGTAAAAATGTGAAATTTCTCAATAAATGTTGTTAACTGTGTAAGCTTTGCTAATGGTATGTCTCCCTCCAGTGGATGATGCATTGTCATTCAAACCAATGGTCACATGCTGATTTCACAAGTGCACTTGGCCCACAAACTTTTAGCTATTGCAAACATGCACGAGAAAGGAATTGTTTATTTACGACTGTCTGAATTGTAAAGTCGTTAAATCACTCTTTCTAGAAAATGGTTCAATAATCTATAATGTTAAAATCATGGTGAGTGTCTCTACTCCTTTAATTACATCACACATTCCGATAAAGTAGTGTTCAAGGCTTATTGCTATAGCAATACTAGAGCTCTGTTTATTCAAGCTTTTGTTTACAGATTATCTTTACAAAAAAAACCCGAAGCAACTTTTCATCACCATGCCGTTAGCATCTACAATTAAAACACTGGATGCTAAGCTTGATGGTAATTGCAATTGAGCTTCCGCTTTAACATTTGGGATGCCTTCAGTCTTCATCGTGCTATCGGGGAGGGAGAAAGTTTCTGCGGTCCGTGTGGGCGGGAATGGAGGGGGTCGGATGGGAAACTTTATATTTTTGGGAATGGGTCGGGAAACCCATTGTCATCCCACCCCTCGCATCTTTCCCTCGGTCGCATTTGCCACCGCGGCAGTGACCTGACTGGCAGAGGCGGGCGACCTAATAGAAATCATTATAACCTTGTTTTCAGACAGTTAAGAGCTTTTACTCCCCAGTGCATTTTAAATGTACCTGCTGTAAGGACTGGAAGCATCGAACCCCCAAGGATTTTGTCATGTATTCAACCAGCATTGTAACCCATGTATAATCTGACCTAAGTTGTACACTGTGAGAACAATGACCACTAGGTGGTGAACTTGTGGGAGACACTCCTAACCTAGACCTTCAGAGATAAAAGGGGAAGCTCCACCCACTTCCAGCACTTGAGTGCTATGAAATAAAGGACAGGCCACAGAATGACCTTCTCTCAAGCATAGGCCTCGTCTGCATTTATACTGTATAGTAAGGACGTACCAAAGGCGACAAGAAACTGGGATTTAAACTACGCAAGCATAGCCACTAGCAATAACAGGGGCAGTCAGGGACGATCGACTGGCAAGGGTCCTTTTGTTTCAAACAGCAGCTCATGCTGGAGGCGTGGAGGTACACACTCAGCTGGAGTTTGCAGAGGTGAGCAAAATACCTGCAGAAATTGCAGAAATGAACGCTGGGGGAAATCGCTGGAAGCTGAAGTTCAGCGAGTTCATGTGGAGCACGTATACAGTTCATACACCAGGACACCACCGATAATGATGAAAGTGCTCCTCAATGGCATCCCAGTATCAATGGAGCTAAACATGGGGGCCAGCCAGTCCCTGATGGGTATCAAATAGTTCGAAAAGTTGTGGGCGTCCAAGGCCAGGAGGCCAAAATTATTGCCGATTGACGCACAGCTACGGACTAACACAAAGCAGATCATTCCGGTGCTAGGCAGCGCCACTGTAGTCGTGACCCACAAAGATTCGGAGAACAGACTAACACTCTGGATTGTCCCAGGGGACGGTCCTGCACTACTGGGGAGGAGTTGGCTTGCTGTCATGAACTGGAAATGGAGCGATGTCAATGCAATTTCCTCTGTGGAGCGAGTATCATGCTCACAGATCCTGGACAAATTTGACTCATTATTTCAACCCGGCATTGGCACTTTCATGGGGGCCAAGGTAGTGATTTACATAAACCCGGACGCCAGGCCAGTACACCACAAGGCCAGAGCGGTGCAGTATGTGATGCGGGAAAAGATAGAAGGCGAATTGGACCGCCTGCTGAGAGAAGGCATCATCTCGCCAGTCAAATTCAGTGACTGGGCGAGCCCGATCGTGCCGGTGCTCAAGGCGGATGGGTCGGTCAGGATATGTGGCGATTACAAGGCCACCATCAATTGGGTGTCACTCCAAGACCAGTACCCGCTACCAAGAGCGGAGGACCTCTTGGCAGGAAATTTGAGCTGGAGACAAATCACAAACCTCTAACGACCCTTTTTGCCGACAACAAGACCATAAATGCAAACGCATCGGCCCGCATACAGAGGTGGGCACTCACGATAGCCGCCTATGACTATACAATTCGGCACAGACCGGGCACCGAAAACTGCGCTGATGCACTCAGCAGGTTCCCACTAGCTACCACTGAGGGGGCTACCGAGCATGCTGCTGAGATGGTCATGACTGTTGAAGCTTTCGGAAGCGAAGGCTCACCCGTGACAGCCCGTCAGATTAAAGTCTGGACAAATAGAGATCCGCTCTTGTCTCTTGTCAAGAAATGTGTCCTGAATGGGGACTGGGCAGCCACGTACAGGGCATGCCCTGAGAAATTTAAAACATTTCACAGGCGCAAGGATGAACTCTCGATTCAGGCCGATTGCCTACTGTGGGGAAACCGCGTAGTCATGCCCCAGATGGGCAGAGAGGTGTTCATCAGAGAACTCCACAATGGGCACCCGGGCATTGTCACGATGAAGGCAATTGCCAGGTCACACGTTTGGTGGCCAGGGATAGACGCAGATCTAGAACTTTGTGTTCGCAGGTGCAACACGTGTGCCCAGCTGGGCAATGCGCCGAGGGAAGCCCCCCTTAGACCCTGGCCATGGCCCGCCAAGCTTTGGTCATGCATCCATGTGGACTACGCAGGTCCTTTCATGGGGAAAATGTTTTTGGTTGTAGTAGACGCCTACTCCAAATGGATCGAGTGTGACATTTTAAATTCAAGCACATCCTCTGCCACGGTAGAAAGTTCGCCACCCACGGTCTATAAGACGTCTTGGTCAGCGACAAAGGCCCGTGCTTCACAAGCACTGAATTCCAGGACTTCATGGCAGGCAATGGAATTAACCATGTTAGAACGGCACCGTTCAAGTCGGCCTCAAACGGCCAGGCAGAACGAGCAGTGCAGATAATCAAACAGGAGATGCTCAGAATCCAAGGGGGTTCCCTACAATGCCGCTTATCATGCCTCCTCTCCTGTTGGCCTACAGATCCCGACCACACTCGCTCACAGGGGTTCCACCCGCAGAGCTGCTAATGAAAAGGACGCTCAAAACCCGGTTATCCCTTATATACCCCACCATGAAAGAAATTGTCGAGAGCAGGCGCCAGTCACAATATGACTACCATGACAGGAATGCACGGGCGCGATGTATTGATGTAAATGACCCTGTTTTTCCCCTCAACTACGCTGCAGGGCCCAAATGGCTCACAGACACTGTGGTTGCCAAAGAGGGAAATAGGATTCTGGTAGTTAAACTTACCAATGGACAAATCTGCCGCAAACATGTGGATCAAACAAAAAGGAGGTTCAGCAACCCCATAGAAGAAGCAGAGGAAGAACACAATGTAGAGTTCACTCCACCACAGGTGACCGAACACAGGAACCAGAGGGAGGAGAGCCCTGTCACTGTGGGCAGTCCGGACAGGCCTGAGGCACCGCAAACAGCAGACACTCAAGCAAGCACCCAACAACCGGAGCCCCAGCTCAGGCGCTCTACAAGGGAGCGTAAACCACCAGAGAGACTCAAACTGTGATCCCGGGGGGGCAGGTGATGTCATGTATTCAACCAGTATTGTAACCCATGTATAATCTGACCTGAGTTGTACACTGTGAGAACAATGACCACTAGGTGGTGAACTTGTGGGAGACACTCCTAACCTAGACCTTCAGAGATAAAAGGGGAAGCTCCACCCACTTTCAGCACTTGAGTGCTATGAAATAAAGGACAGGTCACAGACTGACCTCTCAAGCATGGGCCTCGTGTGCATTTATACTGTATAGTTAGGAAGTATCAGATTTTCTGGACATTGCATTTTTAATATTTTTTTCACCACAGAAAGAAAGCTCGAAGCTGTTGGTGGGAGGGGCCCAGGTGTGGCTCCATGTTGGACTTAGAATGATGGGCAGGGAGTCTGGAATGACAATGGCCAACGTAAGGCAGGAGGTGGGTTAATGGAGTCCATTGTTAGGCAAGGTGACCTTGTCAATCAGTGATTACCTGGATGAGTTACCAGAACAATAGAGAGCCATTAAGCCCAGAGTGCCTGGAAGCGAAAACCCATCACTGGACTCAAACACAGGAAGCCTCGAAAACTAGGAACTTTATTGGGTAAAAGCAGAAGACACACCCACAGGAAGCCTCAAAACAAACTTTATTCAGCCTGAAAAGGCAAACTAAATTGGGATATAAAAACATGCCATGTGGACACAGCTCTCTCTTGCCTTGCTGCTTCGCCCCGACAAGAATCCAACCCTCCGTATTGAGAGGGAGAGAAGAAACCAGAAGAGACACCTTTTCATCAGAAGAAGCAGCGAATAAGCCAGTGAAATCGGTGAGCATTTCTGCACACACATCTTTTAAGATCACAGCCACGGTGTGAGGGGGTATTGTACGTTCTTCCAACCAAATTCTTAGGGGTTTACAGGAGAGGTGTTTTAGATGTTGGAGTACTTAGCATTAGGGGCCTATTAGACAGGCCACACTGTGTATTGTACTGCATTTGCTTGTTTTACACACCAGGGTGTGTGTGTATTGTTTTACTGGGTGCAGGTGTGTGTTTTAGCTTTAATAAAGCATTGCTGGTTAAGACCGAGATATTTGTCTGTGACTCATTCATCTGTTCAGTGCAGTAATCACTCCCAGGTCTAGAACTAGTGTAACGTGGAGGTGCGTCGAAAACACCTAAGGGAAACCACTAACATTGCATGGCCACGGGAACCATGCTGCTCAAGAACCATGTCTGTTAACCTGAGGTGGGAGTTGAGTGGCCATTGCTCCAGCTGATTAGTTGACAGCATGAAATGTACTATAAAACCTCCCACCCGACAGCTGATCACTTTGCTCAGGTAGAAGCCATTGCTCACTACATTCCCAGCTTTCTGCAAGTCTTTCCAGCAAAGTCTCCATCCAGTGTCTCCTCATTGGAAGAACTTCTCTCAATATTGACAGATTGCTTCTGTCATCTGTACTTCATCTACCATCTATTCCATCAGCATGGGTGCCGTTTATACTGCCTCATCTTGGTCCTCAGAATCTGACCACGATAAGCCACAACACCAGCACCACCAACAACAACACCAACCTTCTCCGCACTCACCTGATGCTGCACAGGACACAGGGCTTCAACACTCGAGCACACTGCTGCATGGGAGGTCAGGGATGGCTTCATCCTGGCCATATTTACTTAACTTAATGCTGTACGCCCATATGGCTGCCACATGATGCACCAGGTTGGCACTGCCCCACACCAACACCATAAAGCATCCCTGCAATGACCAAGCCATTCCTTTCACACTCGCCACCATTGCTGGAGGTACCGTTAGGTCTCACCATTCACTACAACTCACTAAGCCACTTCCAATGGTGCACACAAATCTGTCCAAGACAGGAATGTGGTGAAAAGGTTTTTATGTTTGTGATACCTTGTGTATCATAATGTATGATACATAAAGTCTGATTGTGTGGCACCCCTGTTCCCTGGTGGTCCAGGTAGGTGCCTTCCTCTCTGCTGAGGCGTCCGGCCCAATACCACCCTTGCTCCTCTTCCTTCCGGGGGCGGTAACCCGAATATATCGAGTGGGGTGGGACTTCCACGCCTGGTGCAAAGTTTCGCACCTCCTGGATGTTACCGCCCCCAAAGGGAACAATAATGAATTTCTAGCTCTTATTTTCCTCCCCACCATCCCAGTTCCATCTGTGACTGTTCTCTCCTCTTTCTAGTCCTCTAACCAAGTTGATGACGGTACTTTTTTACCACCTCTTAAGCTGGCACTATCTTTCTGCCCCCTTCACCTCTTATTCAAGTTGGCACTCTGCTCCCCCTCCAACTTGTGTAATTCATGCTGCCAATCTTTTTTGTCCCTTCGCTCCTCCCTCCCCCTCAGTTAATGCTGGCATTTTCCCTGCCCACTCTATCAAAGATAATACTGGCACTCTCCTTTCTTCTCCACTTCCATCGTGCTGCTGTCCTTCCCTCGTCCCTCGAGCTGCTCCGGAGAATTGCCACGGTAAAGTATCTGTACCACTCTTGTGTTCACTTCTATTGCCAGCTGATCAAGCAGAGAATCTGGAGAGATACAACACCTGCTGGTAAACACGAGGAGCGTCTGAGGGGCTCCAACTGTGACCCAATGGTCTGACTGATTTGATTTCTCCCTGTACAAATTCTACCCTTATTGTAACCTGGTTAATTGAAATAAGACAGAAATAAACAGTTTCTTAAGCGACAAGGGGATAAGGGGTTATGGGGAGCGAGCAGGGAAGTGGAGCTGAGTCCATGATCAGGTCAGCCATGATCTTATTGAATGGCGGAGCAGGCTTGAGGGGCCTTATGGCTTACTCCTGCTCCTATTTCTTACGTTCTTATGAATTCACTCTCATGTGCGAGGCCAACAATGTTTGGCATGTGTGCTTTTTTTTTGTTTAATGCTTCAAAGCTAAGGATTACTGGACGCAAAAGTAACCAGGGCTATTATTTTATGGTGACTCAGGTTCTCTTTTATTACATGGTATTCCCGAAAATTTACCTAGATGCCTTGATTTTATCTGTTTATAATTAAGTCCACTGTTTCTTGTTAATTGGAAAAAGACAGATTCTGTTTTATATTGCAAAGGATTACTGGATTTTCTGGAAGTGTCTTGGGATCATATTCCACGAGTTGTTTTTTAGTTAACACTGCAATGACTGTCTAATCCTATATACAGGGCAGTGCCAAGACCTCTGGCATTCAATGAGTCAGAATTTACTTGCAGTAGAACTGATTCATTTGACTCCCAGCTTTCTGGTAGCTCTGAGGGTCTCCAGATTTGGGGCAAAATCTCTGATGGGTTACATTCGTATTTCCTTGGATTTTTGATGCCCCTGCATTGTATAGTTTAGAATTTATGTGGAAGTAGAATTCTCATAGATTTTTTTTCTCCTTGTTTTCTGTTGCAGTGAAACACTTTGGATGGCCTGGGGACACGATGGCACTATATAATTGCTAGTCTTTAATTTCTGTTTATTTTCCCCTTTACTTTGCTACAGAGTTGTCTGGTGGTGTTGGAGAACATGTGAGGAGCCATCCGTGCCTCACAATAGAGTAAGAAGAATGCTTGGCCCATTACCAACCTTCTGCTTGAAAGCCGCAAACTAATTTATTGCTCTATCATAATTTCCACTTCACATTTATGCTGAGCACAGCAATAGAATAATGGGAGTAAACAAAGCTTAAATGTAACAACTTTTGTATTATGTGAAATAACTTCATTGTTGAGAACAAGTTGAAGACTCTAATCCGATTACAGAATCCAAATCCCTTGAAAAAATGCATTACAGCCTTGTGATTAATTCCCAGGTACCTATTAATCAAATCGGGATAGGTTATATTGACTGTCGTTTAGTGGATTGCTGCTTAAAAATAACGTGTTGTTGTAATATTCCAGTTCATGATCCATATATATTTGACACCTTGGGGCTGAAATTGCCCCTTCCCTTAGGGCCTGTTACCACCGCAAATTGGCGGCCACGGTGTGGAGTGGAGTGGCCACCGACTTTTCGTGGACTGGCCGCTGATAGCCCAATTGCCCTCCCGAGGTTTCTTGGCAGGGCCCCCGACCCCCCCGCCCCCCCACCACTCCGCTGCTGCCGATCCGTGGTAAGCGCGTCATCACCGTGCACAGTGCCGATCTACCCCCTCGACGGCAACATTCCCCTCTGAAAATCTTTGGCCCCCCCACCGGCGGTGCCAAAACCTGTTTTTTCCCCAGTGGTCAAGTGAGGCTGTGGCCTTCTGCAACGGTGGTGTGGATTCCCTTAAAGGGAGAGGGCGCACTGCCGCCATGATTTCTTTTTGCCGGACGACCGCCATGTCGGCCCAACAATTATGCCCCCGCCCCCGGGTTCAGCCGAGCCGCCAACAGGCAGCCTGGCACCCCCTCTTGGATTCCAGGCCACTGGCCCGGCCAAAACCCTCCCTGGTGGCCCAATGGGCCAAAGTTTTAAAATCGCGAAGGTTCTCCCCTTTAAGGGAAGGGGAGAGCCAAGGTGATGTGACGCCGTGATGACATCATCGCGGCGGTCACTCCGCACCGCCCCCAATTTCCGCCCCTCAAATGTTGTCGCCCATCAAGAGCGACTTCCGGATCCAAGGAAAAAAAAAACAGAGAGGAATGTCGCACTCGAGGCGACCTACAGCTGCGGTAAAAACATTCAAACTGGGTGGGAGCGGCCCGTTTTGGGCAGAGGGCAATTTCCACCCCTCTGAGACAATTGTTTATTACTGCTTCCTCTGTTGCAATCGCTCTACTGCGCTCACTGAAAACCAAAGGGGGTGAAATTGCTCCTTTTTCAGAGGCCTGTTAGCGCCTCCAGCAAGTTCTACTGGCTCCCAGGATATTGCCCGAGAGTTTGCAGAGGCTGTGACCCTTGATAGCGCCCCGGGTCACCGCACAACCGGCGATGACAGCATGGCCGTGTGTGGTGACCCCTTTTCGCTACGTGGCCCGCGAGGCTTGTGCAGGCAGGTGTCAACGCCAGCGGGTCACGAAGCTGGCCGCCATCTGCTCGCGGGGCGGAAGTTAAAGAGGAGGTCGCCAGCCCCCCCCCGCGCCGCCATCTTTAAATTTCGCTACTCTCCGGTCAGCTCCCACAGTGCCTCCCTAGCGTGGTTCGGGCCGCCATCGTGCATGCCCGACACTGCGTTTTGGGAGCCGGGCTGCAGGCCCAGTCCCACGCTGCCCTGGTGGTGTAGGGGAGGCCATCAGAGGCCTTGCAGAGTGCCCTCGCCTTTAAGCGAAGGGGAGGGACATTGAAGCGTGTCAACGCTACGCAGAGCATCCGTGTAACGCTGCACAACTCACCCCAGCATCGCCCCAGGATCCGTCCCTAAAGGAAGTGGAGCATATGAGATTGCACTCCACTTCCTTTGAGGGGGTGGTAAGCCGAATTCAGCGGCCGGGGCGGGATGTCTGGGCTGTACGCAGGAAGTCCCAACCCCAGCAGGTTACCGCCCCCAATCAGAGCAGGGCAATTTTGCCCCAGAGCGTCTTAAATATTGCAGTACTGCTCTTTCATGTAGTGACTTTATCAGAGTCCTTCTATTTAATTAGCCTTTTAATTCACTCCCACTTACCTTGTATTCTGTATTTATTGGCAAACATTTCCACATATTCGGTTTATGGCTCACCTTCAGGGAAGAAAACAGAGTGCATCTTTCATTAAACAGTCCAAATTGGAATTAATACACCAATAACATGGAATTACATGGCGCCTTGGGATGTTTTACTACGTTAAAGGCGCTGTATATATCATAGGAGTATTATAAGACAAAAAAGTTAACAGCCACTTAAGGAGAAATTAGACAGGTGACCAAAAGCTTGGTCAAAGAAGTAGATTTAAAGGAGCATCTTAAAGGGGGAGAGAGAGGTATAGGCCAATTAACTGAATTACCAATTAACTGAACACAAAAAGAAGATTTTAATTGAAAGATTTAAAAGCTTAAAATGACATTCAGCAAATCAAGCCAAGTCAATCCAAAATTCAAACATAAGAACATAAGAATTTAAGAACATAAGAACATAAACGTGCCTATTCTATTGTGAACTTTCCTCTCACACCAGATGTTGATCCCTCACATTTAGGGTAAGCAAAATGAACAGTGTTGTTAAACATCTCTCAGCACTGTGTCTCAACAGATACTGCTCCAAATTATTTTCTGCGGAAGTTTGTTCCATACCCATTATCCCCTGAGGTGAGGGGAATTATGTTTCTCCTAATCAGTAACCTTGCTCCAGGTTTGTTTATTTTGTATTTGTGTCCTCTACTCCTATGCTCGTTAACTTGCAGTGCTTGTTCTGGCTTGTACTCCAAATGCACATAAGTAATGGCTTTGCCTCATTAATAACTGCCCCAGACTGAACAGATGCTTTCAAAGTATGATCAATAATCATTCTAAAATACTTATTGACTTGTGCCAATGGAATCACTTTGGGCTAGACGTTCCACTATGATCGCTATCGCCCAAAAAGTTTTGCCGGCGATAATCGGGCGGTAGTTTCCATTTATCATCAAATATGGGCGATAAACTGAATCTCGACGAATAAATGGCCGGATGTATACTGAAAGTCTAGCCCCTTCACAATATACACCTGTTTACTGCTTCTTTTTTGTCTGTATGCATTATCCCACATGAAAATCCATGGAGGAGAAATTCGATTGTTTAGCGCCAGCATAAGCGCCAGAGAGAGGTGCTCAGGGGTCGCTAAGCACCATCCGCCCGAGCGCCGCTATGACAGCCTGTCGTGAACTTCACTGGGTTTAGCGGCAGTGCTGTCATTTAGCACCACGCAATCTAGTGCCACCCACGTGGTAACATCAAGAGTGTGCAACGCCCCCTTTGCGATGCATTTCCAAAAATTGACTGCTTTTGCCTGCACTTGCATCTGGTGCAGACGATGCACAGAGGATCCCAGGGCGATGTTGCAGGGAATGAAAAAGTAAGTGTTGAGAATCAAATTTTTAACAATCACTTACCTCTTGTACCTGTGGAAGGCTGCTAGTAGCCTCCCTCCATCTTTTGCAGGTTTAACATGGTTGACATCTCCTCTTTAGGCGCTAGGATGCCGGTATTCTAACGCCTCAACTTGAGGATCGCTACCGTACTTCCACCCCACAATGGGCCTTTAGCGCCCTAAGAGGATTGTGCACCGCTTCCCTCAGCATCCACTCTCCTCTCGTGGAGATGCAACTGAATATCGCACTCTGAGGTGTTAGACATCGCCCGTGCAATATTTAGAGCCCCGGCAGCATCACCGCCTCAAAGTGGGCGATACCGAATTTCTAGCCCCATAAGAACATAAGAAATAGGAGCAGGAGTAGGCCATAAGACCCCTCGAGCCTGCTCCGCCATTTAATACGATCATGGCTGATCTGATCATGGACTCAGGTCCACTTCCCCGCACGCTCCCCATAACCTCTTATCCCCTTATCATTTAAGAAACTGTCTATTTCTGCCTTAAATTTATTCAATGTCCCAGCTTCCACAGCTCTCTGAGGCAGCGAATTCCACAGATCCACAACCCTCTGAGAGAAGAAATTTCTCCTCATCTCAGTTTTAAATTGGCGGCCCCTTATTCTAGGATCATGCCCTCTAGTTCTAGTCTCCCCTATCAGTGGAAACATCCTCTCTGCATTCACCCTGTCATGCCCCCTCATAATCTTATACGTTTCGATAAGATCACCTCTCATTCTTCTAAATTCCAACGAGTAGAGGCCCAAGGTACTCAACCTTTTCTCATAAGTCAACCCCCTCATCTCCGGAATCAACCTTGTGAACCTTCTCTGAACTGCCTCCAAAGTAAGCATATCCTTTCGTAAATATGGAAACCGAAACTGCACGCAGTATTCCAGGTATAGCCTCACCAATACCCTGTATAACTATAGGAAGTCTTCCCTGCTTTTATACTCCATCCCCTTTGCAATAAAGGCCAAGATTCCACTGGCCTTCCTGATCACTTGCTGTACCTGCATACGAACCTTTTGTGTTTCATGCACAAGTACCCCCAGGTCCCGCTGTACTGCAGCACTTTGCAATCTTTCTCCATTTAAATAATAACTTGCTCTTTGACTTTTTCTGCCAAAGTGCATGACTTTACACTTTCTAACGTTATACTCCATTTGCCAAATTTTTGCCCACTCACTTAGCCTGTCTATGTCCTTTTGCAGATTTTTTGTGTCCTCCTCACACATTGCTTTTCCTCCCATCTTTGTATTGTCAGCAAACTTGGCTACGTTACACTCAGTCCCTTCTTCCAAGTCGTTAATATAGAATGTAAATAGTTGGGGTCCCAGCACTGATCCCTGCGGCACCCCACTAGTTACTGATTGTCAACCAGAAAATGAACCATTTATTACGACTCTCTGTTTTCTGTTAGTTAGCTAATCCTCTATCCATGCTAAAATATTACCCCCAACCCTGTGAGCTTTTATCTTGTGCAGTAACCTTTTATGTGGCACCTTGTCAAATGCCTTCTGGAAGTCCAAATACACCACATCCACTGGTTCCCCTTTATCCACCCTGTTTGTTACATCCTCAAAGAATTCCAGCAAATTTGTCAAACATGACTTCCCCTTCATAAATCCATGCTGACTCTGCTTGACCGAATTTTGCTTTTCCAAATGTCCTGCTACTGCTTCTTTAATAATGGATTCCAGTATTTTCCCAACCACAGATGTTAGGCTAACTGGTCTGTAGTTTCCTGCTTTTTGTCTGCCTCCTTTTTTAAATAGGGGCATTACATTTGCAGTTTTCTAATCTGCTGGAACCTCTTCAGAATCCAGGGAATTTTGGTAAATTACAACCAATGCATCCACAATCCCTGCCGCTACTTCTCTTAAGACCCTAGGATGCAAGCCATCAGGTCCAGAGTTTTATCTGCCTTTCATCCCATTATCTTACTGAGTACCACCTCCTTAGTGATTGTGATTGTGTTAAGTTCCTTCCCCCCCACCCTCCCACTCCCCATAGCCCTTGACTATCCACTGTTGGGATATTGTTAGTGTCCTCTACCGTAAAGACTGATACAAAATATTTGTTCAGAGTTTCTGCCATCTACATTTTCCCATTACTAATTCCCCAGTCTCATCCTCTAAGGGACCAACATTTACTTCAGCCACTTTTTTTCTTTTTATATACCTATAGAAACTCTTGCTATCTGTTTTTATATTTTGTGCTAGTTTACTTTCATAGTCTATCTTCCTTTTCTTAATCATTTTTTTAGTTATTCTTTGCTGGCTTTTAAAAGATTCCAAGTCTTCTGTCCTCCCACTAGTTTTGGCCCCTTGTATGCCCTTGTTTTTAATTGGATACCATCCTTTATTTCTTTAGTTAGCCACAGATGGCTATCTTTTCTCTTACACTCTTCCCTCCTCACTGGAATATATTTTTCTTATCCCATCTGCCTTATCGAAGCTCATCTATTTGATTGGTTTAAGCCTCTCTGAAGATAGTCAGTCTCCTTTGCACTGGTTGCCTGCACACAAATTGCCACCACCATCAGTGGAACATCACTGGTTACATTTTCCCAAGAAGAGGATTTATCACCACCCTCTCTTGTGTTAAATCCACTCAGATAACTTGTCAACTATTCCCTGAGCCTGCAGTCTCCGTACGAGCCTTACATGAGGTACTTTGTCGAATAGTTTCTGAAAATGCAAGTGAACCATATATAACCTTTGAATTACCCTCAAGTTTGCAATACACTCTTTCTAACCAACGCCTTTCATTGGCTGTCAGCATTCTCAAATTGGGTTTTGTATCCAAACTGAAATCTTCAGCTTTTCTCTTTTGTCTGTCCCTATACCTCTGTTATTCTCGTTCTCATTTTTGTTAGGAATAGGAGAAAAATATTGAAATAACCATTCTGCTATTACCTCGTCCCTTTTTAAAGGAATACATTCTGTATGCAAGTAGAAAATGTTTTGGCGTTATCAAAATCTTTTCATTTAAACATGTGGAGTTGAATACAGCGAATTATCTTTTATTCTCCAATATTCCTTATAGAGGACTATTAAAGCCAACATTCCCTTTAAACTGTGTGCCCATACGGCCAGTGAGCCAGCCTCACAATACAAAAACCGTGCATGCCCCGAAGTTTGAATTGGCTGTGCAGCCTGTTACAGGGGCCGCTCAGCCCAAAATAAATTAGGGGGAACATTGATTGAAACCACCCATTCTCTCTCTTAGGCAGTCCCTCGGAATCGAGGATGACTTGCTTCCATACTAACATGAGTTCTAAGGTGGCCGATGAGTCCAATGCAGGATGTACAGACTCTGTCACAGGTGGGGCAGGTGGCCATTGAAGGGACGGGTGGATGGGGTGCTCGGTTTGTCATACGCTCCTTCCGCTGTTTGTACTTGACTACCATGTGCTCCCGATGAAGTCTCAAAGTGTTCGATGCCTTCCCGAATATTTCTTCTCCATTTTAAGTGGTTATGGGCCAGGGATTTCCAAGAGTCGAGGATGTTACATTTTTACAGGAAGGCTTTGAGGGTGTCCTTGAAGCGTTTTCTCTGCTCTACTGGGGCTCACTTGCCGTGATGGAGCTCGGAGTAGAGCGCTTGTTTTGGGAGCCTTGTTTCAGGCATGCGAACTACGTGGCATCAATGCTTCGATGCTGGGAATGTTGGCCTGAGTGAGAACACCGATGTTGGTACACCTATCCTGCCAATGGATATGCAGAATTTTGCGGAGGCGGGTTTGATGGTACTGATTTTGATTTAGGCAATTGTATGATTTTCATTTTGACCATTCTGACTGGGAATGGGTTAATGAACAAGGGGAATAAACACCAGTGGTTTTGTTAAAAGCATTTAATCACAATTTCAAAAAAAGAGCAATAAAATGATTAATTGTATATTTTGATTCAAAATATCCCCACAGCAGCTGCTCAGTGAAGCAGCTGTTCATACATTTTGCAGTTGCCTGAAAATCTAAACATGTATCAAGTGACACTCAACATTGGCACTGTAGTCATCATCATACGCAGTCCCTCAAAATTGAGGAAGACTTGTTTCCACTCTAAAAGTGAGTTCTCAGGTGACTGTACAGTCCAATTTGGGAATTATAGTCTTTGTCACAGGTGGGACAGACAGTCATTGAAGGAAAGGGTGGATGGGTAGTCTGGTTTCCCGCACGCTCCTTCCGCTGTCTGCGTTTGGTTTCTGCATGCCCTCAGCAACGAGACTCGCGGTGCTCAGCACCCTCCCGGATGCTTTTCCTCCACTTAGGGCGGTCTTGGGCCAGGGATTCCCAGGTACCGGTGGGGATGTTGCACTTTATCAAAAAGGCTTTGAGGGTGTCCTTGAAGTGTTTCCTTTGCCCACCTGGGGCTCGCTTGCCGTGTAGGAGTTCTAAGTAGAGCGCTTGCTTTGGGAGTCTCGTGTCGGGTATGCGGACGATGTGGCCCGTCCGATGGAGCTGGTTGAGTGTGGTCAGTGCTTCGATGCTGGGGATGTTGGCCTGATCGAGAACACTGACGTTGGTGCGTCTATCCTCCCAGTGGATTTGCAGGATCTTGCAGCGGCAGCGCTGGAGGTACTTCTCCAGCGCTTTGAGGTGTGTACTGTACATGGTCCATGTCTCTAATCCAGAAAGGAGGGCGGGTATCACTAGTGCCCTGTAGACCAAAAGCTTGGTGCCAGATTTGAGGTCCTGGTGTTCAAATACTCTCTTCCTCAGGCGACTGTAGGCTGCACTGGCACACTGGAGGTGGTGTTGGACCTTGTCATCGATGTCTGCCCTTGCTGATAGTAGGCTCCCGAGGTGTGGAAAATGGTCCACATTGTCCAAGACATGGATTTTGATGACCGGGGGGCAGTGCTGTGAGGCGGGGTCAGGTTGGTGGAGGACCTTTGTCTTACAGATGTTTAATGTAAGGCCCATGCTTTCGTACACCTCGGTGAAGATGTTGATGATGGTTTGGAGTTCGGCCTCTGAATGTGCGCAGACGCAAGTGTCGTCCGCGTACTGTAGTTCAATGACAGAGGATGGGATGACCTTGGATCTAGCCTTGAGGTGACAAAGTTTGAACAGGCTCCCATTGGTTCTATAGTTTAATTCCACTCCAGCGGAGAGCTTGTTGAGAGTGAGATGGAACATTGCAGCAAGGAAGATCGAGAAGAGCGTTGGTACGATGATACAGCCCTGCTTGACCCCGGTTCGGACGTGGATTGGGTCTGTGGTGGATCCATTGGTCAGGATCACGGCTTGCATGTTATCATGGAGCAGGCAGAGGATGGTGACAAACCTTTGGGGGAAGACGAAACGGAGGAGGGCGCTCCATAGTTCCTCACGGTTGACAGTGTCAAAGACCTTTGTGAGGTCAAAGAAGGCCATGTACAAGGGTTGGTGCTGTTCCCTGCATTTCTCTTGCAGTTGTCGCGCGGTGACGATCATGTCTGTTGTACCCCTTAGTGGACAGAATCCGCATTGTAACTCTGGGAGGAGCTCTTCAGCCACAGGGAGAAGACAGTTGAGGAGGATTCTAGCGATGACTTTCCCAATGGCCAACAGCAGGAAGATTCCTCTGTAGTTGCAGCAGTCGGACTTGTCCCCCTTTTTGAAGATGGTCACGATTATGGCATCTCTGAGATCTCCCAGCATGCTCTTCTCCTTCCAGATAAGAGAGATGAGGTCATGCATTCGTGTCAATAGTGCTTCTCCGCCATACTTTAGTGTCTCGGCGGGGACTCCATCTGCTCCTGATGCCTTGTTGTTCTTGAGCTAATGGATGGCCTTTTCTACCTCATGCAGGGCTGGGGTTTTGCTGCAGGATGGACTCGAGGACACTCGTGTCAAAGACAGAGTCTCGATTAAGGAGATCTTTGAAGTGCTCCTTCCAATGAACCCTGACTGCCTCGGTGTCCTTAATGATTGTCTCCCCGTTCTTGGCCAGCAGTGGGGTGGGGCCTTGGGTGCTTGGGCCGCAGGCGAACTTAACAGCGGTGAAGAATCCTCGCACATCATGGCTGTCGGCCAGCTGCTGGATCTCCTGTGCTTTTTCCACCTACCATCTATTCTTTAGGTCACAGGTTTTTTGTTGGACCTCAGCCTTCAGCCGTCTGTAGAGCTGCTTTGCTGCTCCCGAATTGGGTTGCTGCTTTAAGTTCAGAAATGCCCTGCGCTTGCGGTTTATTAGCTCCTGGATCTCCTGGTCGTTCTCGTCAAACCAGTCCTGGTGTTTCCTGGTTGGGTGACCAAGCGTTTCTTCACAGGCACTGGTTATGGTGGTCTTGAGGCAGGCCAGGCGCTGTGGGCACTCTGCGTCTTGGGGTCATCGAGGGTCGTCAGGTCGGTGGTGAGGCGCTGGCTGTATAGGGCTCACTTAACTGAGCCTTTGAGTGCCCTGATGTTGATTTTTCTGCAGCATTGCATCTGTTGCCATTGCCACTTTGGGGCTATATTGAAGTTGATGACGGAGCGGATTAGGCAGTCGTCAGTTCCTGTCATGGTGCGGGTGATGTGCTTATCCTTGCAATCCCTTGCTCGGATGATGACGTAGTCGAGTAGGTGCCAGTGCTTGGAGCAAGGGTGTTGACATGAGGCCTTGTACTTGTCCCTCTGGTGGAACAAGGTGTTGGTGATGACAAGGTCATGTTCGAGGCATTCAGTCAGGAGCAGGGTACTGCTGGAGTTGGTTTTCCCTACTCCCTCTTTGCCGATCACGCCTCCCCAGATGTCTGTGTCCTTACCAACTCTGGTGTTGAAATCGCCGAGGAGGATCAGGCAAAGTAGCTCTGCAAGCACCACTGTCGAATACGGGATTGATTATTGTTGATTTTAAACCGAAGGATTGTCCACAAGGACAATACAAAATATGGATGTTGAAAAATGTAATATACTTTTTACCGTTCAATTTTTTCTGACCCACTCAGCATGCGATATCCTGGCTGAACAATTAGCCAGATTGGCCATGCTGTCTTGCCTCTACCAATGCTGCTGTTGATGCATGAGGAGTTGGATTGACCTGGCATCTGTTTATTCTGTGTACAAAATAGCTGGCACAATCTCTTGCCTGTGTATCGGTTTGCCAATCCTGTCAGGCTTCTCTTATCGTTGTTTTCAAAATGAACGTTCAAAGTTCAGAAAGTAGAAAATAACGAAGTAACTGTGGGACAGATCACGGGCTGGATTTTGTACTTTGATGTTTTTGTGGCAGTAATGGTGGCAGGGCGGGAATGTTTGCACCCGGGAACAGTTTGCGCCTCAGTAAGTAGCGTTGGGCAGCTGGGCCCTGAGTCAGGGGGCGCAGCGCTAAGGGAGGCATTGTACACTTTTCCTGGATGCTAGCATGGGAAACTCCCGAGCTAAAGAGCCGGGCCGGGAGCGCTCCGAGGGACGCCTGGGGAGAAACCCCCCCCCCCCCCGCCAAATAAAAGCCACAAAAACATTCCCAAAACATTGCCCATGCCACCACAACACAAATCGCAAAAAGAATTAAAAGGAAAACCAATTACACTACAAAAGGCCGCGAGGTCGGGAGGTGCGCCGCTGAGTCGGGAGTCCGTGAGTCAGAGAGGCCTACAAAAGGCAGAGCTTGTGCAGCTACAGGGAGAAGGCAAAAAAGAAGTAGAAAGAAATAGAAAGGTGACGTCACAGCCAAGGGGGTAAGTGATTGGCTGGTGATTGGTAAGTAGTTTTTCTTTTTTCTCTTCTATATCAGTGAGCAACTTTTAGCACTGTTGTTGCCAATTTAAGTTAATCTAAGGGTTAAGTCATGGCAGGCGAGCTCGGACAAGTGTTATGCTCCGCCTGTACTATGTGGGAAATCAGGGACGCCTCTCGTGTCCCTGACGACTACGTGTGCAGGAAGTGTATCCGCCTCCAGCTCCTGACGGTCCGCGTTGCGGAATTGGAGCTGAGGGTGGATTTACTCTGGAGCATCCACGATGCTGAGAATGACGTGAGTAGCATGTGTAGCGAGTTGGTCTTACCGCAGGTGAAGGGTCCACAGCCAGTTAGGGAATGGAAGACCAGCAGGAAGAGCAGTGCAAGGAAGGTAGCGCAGGGTCCCCTGCGGTCATCCCCCTGCAAAACAGATACACCGCTTTGAGTACTGTTGAGGGGGATGACTCATCAGGGGAGGGCAGCAGCAGCCAAGTTCATGGCACCGTGGCTGGCTCTGCTGCACAGGAGGGCAGGAAAAAGAGTGGGAGAGCGATAGTGATAAGGGATTCAATTGTAAGGGGAATAGATAGGTGTTTCTGCGGCCGCAAGCGAGACTCCAGGATGGTATGTTGCCTCCCTGGTGCAAGGGTTAAGGATGTCTCGGAGCGGGTGTAGGACATTCTGAAAAGAGAGGGTGAACAGCCAGTTGTCGTGGCGCACATTGGTACCAACGACATAGGTAAAAAAAGAGATGAGATCCTACGAGAGGAATTTAAGGAGCTAGGAGCTAAATTAAAAAGTAGGACCTCAAAAGTAGTAATCTCGGGATTGCTACCAGTGCCACGTGCTAGTCAGAGTATGAATCGCAGGATAGCTCAGATGAATATGTGGCTTGAGCAGTGGTGCAGCAGGGAGGGATTCAAATTCCTGGGGCATTGGAACCGGTTCTGGGGGAGGTGGGACCAGTACAAACCTGCACCTGGGCAGGACCGGAACCAATGTCCTAGGGGGAGTGTTTGCTAGTGCTGTTGGGGAGGAGTTAAACTAATATGGCAGGGGGATGGGAACTAATGCAGGGAGACAGAGGGAAACAAAATGGAGACAAAAGCAAAAGACAGAAAGGAGATGAGTAAAAGTGGAGGGCAGAGAAACCCAAGACAAAAAACAAAAAGGGCCACTGTACAGCAAAATTCTAAAGGGTCAAAGTATAATAAAAAAGCAAGCATGAAAGCTCAGTGCCTCAATGCGAGGAGTATTCGGAACCCAGGAGAGAGCTCTGAGCTAGTTAGAGTGGGTGAGAGCTCAGATAAACAGGACCCCAAGAAAGAATGCAAAAGGCAGGAGACAACAGAGCAGAGTAGCACTGGGGTAAGTGTAAACCACAAGGTGATAGGAAGGGACAATATGTATGAATATAAAGGGGCTGCAGGAGGGATCAAAACTAAAAATCATGGTTTAAAAACTAGTATTAAAACACTCTACCTAAACGCACGCAGCAATCGAAATAAAGTAAATGAGTTGACGGCACAAATCATTACAAATGGGTATGATTTGGTGGCCATTACAGAAACGTGGTTGCAGGGTGGCCAAGACTGGGAATTAAACATACAGGGGTATCTGATGATTCAGAAAGATAGACAAGAAGGGAAAGGAGGTGGCGTAGCTCTGTTAATAAAGGATGATATCAGGGCAGTTGTGAGAGATGATATTGGCTCTGATGAACAAAATGTTGAATCAATGTGGGTGGAGATTTGAGATAGAAAGGGGAAAAAGTCACCGGTGGGCGTAGTTTATAGGCCCCCAAATAACAACTTCACGGTGGGGCGGACAATAATCAAAGGAATAATGGAGGCATGTGAAAAAGGAACGGCAGTAATCATGGGGGATTTTAACCTACAAATCGATTGGTCAAATCAAATCGCACGGGGTAGCCTTGAGGAGGAATTCATAGAATGCATATGGGATTGTTTCTTAGAACAGTATGTTACAGAACCTACAAAGGAGCAAGCTATCTTAGATCTGGTCCTGTGTAATGAGACAGGAATAATAAACGATCTCCGAGTAAAAGATCCTCTCGGAATGAGTGATCACAGTATGGTTGAATTTGTAATACAGATTGAGGGTGAGGAAGTAGTGTCTCAAATGAGCATACTATGCTTAAACAAAGGGGACTACAGTGGGATGAGGGCAGAGTTGGCTAAAGTAGATTGGAAACACAGACTAAACGGTGGCACAATTGAGGAACAGTGGAGGACTTTTAAAGAGCTCTTTCATAGTGCTCAACAAAAATATATTCCAGTGAAAAAGAAGGGCAGTAAGAGAAGGGATAACCAGCCGTGGATAACCAAGGAAATAAAGGAGAGTATCAAATTAAAAACCAATGCGTATAAGGTGGCCAAGGTAAGTGGGAAACTAGAAGATTGGGAAAATTTTAAACGACAGCAAAGAATGACTAAGAAAGCAATAAAGAAAGGAAAGATAGATTACGAAAGTAAACTTGCGCAAAACATAAAAACAGATAGTAAAAGCTTTTCCCGATATATAAAACGGAAAAGAGTGACTAAAGTAAATAAAAATGTTGGTCCCTTAGAAGGTGAGAAGGGGGATTTAATAATGGGAAATGTGGAAATGGCGGAGACCTTAAACAATTATTTTGCTTCCGTCTTCACAGTGGAAGACATAAAAACCATGCCAAAAATTGCTGGTCATGGGAATGTGGGAAGGGAGGACCTTGAGATAATCACTATCACTAGGGGGGTAGTGCTGGACAGACAAGTCCCCTGGTCTGGATGAAATGCATCCCAGGGTATTAAAAGAGATGGCGGAAGTTATAGCAGATGCATTCGTTATAATCTACCAAAATTCTCTGGACTCTGGGGAGGTACCATCGGATTGGAAAGCAGCTAATGTAACGCCTCTGTTTAAAAAAGGGGGAAGACAAAAGGCAGGTAACTATAGGCCGGTTAGTTTAAGATCTGTAGTGGGGAAAATGCTTGAAGCTATCATTAAGGAAGAAATAGTGGGACACCTAGATAGGAATAGTGCAATCAAGCAGACGCAACATGGATTCATGAAGAGGAAATCATGTTTAACTAATTTACTGGAATTCTTTGAGGATATAATGAGCATGGTGGATAGAGGTGTACCGATGGATGTGGTGTATTTAGATTTTCAAAAGGCATTCGATAAGGTGCTACACAAAAGGTTACTGCAGAAGATAAAGGTACGCGGAGTCAGAGGAAATGTATTAGCATGGAGAGAGAATTGGCTAGCGAACAGAAAGCAGAGAGTCGGGATAAATCGGTCCTTTTCGGGTTGGAAATCAGTGGTTAGTGGTGTGCCACAGGGATCGGTGCTGGGACCACAACTGTTTACAATATACATAGATGACCTGGAAGAGGGGACAGAGTGTAGTGTAACAAAATTTGCAGAAGGCACAAAGATTAGTGGGAAAGCGGGTTGTGTAGAGGACACAGAGAGGCTGCAAAGAGATTTAGATAGGTTAAGCGAATGGGCTAAGGTTTGGCAGATGGATTACAATGTCGGAAAGTGTGAGATCATCCACCTTGGGAAAAAAACAGTAAAAGTGAATATTATTTGAATGGGGAGAAATTACAACATGCTGTGGTGCAGAGGGACCTGGGGGTCCTTGTACATGAATCCCAAAAAGTTAGTTTGCAGGTGCAGCAGGTAATCAGGAAGGCGAATGGAATGTTGGCCTTCATTGCGAGAGGGATGGAGTACAAAAGCAGGGAGGTCCTGCTGCAACTGTATAGGGTATTGGTGAGGCTGCACCTGGAGTACTGCATGCAGTTTTGGTCACCTTTCTTAAGGAAGGATATACTGGCTTTGGAGGGGGTACAGAGACGATTCACTAGGCTGATTCCGGAGATGATGGGGTTACCTTATGATGATAGATTGAGTAGACTGGGTCTTTACTCGTTGGAGTTCAGAAGGATGAGGGGTGATCTTATAAAAACATTTAAAATAATGAAAGGGATAGACAAGATAGAGGCAGAGAGGTTGTTTCCACTGGTCGGGGAGACTAGAACTAGGGGGCACAACCTCAAAATACGGGGGAGCCAATTTAAAACCGAATTGAGAAGGAATTTCTTCTCCCAGAGGGTTGTGAATCTGTGGAATTCTCTGCACAGGGAAGCAGTTGAGGCTAGCTCATTGAATGTATTCAAATCACAGATAGATAGATTTTTAACCAATAAGGGAATTAAGGGTTATGGGGAGTGGGCAGGTAAGTGGAGCTGAGTCCATGGCCAGATCAGCCATGATCTTGCTGAATGGCGGAGCAGGCTCGAGGGGCTAGATGGCCTACTCCTGTTCCTAGATTCTTTGTGTCCTCCTCACTTACTTACCTCTCCGCTGTCATTATAGGTTGGACCGCCTGAGTTCCCAGGCTTTCACTGCAGGGCACGCTTCAGGGAGTACGGGTTGGGCAAGAGTCAAAACTCACGCCGGTGTCGCAACCAGGGGCTCTTCCGGGTGGTGCTGCTCCACGCCGCTACAAAACCAGACTCGAGGATCACTGCGGGGCGCTGGAGGCTGACCGCCCGGCCAAAGCACCTCACCGCCGTTATTGCCGCCGTTCCGGGGTGAAAAACGGAGCGGAAAGGAGCCGAAGATCCGCCCCTAGACTTTGTACGATAGTGAAAAATGGATGATAACGACTCGGCAGCCCATTTTGCATCTCGCCCAATTTTTATTCCTATTGACATCAATAGAAATAAAAATAGATGGGAAAGCAAATTGTGAGGAGGACACAAAGAATCTACAAACGAATATAGATAGGTTAAGTGAATGGGCAAAAATTTAACAGATGGAGAATAATGTGGGAAAATGTGAGGTTATCCACTTTGGGGGGAAGAATAGAAAAGCAAAATATTAGTTAAATGGAGAGAGACTACAGAATGCTGCAGTACAGAGGGATCTGGGTGACCTCGTACATGAAACACAAAAAGCTAGGATGCAGGTACAGCAAGTAATTAGGAAGGCAAGTGGAATGCTTTGCTACAGGACATTGGTGAGACCACACCTCGAGTACTGCACACAGTTTAGGTCTCCTTATTTAAGGAGGGATGTACTTGCATTGGAGACAGTTCAGAGAAGGTTCACTAGGTTGATTCCTGAGATGAAGGGGTTGTCTTCTGAAGAAAGGTTGAGCAGGTTGGGCTTATACCCATTGGAGTTTAGAAGAATGGGAGGTGATCTTATTGAAACATATAAGATTCTGAGGGCACTTGACAAGGTAAATGCAGAGAGGATGGGGAATCTAGAACGAGAGGGGGCTTAGTTTCAGAATACGGGGTTGCCCAGTTAAGACGAAGATGAGGGGAATTTCTTCTCTCAGAGGATCGTAAATCTTTGGAATTCTCTACCCCAAAGAGCTGTGGAGGCTGAATCATTGAATATATTCAAGATGGAGATAGACAGATTTTTGAACTATCGGCGAGTCAAGAGTTATGGGGAACAGGCAGGAAAATAGAGTTGAGGCCAAGATCAGATCAGCCATGATTCTATTGAATGGCGAAGCAGGCTCGAGGGTCCAAATGGCCTACTCCTGCTCCTATTTCTTAAGTTTTTATGTTCTTAAAACCGGAAGAGATGTAAAACAGACTGCCGAATCGCCATCACCCGATTTACATGCTCAAAGTCAAGAATTGCCCTGTGCTACCTCGTCTCTGTGTTGGTGTATAAAGTGGGAACAGATGTGGGACACACAGTTTGCTTTGGGCAAGGCTGTGACATATATGCTAGAATGAACATTGTTCAGTCCTGGATGTGATTAACAGCAGCTCTACTATCCCCTATCTGCCTTTATTTTAATGTTTTTCAAGGATAAATAGCTAGGGTCAAATTGAGGCCATTTGCTGCTATGTTTCAAAATCAAGGACGAGAGACAGCATTGCAATGCCTTGTGCTTAGAAGGTTATTTTGTGTGCTAAGTGTCGTTTAACATGTTGATTGATGCAGTTTAACAGCTGGAGTTATATTTTAATTGTGATCAGATGTCAAGCTCAGTTTCAGGGCAAAGTGCAAAAGAAGCCAAGAATTTCAAGCTATTGCCATCTGCTGTTCTAACATATAAAAGCTATGAACACTTTGATTCCTTGACTTCTGCAATTGTGATAACATCTAAACATGAAAATCCTAAGACACATCATAGAATGCTACATCACAGAAGGAGGTCATTCAGCCCATCATGCCTGTCTGCCAGCTTTTTGGTGGACCTTTCCAAATAGTCCAACTATCCTGCTGTTTCCCCATAGCCCAAAATTCCTTCAAGTATTTATCCAATTCTCTTTTGAAAGTTACTGTTGAATCTGCTTCCTCCACCCTTCAGGCAGTGTGTTCCAGATCACAACAGGTTGTTGCGTAGAAAAATGTTTCCTCGTGACACCTGTGGTTCTTTTGCCAATCACCCTACATCTGTGTCCTCTGGTTACTGACTTTTCTGCCACTGGAAACCGTTTCTTCTTATTTATTCTATCAAAACTGTTCATGATTTTGAATAATTCTATCAAATATCCTCTGCTCTAAGGAGAACAACCCAATTTTTCCAGTCTCTCCATAACTGAAATCCCTCATCCCTTTTAGTAAATCTCTTCTGCACCCTCTCTAAGGCCTTGACACCCTTCCTTAAGTGTGCTGCCCAGAACTGAACACATTGCTCCAACTGAGATCAAACCAGTGTTTTATAAAGGTTTAGCATAATTTTCTTGCTTTTGTACTCTATGCCTCTTTTAATAAAGCCAAGGATCCATATGTTTTTCACAGACTTCTCAACTTGTCCTGCTACCTTCAGAGATGTGTGTGCATACACCACCAGATCTCTCTGTTCCTGCAACCCCTTTAAAATTGTATAATTTAGTTTATATTGCCTCTCTTCATTTTTCCTAGCCAAATATACCACTTCACACTTCTCTGCATTAAATTTCATCTGCCACTTGTCTGCCCATCTCACCCATCGGTTACTTTTGTTTACTACATTTCTGAGTTTTGTCATCTGCAAACTTTGAAATTCTGCCCTCTGTGCCGAAGTGCAGGCCATTTAATATATATCAAAAAGAGCGGTGGTCCTAATACCGACTCCTGGGGGACACCACTGTATGCCTCCTTGCAGTCTGAAAAACAACCGTTCACCACTACTCCCTGATTTCTGTCCCTTAGCCAACTTCGTATCCATTCTGCCACTGTCCCTTTAATCCTATGGGCTTTAGTTTTGCTAACAAATTTATTATGTGGTACGCCTTTGAAAGTCCAGATACACGACATCAACCACACTACATCAAGCCACTCTATTATTTCATCAAAGAACTCAATCAAGTCTGTAAGAAAAATGTGGATGTCCCTTTGGACTAACAGTTATGATTTATTTGAGCATAAGTGAGACTTAATACATTACAGTATTTGAGCAGCATTTTACAAAGTACAGTTAAGAATTATATTACCCGTATTGTCCTTTGGGTAGTAGGAGTGGCTCATTCCTTGTTCCTTCTGCTCGCATACGTGTCTTGATTGGTGCCCTTCCCTACCCTCCTACACTGAGAATGACCCAAACCCACGAGGGTGTACCCCAAAAACTGGTACTGCAGAGAAATCCATCCAATCATAGGCACAGCAAGTTCTGTGTGCAGCACAGGCCTTGGGCCTCCCTTAACTGTTTTTATAGCCTTAGCTCAGGCTTTTTCCTTTCTTGTGTTCTGTTTCCATGGCGATTGCGCAACCCAGGACCTTGAGGACAACGAGTTTTAATTAGAATCCAGTTTAAGAACTTAAGAAATAGGAGCAGGAGTAGGCCATACGGCCCCTCGAGCCTGCTCCACCATTCAATAAGATCATGGCTGATCATCGACCTCAACTCCACCTTCCTGCCTGATCTCCATATCCCTCGATTCCCCTAGACCCCAAAAATCTATCTAGCTCAGCCTTGAATATATTCAGAGACTCAGCATCCACAGCTCTCTGGGGCAGCGAATTCCAAAGATTCACAACCCTCTGAGTGAAGAAATTCCTCCTCATCTCTGTCTTAAATGGCCTGCCCCTTATCCTTAGACCGTGCCCCCAGTTCTAGACACTCCAGCCAGGGGGAAACAATCTCTCAGAATCTACTCTGTGAATCCTCTTCAGAATCTTGCCTGTTTCAATGAGACCACCTCTCATTCTTCTAAACTCCAGAGAGCATAGGCCCATTCTATACACAATCTCTCATCATAAGACAGCCCTCTCATCTCAGGAATCAGTCTAGTGATCCTTCTTTGCACTGCTTCTAAGGCAAGCATATCCTTCCTTAGATCAGGAGTCCAAAACTGTGCACATGTTTTTAACATGCTTTCCCCTAAATCTAACAAAGAGGAAATAAGACTAAATGAATGGCGGTGCAGGCTAGAAGGGCAGAGTGGCCTACTCCTGCACCTATTTTCTATGTTTCTAAAACTATACTAAATGAATAAAAACTACAAACTGGTAATCTAACAGTCTAGCAAAGCTTAATGCTGAAAGTTAATAAAAAAGATCTATACTTGGTTATGTTTCAACGACTCGCAAAAGTTCAAACATTCTCACAGAGGCAAACAGATAAAAGGTAGCAATTAAAGGCTGCTCGTGTTCTTTCCCCTCACTTTTCTAGCAACAACAAGTTTGTTTCTGCAATAAACAAGGCCACTTGTGCCGCACCTGGCACCTGCAGTCAGCAGAGAGTCCAGCGCAGTGTATTTTTGCAGCAATTAGCTTGTAGAGAAAAGCTTAGGGTCATTTACCTCTTGCAATGCCTAATCCCTCAAAATACCCTCAAAAGCCCATATTCATACAAGTTAGTCAAACACAATTTGCCTTTAACAAATCCGTGCTGACTTTCATTTATTAGCACATACTTTTCCAAATGCCAATTAATTTTATCCAGGTTATTGTCTCTCAAAGTTTCCTCACTGCCAACATTAGGCCTCTGGCCTGTAGTTGTGGGTTTACCCCTCTTTCCTTTTTTAAACAGGGGTGTAACATCAGCAATCCTCCAGTCTTCTGGCACCACACCCATATCTAAGGAGGATTGCAAGATTGTGGCCAAGGCCTCTGGAATTTCCACCCTTATTTCCCTCAGTAACCTAGGATGCCTCCCATTCAGACCGGGTGATTATTCGACTTTGAGGACAGCCAGCCTCCTCCTCTTTATCAATTTTTATCCTCTCCAATATTGCTACTGCCTCCTCCTTTAATGATACATTGGTAGTGTCCTCTTCTCTAATAAAGACAGATGCAAAGTATTCATTCAATAGCTCAGCCATGCCATCAACTTTCACAAGAATATCACCTTTTGGGTCCCGAATTGGCCCCACTCTTCCTTTGACTACCCTTTTACTATTTATGTTTATGACAGCCTTTTGTGTTAGCCGCTAATCTATTCCATACTCTCTCCTTGCCCCTCTTATTTCCTTTTTAAGATTCCTCTGTACTTTCTATATTTAGCTTAGTTCTCTACTGTAGTATGAAACTTACATTTGTCATAAGCTTCCTTTTCCTGTCTTATTTTAATCTCCATACCCTTTGTCATCCAGTGAGCCCTAGCTTTGCCCTTCCTCGCCCCCTCGTCAGCATGTGTCTATTTTGTACCCGAACCATCTCCACTTTGAAGGCCTCCCATTGTTCAATTACTGTTTTACCTACCAATTTTTGATTCTAATCCACCTGGGCAGATCCTTTTTCAACTCACTGCAGTTGGCCCTCCTCCAGTTAAGTACTTTTACAATTGATTGTTCCTTGTCCTTTTCCTAAACTATTCTAAACCTGATGGATATTATGATCAATGTTCCCTCTAAGCTGCACTTTGTTGATTCAATGTGCGGTCCCTTTAATTCTCTACACAGGCACAGTATTTCCAACGGAAAAGCTTGTGAGTGGCCTACGTGGTACTTTGCAGATTACTGCGTGGCTGTGCACATGTGCAACTTAGAGGGAACATTGATTATGATCACTGTTCCCCAAATGCTCCTTGACTGAAACATGCTCGACTTGACGCACGTCATTCCCCAGAACGAGAGCCAGCACTGCTTCCTTCCCAGTTGGACTTAAAATACCCAGGGTTGTTATCAATTTAACACTTGAAAGTAGCTGCTGATAAAAAGATGGAGTAGCACATTTTTCCAATAATATATTGGTAAGATGCATGGTGCTCACTCCACACCATCACGTGCATAGAGGCAAAGATTTTGTTTATGTAAATTATGTCTTATGGTTAGATTTTTTTTGTCTCATTTTTATTGCTTGTTTTCATATTTCCATCAGCCAGTCAACCTGAAACATTTGCATGCTCCCAGGAAATGATGCACTGGAGTAAGTTGTCATCTGAAACTACTGTTGCAGAAATGATCTCAGTAGCAAAGTGCACCCAGGACAATGCTGGCTCATTAAGCTGGTTAGTTGCCGAGATGTTAATCAATCTCCAAGAAGCGGCTTCACGTCTCATTTCAATGTAAATTGTATTTAGCTGCAAGGAGTGGATATTTGTGTTTGTAACATGGGAGTGGGGGGGATAATTCAGTGAGGTAAGATGATGGAATTCTGAAATGGGTGCCTTGAGCTAATGATGCCTTTCCGAGCTGAATGATTTAATACTTGTTTGTTTGGCTGTTCTAGTTCAGGGCCACATCATTTTAGCTCAGACTCTTTTTAATTCTAAGAATTATAGTTCAGTCATAAGTCAAGATCAAATTTTAATGGATAAATCTGCCTTTATTATAATTAATGGCATTGATTGGATGAATGCAGAAATATGTGTACTGAGTTAATTCGCCAGGCTAACAGAGGGAGTGCTGCAATTGGTTTTAACATCTCTGGGGTAAGAAAGAGTAAATCAGCTCGGATTTCTGCTTCTCACTCCTCTCCAACAACTTCTGCTGTAAAATACATATAGGGAGATCCAGTGGGGACTTGGTCAATTCATTGTTTAGCCTGGCACATGAAGAATGGCGACTTGAGCAAGGTACTGAATGGCGGTCGGTGTCTGTGAAACATGCCCCAGGATGTAGCGGTCCCCTTAGGAGAGCAGGGGGAAATCTATACAACAAGCGTTTTGAAAATATTGGCCGCCTGGACAGATTTTGGATCCAGGTAGTTCCCAGGTGTTCAGGAACGGAACCTGTCACACATAATGCTGAATTTGATGCTTTTATTCTCTGGTATCTTGTGCCAATGTGACTTTTCTGGTTCCAAGTATTTAGGTGGCAAGTTTATTTGTTTAAGAAAACTGAAACACACACAAATTGCAATTATCAGTTTTATTCACTGCTTCTAGAATTCATTCAAGGTTTTGGTTAAGCTGTCGTGCCTTCTGGAAAATTTCTCACCATCATTACATGGGACCTGGAAGAAAAATAAATTATTAATATTCCAAGTGGTTAAATAATTGGCCTGCAATTTCCTGAAAACTTGCACTGCAGCAATGGCACATCTATGGCGCCTGCCATTACTATGGCACAGGTGTTCCGTGAAATTACGCTGTAAGTGACTCACGCCATTACTTATGCTGTGCCAGAATTTCTTGGGACTCTCTGCACTATTCCTCTATGACCCTCGTCAAAACAGTGAGAGTTGTATTATCATAGTTCCACCCCATAAAAGCAAGGACAATGTCAACTTTGCTGCGTTGTTTGCTGCTGCCTCTGAGATTGAATCGGAATGGTGCTGATGAACTGGCAGGAGTGTGATTAATATTAAAAGAAAGACTTGCATTTATATAGCGCCTTTCAGGCCATCCCAAAATGTCATTGGAGAACCACAATAAGCTTGAAAAGGCACTGGCTTCGTAAGTTTTAAATAATCTTAATGATAATTATATTTAGTAGAATAAACATAAAATTATTGAGATGTGCACGTGCAGATTGGTGATCTGGCCGAACACTGTGTAGTTGAAGACACCAGCTGACCTGCAGCACAATTTTTAACCTTTACAACAATATAATTTCAGGATTTTAATAACTTTAACATACAACTATAGTTATTGTAGATTAATGATCAATTCACCCTATCTTGGATTTGAAATGATGGTAGAAGGTCTCCAGGATATTCCTTGCCGCTTCCTGCTGGCTCTTTTTGAGCGGACTATTGGAGCCTTGAGGCCAAGATCAGATCAGCCATGATCATACTGAATGTCGGAGCAAGCTCAAGGGGCCAAATGGCCTATTCCTGCTCCTATTTCTTATGATCTTTACGGGGATCAACGGTCCTCCATCTTCAACTGAGAGAATAATCTTTTTATCCAGCTCTCTTTAATTAGATATGCTTTTACATTTAACTTTGGATAAACACCCAAATAATTAATGTAAGACAGCATGGTATCTGTACTTAGCTGACGATTTGCCGCAGCTTTTTACCCATTAGCATTGTGGGGTCAATACATTGGTCATTGGCTGCGCTACTTCCGAATTGCCATTTTCCTAGCTGTGCCACGTTCTAATGAGTTTTCCAGAAAAATTTGCCCTAAATTTGCCACTGGAGGATTGAGGCGAACAAGTGTCTAACTTATGGCATTTGTTGCCAAATTCACCATTCCAGGAAATTCCAGGCCAATCTCTCAAGGTGTAGCTCTGCAAATACAGGAAAATCAGGTGGGGTCAAGTGCACGCCAATGAAGGGAGACCGGCTGATTTTATGTCTAGGGTTTCCTCAAAATTGAGACCTCTGACACCAGGAATCAACCTCATAGCTCTTGTCAGTAGTAGGGAGGTTGGGGATGGCATCAAACAGGAAATTAGGCACCCGTGCAATAAGGGTACAGCAGTTATTATGGGTGACTTTAATCTGCATATTGATTGGGCTAACCAAACTGGTAGCAATACTGTGGAGGAGGATTTCCTGGAGTGTATAAGGGATGGTTTTCTAGACCAATATGTCGAGGAACCAACTAGTGAGCAGGCCATCCTAGACTGAGTCTTGTGTAACGAGAGAGGATGAATTAGCAATCTGGTCGTGTGGGGCCTCTTGGGAAAGAGCGATCATAATATGGTAGAATTCTTCATTAAGTTGGAGAGCAACACAGTTAATTCAGAGACTAGGGTCCTGAACTTAAAGAAAGGAAACTTCGACAGTATGAGACGCAAATTCGCTGGACGAGACTGGAGAATGATACTTAAAGGGTTGACGGTGGATAGGCAATGGCAAACATTTAAATATTACATGGATGAACTACAACAATTGTACATCCATGTGTGGCGTAAGAATAAAAAAGGAAGGTGGCTCAACCGTGGCTAACAAGGGAAATTAGGGAAAGTGTTAAATCCAAGGAAGAGGCATATAAATTGGCCTGAAAAAGCAGCAAACCTGAGGACTGGGAGAAATTTAGAATTCAGCAGAGGAGGACTAAGGGTTTAATTAGGAGGGGGAAAATAGAGTATGAGAGTAAGCTTGCAGGGAACATAAAAACTGACTGCAAAAGCTTCTACAGATATGTGAAGAGAAAAAGATTAGTGAAGACTAATGTAAGTCTCTTGCAGTCAGAATCAGGGGAATTCATAATGGGGAACAAAGAAATGGCAGGTCAATTGAACAAACACTTTGGTTCTGTCTTTACTAAGGAAGACATGAATAACCTCCCGAAAATACGAGGGGACTGAGGGTCTAGCAAGAAGGGGGAACTGAGGGAAATCCTTATTAGTCAGGAAATGGTGTTAGGGAAATTGAAGGGACTGAACGCCAATATATCCCCAGGGCCTGATAGTCTGCATCCCAGAATACTTAAGGAAGTGGCCCTAGAAATAGTGGATGCATTGGTGATCATTTTCCAACATTCCAGGGACTCTGGTTCAGTTCCTATGGATTGGAGGGTAGCTAATGTAACCCCACTTTTTAAAAAAGGAGGGAGAAAGAAAACAAAGAATTATAGACCGGTTAGCCTGACATCGGTGGTGGTAAAAATGTTGGAGTCAATTATTAAAGATGTAATAGCAGCGCATTTGGAAAGCAGTGACAGGATCGGTCCAAGTCAGCATGGATTTATGAAAGGGAAATCATGCTTGACAAATCTTGGAGAGTTTTTTGAGGATGTAACTAGTAGAGTGGATAAGGGAGAACCAGTGGATGTGGTGTATTTGGACTTTCAAAGGCTTTTGACAAAGTCCCACACAAGAGATTAGTGTGCAAAATTATGGTACATGGTATTGGGGGTAATGTATTGACGTGGATAGAGAACTCGTTGGCAGACAGGAAGCAAAAAGTGGGAATAAATGGGTCCTTTTCAGAATGGCAGGCAGTGATTAGTGGGGTGCCGCAGGGCTCAGTGCTGGGACCCCAGCTCTTTACAATACACATCAATGATTTAGACAAAGGAATTGAATGTAATATCTCTAAGTTTGCATCCGACACTAAGCTGGGTGGCAGTGTGAGCTGCAAGGAGGATGGTATGAGGCTGCAAGGGGACTTGGATAGGTTAGGTGAGTGGACAACTGCATGGCAGATGCAGTATAATGTGGATAAGTGTGAGGTTATCCACTTTGGTGGCAAAAACAGGAAGGCAGATTATAATCTGAATGGGGAAAGATTAGTAAAAGGGGAGGTGCAACGAGACCTGGGCGTCATAGTACATCAGTCATTGAAGGTAGGCATGCAGGTACAGCAAGCAGTAAAGAAAGCAAATGGCGTGCTCGCCTTCATAGCGAGGGGATTTGAGTATAGGAGCAGGGAGGTCTTATTGCAGTTGTACAGGGCCTTGGTGAGACCATACCTTGAGTATTGTGTGCAGTTTTGGTCTCTTAATCTGAGGAAGGACATTCTTGCTATTGAGGGAGTGCAGCGAAGGTTCACCAGACTGATTCCCGGGATGGCAGGACTGACATATAACAAAAGACTGGATCGACTCGGCTTATATTCACTGGAATTTAGAAGAATGAGAGGGGATCTTATAGAAATATATAAAATTCTGACGGGATTGGACAGGTTAGATACAGGAAGAATGTTCCCGACGTTGGGGAAATCTAGAACCAGAGGTCACAGTCTAAGAATAAGGGGTAAGCCATTTAGGATCAAGATGAGGAGAAACTTCTTCACTCAGAGAATTGTGAACCTGTGGAATTCTCTACCACTGGAAGTTGTTGATGCCAGTTCGTTAGATATACTCAAAAGGGAGTTAGATGTGGCCCTCAAGGCTAAAGGGATCAAGGGGTATGGAGAGAAAGCAGGAATGGGGTACTGAGGTCCCATGATCAGCCATGATCATATTGAATGGTGGTGCAAGCTCGAAGTGCTGAATGGCCTACTCCTGCACTTACTTTCTCTGTTTCTATGTTTCTATGTCTGCACTGCCTCCAGCACCAGAATGTCTCCCCGTAGATTTTGTGACCAAAACTGCACACAGTACTCAAGGTGTGGGCTGACAGAGTGCGATAAATTTTGATTAACACTTTCTCTGATTTATATTCTATTGTTTTGGCTGCAAAGTTCAACATTCTATTGTCTTTGATGATTGCTACTCTACAATGGTTTGATATTTTGAGCTTTGAGTCTACTACGACTCCTTGGTCACTTTCAACTTCATCGTTAGCTATATGAAGATGTGTCACCTCCAATTCCACTGTCCAGCCTAGTTTGGTATCATTTAACTTTGTTGGAAATGTGACCCTCCTGCAGAATGCAGGTGTGACACTGATTGTCCTTAGTATGTTAGGGCGTGAAATTCCGTTGCACCCTGTTTGGGGCGGTAACGTCTGGGAGGCGGGACATTTTGCGCCAGGCATGGAAGTCCCGCCCCGCTCGCTAAATTCGGGTTACTTCCCTCAAAAGAAGTGGAGCGCAAAGCGGTGGTGAGGTGGACAGGTCGGGAGCCGGGCGTAGCGTTACGCACTGGGCCGCGTAGCCCTGCCGCGTGGGAGGGGCTCTTCCCTTCATTAAGGGGAAGGACCCAAGCTGCAAACTCTGCACTGATGAAATAGGCCTCCATGGACCACCAAGCTGAGTGCCGGGCTGACCAATCGCGGCACGGACCCTGCGATTAAAACGCCAACGGGGCGCTGGAAAAAAAAAACGGCAAACTGTTGTTTTCAACGTCTGACACTTCCTTTTTAACTATTGCCCCGTGAGCGGCCTGCCGCCTGGTTCACGTCCCCAGAAGCTGTCGCTGATATCGCCCAGTGCAGCTTGAGGGGGAAATACGCAATTTAGGGTCTGGGGCGTTAAAGGGGCACTGCGCGCAGTGATGATTGCGTCATCACCGGCAGAGCCAGGCGCTACGGGTTACCGCCACTGCTAAACTCCCGCGGAATTTAGCAGGAGCCCTTATCAGCGCCCTGCCCGGGCGAAAAGTCATTTGCGCTCAGTTAGCGACTCCGGGGGCTCTAACTGGAAGCGCAAACGATCCGAATTTCTGGGCCTTAATGTCTTAATTGAGATGTTGTCACCTGCTTGCTTTGTTCTCCAAATAGCCAACTGAGTCAAAAGGCATGAAGTTGCGCCTAGCATCTATTAGAAGGGATCTCGCAAGTATTGGCTAGATACTTTACAAACAGGCCCTGCCAAATCACAAACCTTAGCAGTAGTTTTTATAGTCAGCACAGCAATCGTCATATTTGGAGCAACTCGCGGTGCAGCTGCATGGAAAGTCATGTGAATATGCACCACAGCGTCCCGCACAGGTAGACACATCTACACCTTCACAGCTGCATGGACCTCCACTGATTCCACCACTGATGCCAATACTTATCCCAGTCTTATAGTATGCATCAGCAGCGTAGGCTGCAAGAAAGAGTAAACTAGGTAAGGCAAGAGAAATCACCACTGTGATAATTAGAAGGATTAGTTTGTGGCACACAAACACTTTCTAATCAATTGCAAACTCATGTACTTCTTTTCAAATAATATTCTTCAAAAGATGAATATATTTATAGACTTTTACAATTTACCCTCGAATTCATTACTCATATTGCCTCAAATGACTATAAATTACCAATTGCAATTAAAAATTACAACAACTTGTATTTATATAGTGTCTTTAACGTAGTAAATTGTCCCAAGACCAAGGAGTATTATAGGACAAAATATTTAACACCGAGCCACATAAGGAGATATTAGGGCAGATGACCAAAAGCTTGGTCAAAGAGGTAGGTTTTAAGGAGCGTCTTAAAGGAGGAAAGAGAGGTAGAGAGGCGGAGAGGTTCAGGGTGGGAAATCCAGTTCATGGGGCCTTGGCAGCTGACGGCACGGCCACCAATGGTGGTGATTAAAATCAGGGATACTCAAGAGGCCAGATTTAGAGGAGTGCAGATATCTCGGAGGGTTGTGGGGCTGGAAGAGATTGGCGATAGGGAGGGGTGAGGCTGTGGAAGGATTTGAAAACAAGGATGAGAGTTTTTAAATCAAGGCATTCCTTATATGGGAGCCAGTGTAGGTGTTGGGGTCGGGGGGAGATTGTGGAGTTGGGGGGAGGTTTACAGGTAAGCTTGTTGAGCCTGTCGGAAACACTCCTGCTCCTCCTGGTCCACAAGCAATGTTGTAAAGTCACTTACCTGATGGATCCAACACTTCTTGCCACATTTTACCTGCCAGTTTCCCCTGAGTATTCATCCAGTGGGGGCGGATGATACTTCAATATCTAGACCGCCTGTATCCGAATAACTCCAAATGAGCACAATGTACTCTAATCATACTCATCGATTAATAAAAGCAGCACAAGTTTCTACTCATCTTAACAACCCCCAAGCTAATTTCTGGGAGAAATGTTCTTAACTATTTCAGTTACTCTTTCAGAAACGTGAAGAACTGAGAATATCATTGAAACTGCGATCTAGTGGTTTCAAATTATAGCTCTGCTTCTTGACAATTTTAACATCCAACTCCACCATTATTGTGGTTAAATAACAGTGGAAAACAACCTATTTTGACTTCTATATGTGGATCCAGTGACAAGGCAAACTTGATGGCTGAATGGTGTCTTTCCATTGTTTTCATTAAACTTTTCAAGTCAACGACTTTCTCAAGATAAAAAATAAAATGCCAGCTGTGTGTTTTGCTTTTCCTGGGATGTGCGTGACTGATATCAGGACCTGAGGGAAATATTACATTGTTTTGCACTTGTCAGAAAGAGTGATAACCCTCAGTTATGAATGCGCTGTTTCTATGTTACAGCAGGAGCATCAACAGATTTGGGGAATTTGTTTGTCCTGGTGGAACGACCTTCTTTATGGTGGAAGTAAGTTTATAACTTAATGTCATCTCAAATCTTGAAGAACTGTCAAAACAGTTGTCATAACAGTAAGTACTTACTTTTATTTATTTTGTTTTTTCATTTGAACTTTTGCTAGCTTTCCCCTTTTTTCTCCTCAAACTATATCCCAACAAGACTAAACAAAAGGTCAGAACCAATGTTCCCGTTAATTTTTTGGGGTGCATAACCCCTTTAAGGGACTGCGCAGCCCATTCAAAGTATCGCGCATGCGTGTTTTTCCCTATTGAAAAGCCAACGTGCCGGCAGTGCGGGAGGTCCAGAGAGCTGCGCAGCTTAAAGGGAAGATTGGTCAGAACTCCTCTCATTGGGGTATGCTTCCATGAGTTTCAGCACCTCACCCAAGTGGCCATTCTTCAACTGTAAAACCAGACTGTGACTGAGGGCAGGAGCGCGATATGAAGCGAATCTCAGCAAGCCTGATCCTATCTTGCTCATCCATGCTGTGATCATGGGATAACTGTTGGAAGTAGGGAGAACCTTGGATAATTTTTGCTCTTATCTCCATGACCCAGGGGTGTTGAAGCCAAGTGTACCACTGTGTATAGCTATAGCACAGAAAGGGGCATTTTGTGTCTATGCTGGCTCTTTGCTAAATCAATGCATAACTAATCCCACTGTCCTATCGTCTCCCCTTAGTCTATTATCTTGTCAGAGAGTTAACCCTATGTCTTCATCTGCTTCAAATAGTTATCCAATTTTCACTTAAACGATGTGATGTTTGTTGCCTCAACCTCTCCCTATGACAAAGCATTTCATGCTCCAACAATCCGCTGCATAATGAAATTTCTCCTAACTTTTCTCCTCACTCTCATACCTACAAGAAAGTCTGAAGGGGGCACATGTAATAATAAGAACATAAGAACATAAGAATTAGGAACAGGAGTAGGCCATCTAGCCCCTCGATCCTGCTCCGCCATTCAACAAGATCATGGCTGATCTGGCCGTGGACTCAGCTCCACTTACCCGCCCGCTCCCCATAACCCTTAATTCCCTTATTGGTTAAAAATCTATCTATCTGTGATTTGAATACATTCAATGAGCTAGCCTCAACTGCTTCCTTGGGCAGAGAATTCCACAGATTCACAACCCTCTGGGAGAAGAAATTCCTTCTTAACTCGGTTTTAAATTGGCTCCCCCGTATTTTGAGGCTGTGCCCCCTAGTTCTAGTCTCCCCGACCAGTGGAAACAACCTCTCTGCCTCTATCTTGTCTATTGGAAAAGCATAATCAAGGTGCAATGTTTATTGTATAGGCAGATCTGGGACTATCCACTGCCACCTATGAAATGATCATTTTTGACACTTTATTTGATGCATAGTCCAGTACTATAATGAATATGGCCATTGCATTTTTTTCTTCTAAATAAGAGGGGCATGGGCTCAATATTATTAGAAAGTATTCTCTATTTGCCATGTAGGAATTAATTATTTTCTTTATACGTTAAAACTTCTTTATCCCAATAGCAGCAGATAATCAATTATTGGTAGGAAAACCCTTCCATTGACCTGGATTTTGTGGTAGTGGCAGCAAAACAGCCAGCGTTCACCATCATTACTGCTCTGAAACTAACAGCAACTGCTGGAGTCTGCCTGCGCAGATAAACACGGAAATCCAGATGTTGCAATCAGTTATTCTATGCTTCGGGGTATTTGACAATTTGGAAGGACAGACAGAAAGGAAAAGGAGGCGGAGTAGCACGGTTAATAAAGGATGAGATCAGTGCGTTAGTGAGAAATGATAGTGGCTCAGAAGATCAAGATGTTGAATCATTTTGGGTGGAGATAAGGAATAATAAGGGGAAAAGTCACTGGTGGGTGTAGTCTGTAGGCCCCCTAACAGTAGGTGTACTGTTGGACGGAGTATAAATCAAGAAATAATGGAGGCTTGTAATAAAGGAACGGCAACAATCATGAGCGATTTTAACCTTCATATTGATTGGACAAAGAAAATTGGCCAGGGTAGCCTTGAGGAAGAGTTCATAGAGTGTATCCAGGATAGTTTCCTTGAACAGTATGTTGCGGAACCAACCAGGGAGCAGGCTATCTTAGATTTGGTACTGTGTAATGAGACAGGATTAATAAATGATCTCATAGTAAAGGATCCTCCAGAAATGAATGACCATAACATGGTTGAATTTAAAATTCAGTTGGAGGGTGAGAAAATTGGTGCTCAAACCAATGTCCTAAGCTTAAATAAAGGAGACTACAAAGGTATGCGGACAGAGTTGGCTAAAGTGGACTGGGGAAATAGATTGAAGTATGAGACGGTTGATGCAGTGGCAGATATTTAAGGAGATATTTCATAACTTGCAACAAAAATATATCCCAATGAGAAGGAAAGACTGTAAGAGAAGGGATAACCATCCGTGGCTAACTAAGGAAAGAAGGGATGGTATCAAATTGAAAATAAGGGCATACTAAGTGGCCAAGACAAGTGGGAGGCCAGAGGATTGGGAAACTTTTAAAAGTCAGCAAAGAACGACTAAAAAAATGATAAAGAGAGGGAAGATAAATTACGAAAGTAAATAGCACGAAATATAAAAACAAATAGTAAGAGTTTCTACAGGTAAATAAAAAGGAAAAGAGTGGCTAAAGTAAATGTTGGTCCCCTAGACGATGAGACTGGGGAATTAATAATGAGGAGCAGGGAAATGGCAGAGTTATTGAACAAATATTTTGTATCGATCTTCACGGTAGAAGACACTGAAAACATCCCAATAGTGGATAATCAAGGAGCTATAGGGAGGGAGGAACTTAATACAATCACTAACACGAATGAAGTAGTATTCGGTAAAATAATGGGACTAAAAGCGGACAAGTCCTCTGGACCTGATGGCTTACATCCTAGGGTCTTCAGAGAGGTGGCCATAGAGATAGTGGATGCATTGGTTGTAATCTACCAAAATTCCCTGGATTCTGGAGCGGTCCCAGCAGATTGGAAAATCACAAATGTAACGCCCCTATTTAAAAAAGGAGGCAGACAAAAAGCAGGGAACTATAGACCAGTGAGCCTAACATCTGTAGTTGGCAAAATGCTGGAGTCCATTATTAAGGAAGCAGTAGCAGGACATTTGGAAAAGCATAATACAGTCAAGCAGAGTCAGCATGGTTTTATTAAAGGGAAATCATGTTTGACAAATTTGCTGGAGTTCTTTGAGGATGTAATAAGCAGGGTGGATAAAGGGGAACCAGTGGATGTGGTGTCTTTGCATTCGATAAGGTGCCACATAAAAGGTTACTGCACAAGATAAAAGTTCACGGGGTTGGGGGTAATATATTAGCATGGATAGAGGATTGGCTAACTAACAGAAAACAGAGAGTCGGGATGAATGGGTCATTTTCCGGTTGGCAAACAGTAACTAGTGGGGTGCTGCAGGGATCCGTGCTGGGTCCTCAACTATTTACAATCTATATTAATGACTTGGATGAAGGGACCGAATGTAATGTAGCCAAGTTTGCTGATAATACAAAAATGGGTGGGAAAGTAAATTGTGAGGAAGACACACAAAATCTGCAAAGGGACATAGACAAGTTAAGTGAGCGGGCAAAAATTTGGCAGATGGCGTATAATGTGGGTAAATGTGAGGTTATCCACTTTGGCAGAAAAAATAGAAAAGCAAATTATAATTTAAATGGAGAAAAATTGCAAAATGTTGCAATACAGAGGCACCCAGGGGTCCTTGTGCATGAAACACAAATAGTTCGTGTTATATATGTAAACTTGTACTTACTCTGTACAGCCATCAGAGGGCTCATCCCCTGGAGTGTCAAGGGATCCCAGAGGGCTCATCCCCTGGAGTCCCAAGAGATCCCATAATCCCTTGGGAGCACAGGTATTTAAGGAGGCCTCACAGGTTGGAGAGGCACTCTGGAGACCTGCAATAAAAGACTAAGGTCACACTTTACTTTGAGCTCATAGTGTTTAGTCTGATTCTTTCTCCATACATAACAGTTAGTATGCAAGTACAGCAAGTAATCAGGAGGCAAAAGAATGTTAGCTTTTATTGCAAGGGGGGTGGAGTATAAAAGCAAAGAAGTCCTGCTACAACGGTACAGAGTATTGGTGAGGCCACACCTAGAGTACTGTGTACAGTTTGGGTCTTCGTATTTAAGGAAGGATATATTTGCATTGGATGCTGTTCAGAGAAGGTTCACTAGGTTGATTCCGGAGATGGGGTGGGGGGGGGAAACTTATGTAGATAGGTTGAGTAGGTTGGGCCTATACTCATTGGAGTTCAGAAGAATGAGAGGCGATCTTATCGAAACATATAAAATAATGAGGGGGCTCGACAAGGTGGATGCAGAGAGGATATTTCCACTCATGGGGTAACTAAAACTAGGGGACATAGTTTCAGAATAAGGGGCTGCCCATTTAAAACTGAGATGAGGAGGAATCTCTTCTCTCAAATGTTGTAAATCTATGGAATTCTCTGCCCCAGAGAGCTGTGGAGGCTGGGTCATTGAATATATTTAAGACGGAGATGGACAGATTTTTGAGCGATGAGGAAGTAAAGGGTTATGGAGAGCGGGCGGGGAAGTGGAGCTGAGTCCCTGATCAGATCAGCCACGATCTTATTGAATGGCGGAGCAGGCTCGAGGGGCCAGGTGGCCTACTCCTGCTCCTATTTCGTATGTTCTTATGCTTCTCCACAGGCACCGCCATTGAATTTCCCGGAGCCGGCCATCAATTCAAATAAGTGAACTGATGAAAACTTCCCCTTTTACACTGGAAACCCTCCCCAAAAAGTTAAGCCTTTATGGAAGAGGTGTAACTGGGGTTTTAACAGCGTACTGACTGCTTAACAACTGTTCAGGTCCTGAAAAATTATTTTTATATTTGTGGAATGTCAAATGTTTCCATTATGATAAAAATTCCATGGTTTTTAATATAATTTTTTAATTAATGTTTGTTCATGATAATTCATCTTCTACCTTATTCCCATATGTATGCCCCACTCTTGAGTTTGCTCTCTGTAAAGTGATTAAAAAGTTAAGAAAAATCAGTGGATTTTACTTCCTGGTTTGCTGTCTCTGAGAATTCTTCAATGTGATTGGCTGCTTAGCCCGCTTGATGACATCACTGCTGCCGGACCTTGGAGATCCCCTTGACTTGGCGCCAGAATGAAATTAACGTCGGGAGAGGTGAATTCCACACCACCGAGATTGCTAAATCTTTCTGGGCATCTTTCTTTGGCCCGCAAAATCCGGGCCAAATTAATTTTCTGTTTTAAAAAACTGCCTATAAGCAAGTTGATTCAAACCCAGTCTTATACACCAGAGAATGATTCCAGTCAGAATTGTAGACCTCCATTCTAAATGTTGCCCCTTCCTCTCATGCCAACTATTATTGCATTTTTAGATGGGAAATTTTGAATGTTTACATTAAAACTAGAGCATTCTGGTAAATTTTAACCACTTTTATGTTTTACGGTTGATAGATTTTATTCTACAACTTAAGAAAAATTAAGTGAATTTTAGGTTTTCATCAAACCAACTGCAACCTTCTGTCCTGCCTTTCAGCCTATCACAGACCTTCCCTTTTGTTCTTTCCTCTTCACTGTCTTTTCCCTGCCTTTGTACTTACTCAAAACCTGTTACATCTCTAACTTTTTCCAGTGACGATGAAAGATCACCAATCTGAAACGTTCACTCTGTTTCTCGCTCCACAGATGCTGCCTGACCTGCTGAATATTTCCAGCATTTTCTGTCTTTATTTTACAACCATTGAGTTGTTTGTTTAAAGGAAAGTTTTATACAAAATACTTTGTAAATAAACGAGCAAAAAAAAATCTGAACCACATGATGCAACATTGTATTGATTGGTAATGGTTTTCAACATGGTTATTCCTTATTTTTAGCAGAAATTAATCTTACCAAAGTTATCCATGCTTAAGCTCCACTATATCATTTTGTTTTATAATTATGTAGAGCAGTTCTAATGGTCTCAATAAGAGATAATGCTTATTTACTTACGATCATCTTTCAGTTCAAGTTCAATAGGATAATGATCTGAGACTGATTTGACCTGTAACATAGAATTAAATCTAAAGTGTACATATATTGGTCAAAAATATATTAAACATTTCTAATTCTTACATTTGATCAAAGACTATAATACACCCTAATCAACTATTGCAATGTGTCTCTCCAGTATTGTATAGTAAATAGTTTCTAACTTACTAACATTGGGCTCAATTTTGGCCAGGAGTTGCTCCGTTTTTTTTGGAGTAGGCTGCTTTTTCTGGCGTAACTTAAAAATCCCCAGTTTCCCCAATCAATTTGCACCAGCGTAACTCACTTAGTTACGTCTTTTTTAGGTTTGTTTTTTTCTCTCAAAAGGGGCCGTTACCAGCCACCTATGCCAATTCTGGCCATTTAGGCAACTTTAGCCAGCTAATAGTTACTCCATTTCTACTTAGGCCAACGCATGTGGCCACTTGAGAAAACCCTTGCAGAGAGTTAAAGAAATCGGCGCAGGTAAGGAAATCGGCGCAGGTAAGTGCAGCAGATGCCCGGACAGTAGCAGCAGGAAAGGTAAGAGAGAGGGGGAGAGAGAGATGGGGGAGTAAGAGAGAGGTGAGGGGAGGGAGAGGGAGTGGGGGGGAAGCCTTTGATCGGGAGGGAGGAGACCACTCGGCCAGGGCTATGGGTGGAGGAGCGGACCGGGAGGCCATTCGGCTAGGGCTAAGGGCAGGCAGGAGAACTGATAGAAATCACCAGCAGGCAGGAGACTGCAAGAGATCGCACCAGCAGGCAGGAGAAGTCACAGAACACAAGCAGGAGAACTGACAGAACTCACAGGCAGGCAGGAAAACTCACAAGTTACCATGCAGCCCGATCTTTTTGGCGCAGATCAAGGCTCCACCCCCCCTCAGGTTAGGCTATGCCAAAATGAAGAGATCCGAAGGGGAAACTTACAATACATTTTTTTTTTGGTGTACACGGGCCACAAAAAATTGGGCATAACTCTTCAAGTACGCCAAGTAAATGCTCTGGGGAAAACTGAGCCCAAGGTGCGGAATTTCTGTTACAACTTAATAAAGATACACATTTTTTTCATTCTTACTATATCATATGGGAGGTCAAATGCCTTTTGGAAATTGAAGGCCTTGACTGAGCCAGGAACTATGGTGTCCATCAATCCCTCTGTGGTCACAACAAACCTAAGGATTGAGTACAAAACAATGTCAACATTGGAAATGGAACTGGGCTGAACTACTGCAGATATTTTTGAAATATAAAATATTTGCATCTGAACCATACCTGTCATAGGCACAGGCTGTGTTTCTGCTGACAGTTGTATCTGTCTCATCGTTAATCAGCCAATGGAAATTCTTATGTTGACGTAATCGTATATTGGGCCAATCACGATTCGTGACGTAGCTACAATCTGCATTGTAATCGCCAAGTATCAGGATGTTCTGCGTTAGAAAGCAAGAGAAAACAAATGGAGGTAGTCTGAAAGTGCTTTATTGCTCTGAATGAGCAAGCCGTGATTAAGGCGGAAATCAAATGATCGAGTGCATTGAACATCCATTGCATCTTCCAAAATACTGAATACTTTCTTTCATATAACACAATATAACTTACAAAATTTTAAATAAAATTCCTTTTGGGCTAGGCTATTTGGAATAGACTATCAGCAGAGCGAGCTACAATCGGCATCTAGTTGTGATTTAATTCACCTGTAAGTGCCTGACATTGACACTGGACGCAAGTGCGAATATGCTGTGACCGAACAGATCAGAAGGTAAATCGTCAATAGCTGCAGCTACAGAGGGGTGTGGGGCCAGTTGGGAACAGATGTGCTGGTAGTGGATGTGAATTCAGAGATCTTGCTCAATGAAATTAATGTACCCAGTGCGAGCCAATCTATATTTCGCTTTGATTTTTTTGTGGATAATTTTAACCTAGTCCGCCCAGATTGTGATAGGATCTGGTTGGTCATCTGTTTTACAACCTCACCCGATTTTACTCTTCATTGACTTAATCGGGTGTAAAATGGATGTCAGCCCCAAACCCTGCTGGGTTAAAATTACCTCCGAAGTTTATTCTGATTAAGAATTAATTAAGCATTTAGACGGCGACCCAGGAGTAAAGTAATACTATGGATCCAAAAATCCTCTGGCCTGCTCCACAGTGCTATATGCCGCTGATCCCTGATCCTGACTCCACTAGAGTATCCATGCTCAGGGCAGGATCAGTTTATTAGCCTGGCTTTGGCAGGTGCCTACGCCAGATTAAGCTCATTCTGGGCACTCACAAGTGGAGGGGCAGGAAATATGCCTCCTTTCTCCAGGATGGCTGATAAAAACAAGTCCTTGCAGCATTTCCAGGCTTAACAACCCAGTGGAGCCCACCTGCCCCCACAGCTACTTGTGTGCATCCAGATTGCTGAGTGGAATGGAAGTTGCTGTGTAGGGAATCCTAACATGGGCAAGCCCTCCCCTGGTCCTCCCTCCTCAGATGTCATGGGCCATGATTGGGGTGGTGAGATGTTTCGCCTGCCCCGGTTCGGTTGGAAACTGGCTACTCTCGATCTTCTGGGCCGTCCACATTTTTTCTCCTTGCGGGCCTCTAGGCCACGAGGGCCTAAACCCCAACCCCAGTATGCCAGAGAACTTGAGGATTTTCTGGGCCCGATATATTGTTTAATAATTTGCCTGTCCAAAAATGCCATGTTCTTGATTAATGGAGCCCACGAGTTGTTTTTATTTATTCGGTCAGTCGAGTAAATTTTGATGGGCAGTGAGATTATACACAGGCAGATTGCCAGTGTACCAGTGCTCTATGTTGCAGAGTGATGTGATGTGGGTTTGTACTCACAGTCCACCCTATGGCAAATTTCTGATCTAGGTTGCACATCAAGGGAGTTGGCAAGCATGGCCCTGTCAGTATCCCCACAGGATTCAAGGAGAATCAGAGGTTAAGTCAAGCTAAGGCTGCTCTTGTGTTCCAAAAACATGAAAATGGTTGGCCACAAGTTGGTACTAGCAGAGCCCTGGAAGGAAATGAACTGTTTAACTTCCTTGCTGGGGGACTCTACACACCACTGGGAGGGTAAAACCTGAAAGAATGGAGAGGAAAATAGGAATAAATGAATAAACAATGGTCACAAAATGCACAAAATAATTTAGTTGAGCAGATAAATGTGCTGAATTTGTTTCTACAATTATATTGATTGAACATTTGCTACTTAGCTTCATCTGCCATACCTCTGTTTGGAAGTGATCTCTGGCATCAGCCCAAACATCATACAACGCATCAACCTCTCTGATTGCATAACTTGGACTGGTGTGGATGGCTATGAGGACAAAATCCTTGACAACTGTCGATAAACATTGTACCAGATGTTAACAGGAAAGAGTTTGTGAAGGTGGTTTACTTCTTAGATCTCACTTACTGAAAGTTATTTTAAAGACAAAAAAATAGAACCAGAACTATATTTCTATTTCTATTTAAAAAATATAAAAACTCCTCTATAGGATTGCCAAGCAAATAAAGATATAATATCAAGGATCAAACTACGATGAGGCTGCTTTTTAAAAAATAAATAGGTTTCTCTACGAGCAAGGACCATGAGTTTCACAACACAAAAGTTTCTGCTTTGGGCACAAGCGGCGATCTGGGCGGAAATTGCGCTCAAAGTTGCGCTAGTATTTAGGAGTGATTTAATTTTTGCTCAAGTTTCAACTCAAACTCATTCGCAGAACGTGAAATTTTCTACGAACCAGAGCAATTGGGCTGTGCTGTAGAACATAATTTTTTTTTAAATTCTTGGGTTGAAAAATATTCCTTGATATATTTAAGAATGGTTACCTGGTGCAGTTTTATTAATACAGCTGCAAATAGGTTTATCACAAAAAAGTAAGCATTTTTAATCAGAGTATCTGGTCCAGCACCTGTGAGTAACCCAATTTTAGATAACTGAAAATGACGTTAAATAAAACGATACTATGTTAAAATTAACTATGCTAGTTATTGGTGTACATTGGTCAGGTTCTGAGTAAATTAAAAATATATATTTAAAAGCCTTTAAAGGGTGCCAATTAGTGCTCTTGAGCCTAAAAAGAACTTTAATTTTAAGAGTCTCTTCAAAGGCCTGCCAACAAGCACAATTGGAGGAGACTTGCCATGGAGATTAATTTGAGCCGGGGGTTTTGTGGGCAGGGATGGTTTTAAGCACAATGTTTTTTAAATGAGCGCAAAATAAACTTGATTTATGCTGGATGTAATTTGCACATTAAATTTCTCCATCTTTTGCACTGTTTTGGTCGATTTTTTTCACGCTGAAAATACCAGGGTAACCAGGCCGATACGTATTATAGCATTGGTTATAATGGATTGGAGAGTGAGGATTGCATTGTACCTGTATACAGGTCTAAATGTGTTCCAAAATGGATATATAATTATGTAAATGTAAAATAACCCTCATTATAGGGTGGGACGGTGTGTTAAAGAACTAACATGAGGTCCCATGGGTAGGAAGGGGCACACATCTTCGATAGCATCTCCCAAACCTGCAACCTCTACCACCTAGAAGGACCAGGGCAGCAGGCGCATGGAAACACCATCATCTCCAAGTTCTCCTCCAAGTCACACACCACCCTGACTTGGAAATATATCGCCGTTCCTTCATCGTCGTTGGGTCAAAGTCCTAGAACTCCCTCCCTAACAACACCATGGGAATACCTTCACCACAGGGACTGCAGTGGTTCAAGAAGGCGGCTCACCACCACCTTCTCAAAGGCAATTAGGGATGGGCAATAAATGCTGGTCCACATCCAGCAACGCCCAGATTCTAGGATTGAATTTTTTAAATATTGTTCCGATAATTTCCCTATGGTTATTTCCTGATGTCAGCCATCCTGTAAGAGGGAAGCACCAAAGTTCAAATATTCTCTCACTGAGAGTGAAAGAGCATCAGATGATGAATTACTGAATGATCTGCATCCTCATGCAAAAGAGAAGTAATGGAAGAAACGAGGAACAACCTGCCTGCCTTCCCTCTGTGCCAGCTGGCTTGGGTCAGAAGAAGCAAAAAAATAAAAAAAAATAAAAAAAAATGTCCTTATACTATTGAAATGTTTGTAAGCTTGTAATGTTTGTAGCTCCACACTGTGGATGTGGACGTATTGTGTACTGCAAGTGTAGGGTTAATAATAAACAGAACCAGGCAGATTTCCGGAGGCTTCCGAGAGAGCTGCCTGTCATATTGGAAGCTGTGTGTGCTTGTGCTCTGTGAAGATATCACATTTGGCGATTGAGATGGGATTTTTCGGATGATTTAAAGCTTAAATTTTGTTGGCGAAGGATTCAGCCAGCCGACAGAGAGACTTTGGAAGTTTCTGTCTTTGGAAAAAGCTACAAAAATCCGAGGTAAAATAGAGCACACGGTGTGAACAGCTACAGATTAAAATGGCAGGTATAATCGGACATTTGGTGGAATATAGACACGACCGGGAACGTTTTAAAGCATATGTGGATTGGCTAGAAATGTATTTCACTGCAAATAACATAATCGAAGTTCCAGACAATGCAGTCCAGAACCGGGCTGTGTTGGTACGTAAGAAAGCGATCTTCTTATCGGAGGCGGGTCCAGCATTATACAAAACCCTTGTAAATCTGTTTGTGCCTGACGAGCCAAAGGACACGACGTTTAAAGAGATTTTAACAAGTTGGAGCAGTACTATAATCCCAAACCGTTAGAAATTGCTGAAAGCTATTATTTCAGGATTCGGAATCAAAAGTCTGATGAAAGTATCAGTGATTACATCATTGCATTAAAAAAGCTATCGATGCACTGTAATTTTGGAAACTTTCAAAACCGAGCATTGTGGGATCATTTTGTTTGTAGGGTGAAAAATGATGCGATCAGAAGGAAGCTATTAATGACGGATGACTTGACTTTTGAGATTGCTTGTCAGACAGCGAGGTCGATGGGCATGGCTGAACAATATTCCCGAGAATTAAATAATAATTACGGTTGTCAGTCAACCGAGGTAAATCACCTGCAGATTCAAAGTAAAAGATGGTGGGGGCCCAAGGTCTCAGAGACTGGAAATTCTAACAGAGCGTCAAAGTCGTGCAATAGGTGCCCGGGACAGCACATTGCTCAAAGTTGTCCATACGTGAAGGCAGAGTGTTTCTTCTGCAGAAAGACTGGGCATCTTGCGAAGGCATGCCGACTGAAGGGTAAACCAGCTTTCAAAGCTATGAGTCCAGCGTTCAAAGATTTGAGTAGAAATCCCAAGAGACTACATAGCATGGAAAAACAACAACAAGACAAGGATATGTTAGAGTTACATGTCATCAGGAGCACGAAGTTAACGGACAGCGATTCGGAAAGCATCAAAATCCACATAGATGTTGCGGCATTCAAGATACCAATGGAAATTGACACGGGTGCATCCGTGAGTGTAGTACCGGAGTCACTGTACCACGACAAATTGCATGATTTTCAACTGGAGAAATCCAAGATAGAGATGCGTGGGTACTCGGGAGAGAAAATTCCTGTGGTAGGTCATATCACCGTACCAGTGAAATATAAAGATCAATTTTAGAACTTGCCTCTAATAGTAGAGAAAGGAGACAAGTCTGCCTTACTAGGAAGAAATTGGTTGAGCTCACTGAAGCTGGATTGGAGTAAGATTTTCTGTGTGGAAGCGAGATTTTTCATCAACTGATGAGGTTATCAAGAAGTATCCGAAGGTGTTCTGCAAATTGGGCAGTCCGATCCAAGGCTTCAGGGCAAGTGTCAGGGTACAGAAGGACCCTAGATCAGTTTACTACAAGCCACGTTCCGTACCATATGCACTCAAGGAGAAAGTTGAGCAAGAACTCAAAAGGCTAGAGACTGAGAACATTACTTGTAAGATGGATCGATTTAATTGGGCTACACCCATTGTTGTTGTACCTAAGTCCAATGGTAAGGTAAGATTGTGTGGTGATTATAAAGTAACCGTAAACCAGGTTCTAGAGGGTAATGTCCCCAATACATTGCCAAATATAGAAGATTTGTTCACACACTGATAGGTGGTCAGATCTTCTCAAAACTGGATCTTACGAATGCCTACTTACAGCTTGAACTAGATGAGGAGTCCAAGTGATGTTTGACTATAAATACTCATCTAGGCCCACATCAATTTAATAGGCTACCGTTTGGAGTGTCTTCCGCCCCTGCCATATTCCAAGGGGTGATGAACCAGATTTTGCAAGGTATTAAAGGGGTAGTATGTTATTTGGATGACATACTAATTTCAGCACCAAATAGGAAAATTCATAATAACATATTGAATGAAGTCCTCAAACGACTAGAGAAGCACAGAGTACGAATGTCTGCTCATAAGTGTGAGTTATTTAAAAACTCAGTGGAATACTTAGGGTACAGAGTAGACAAAGATGGTTTACATCCGACCATGGAAAAATTGGATGCAATTAGAAATGCACCCACTCCCAGGAATGTCACTGAACTTTGTGCATTCATGGGTCTTTTGAACTATTATGGGAAGTTCCTACCAAATTTGGCTACAGTATTATATCCACTGAATAAACTTTTGAAAAAACAGGTCCATTGGAAGTGGTCAAAAGAATGCGATACAGCATTCAAGGAGTGTAAAAGCAAATTGGTAGAGAGCACCATGTTTGTTCACTATGACATATCTAAGGAGATTAAGCTCCTGGGACATTCCTGGGAGTGGGTGCATTTCTAATTGCATCCAATTTTTCCATGGTCGGATGTAAACCATCTTTGTCTACTCTGTACCCTAAGTACTCCACTGAGTTTTTAAATAACTCACACTTACGAGCAGACACTCGTACTCTGTGCTTCTCTAGCCGTTTGAGGACTTCATTCAATATGTTATTATGAATTTGCCTATTTGGTGCTGAAATTAGTATGTCATCCAAATAACATACTACCCCTTCAATACCTTGCAAAATCTGGTTCATCACCCCTTGGAATATGGCAGGGGCGGAAGACACTCCAAACGGTAGCCTATTAAATTGATATAGGCCTAGATGAGTATTTATAGTCAAACATCACTTGGACTCCTCATCTAGTTCAAGCTGTAAGTAGGCATGAGATGCCTCTCCGTATGGAGTTGAGGCAGTAATCTCTCATGTATTACGTAGTGGGGAGGAGAGACCAATTGCTTTTGCTTCACGCACTCTCAGTGCCAGTGAGAGTAATTATGCTCAAATTGAAAGGGAAGCTTTGGCATTAGTTTTTGGGGTCAAGAAGTTTCACAAACACTTGTATGGTCATAAGTTTACCATTGTTACGGACCATAAGTCCCTAACAGCAATCCTCCATCCAAAGTCCCTAGTTCCAACATTATCTGCAGCCCGAATGCAGAGATGGACTTTGATTTTGTCAGCATATACATATGATATTGAATACAGACGATCAGCTGATCACAGTAATGCTGATGCAATGTCTAGATTGCCTTCCCCATCACAAGTTACACCCGATAGGGAAGAAGTGTTTTATTTTTCATACATTGATGAACTGCCAGTCACAGCGGAAGAGATTGGTAGAGCAACCAAACATGACCCAGTGATGTCAAAGGTGTATGAGTATATTGCAAATGGATGGCCAAACCAGGTAACAGACAAAGATACACATCCATTCTTCATTCATAGGAATGAATCATCAGTCGATAAAGATTGTATCATGTGGGGTGCAAGAGTGGTTATATCAAATAAATTCAGGTCCAAATTATTAGGAGACCTCCATGACCAGCACCTGGGAATGTGTTTGACCAAGAGTTTTGCATGCAGTTATTTATGGTGGCCAGGTCTTGATAAAGATATAGAGTACATCGTGAGTCAGTGTACGACATGTCAATCGGTAAGCAAGCAACCACCACCAGTACCATTACAGCCATGGAAATGGCCTCCCAGGGTGTGGCAAAGGCTACATATTGATTTTGTTGAGTTAGATAAACAACAATTGTTCATTGTGATTGATAACCATTCGAAGTGGGTTGAGGTGTTTCCAATGTGGAAAATAACAAGAAGTAAAACACTGGACATTTTGCAAAAATTATTTTCTTCATTTGGCCTCCCTGAAGAGATTGCTTCAGATAATGGACCACAATTTTGTTCAGAAGAATTTGCACAATTCACAAGCAAAAATGATGTGAAACATACCAAGGTTCCACCATACCATCCTGCGTCGAATGGCGCAGCAGAGCGCACTGTACAAATTGTAAAACGTACCCTCATAAAACAAATGTTAGATCAAAATCCAAGGAAACGACAGTTGTCATTGGATCACAAATTGGCTAATTGTTTGATTACATAGCGACTACTGGTAGAACACCAGTAGAGTTGTTTCACAAATGACAGCCATGAATCAGATTCTCGTTGTTAAAACCAAATTTGGCACAGTCCGTAGAAGAGACACAATTAAGACAGAAAGAGAATCATGATAGAGGTAGAGTAAAAGAGGGAAGTGTGAAATTAAACCAGAAGGTGAGAGTGAAGAACCATCACCATAAATGGTTTAAGTGGTTACCAGGAAGAGTGGTGAAGATATGTGGTCCTCGCACATATTTGGTAAAGATGTTTGATAATGGACAGGTTAGGTTTGTTCATATTTTACCTACAGACATGGAAGGAGTTCAAGTTGGGAATGATTCAATTATTTCTGACTCACCAGATAGTTTTGATACACCAGTAGCAAATCCTAAATCCAATGTACTGGAAACAAATCCAGGAGAGAATCAGAATGAAAGTCTGAGTCCGAGTCAGGAAAACATAGAGCCTGAAGTTAGAGTGAGTTCAAATGAAAATCAAGGAAATTCTATGGAGGAAAACTTTCCTCAGGATGAGCCTCAAATGAGTTTAGATTCAACACCATGTTTGGAAGGTTCTGTTCGAGAGCGAAGGTATCCTCTTCGAAACAGAAAACAAGTGGTAAAGTTAAATTTGTAAATATGGAAAAAAATAAGCCTATATCCTGTGTTATGTATAAACATGAAAGTTATGTATGATGTTTGTTATGATGGCTTCTTCATTAAGGAGGGAGAAGTGAAATGTCTGTAAGTTTGTAATGTTTGTAGCTCCACACTGTGGATGTGGACATACTGTGTACTGCAAGTGCGGGGTTAATAATAAACAGAACCAGGCAGATTTCCGGAGGCTTCCGAGAGAGCTGCCTGCCATGTTGGAAGCTGTGTGTGCTTGTGCTCTGTGAATATATCACAACTATGATCCTATTTTTCCACAGTCTTAATAATACTAAAAGAGTTTTCCTTCATTGAATATCATAGGGTTCATGATATAAAGCAAATCGGGGCTTGAAGACCAAAGCCACTTAAACCAATACAATTTGTTCATGATACTGACTTTGTAAAAGTCAAGTATGTAGCTGGCAGGGTCCTGGTGTTGATTAATGCTGACATTACAAATCTGCAGCAGAAACCAATTTCCCTGAGTATCATATTTCTCTGTCAGAGCTCATACCAGTGTAATATGGCAGTAAATTATTTGTACTTCCAGCTGAGGCAGCTAACAGCATATTTCATTGGGATTGAAGCAGATCTCTTTTGCGTAGGATATATGTCACAGAAACAGGCCATTCGGCCCAACAAGTCCACTCGAGCCTCCTCCCATCTTTCCTCATCTAACCCTGTCAACATAACCCTCTATTCACTTCTTCCTCACATGCTTATCTAACTGCCCCTTAAATGCATCTATACTATTCGCTTTAATCATTCCCTGTGGTAGTGAGTTCCACATTCTCACTGCTCTCTGGGTAAACAAGTTTCTTCTGAATTCCCTATTTGATTTCTTGGTGACTATCTTATATTGATGGCCTCTAGTTATGCTCTTCCCTACAAGTGGAAATACTCTCTCTGTATGTACTCTTTCAAAACATTTCATGATTTTAAAGACCTCTATAAAGTCACCCCTCAGCCTTCTCTTTTCAAGAGAAAAGAGACCCAGCCTGTTCATTCTTTCCTGATAGGTATACCTTCGCATTTCTGACATCGTCCTTGAAAATCTTCTCTGCCACCCTCTCCAGTGCCTCTATATCCTTTTTATAATATGGCGACCAGAATTGCACTCAGTATTCCAAGTGTGGTCTAACCAAGATTCGATACAGATTTAGCATAATGTCACTACTTTTCAATTCTATCCCTCTAGAAATAAAATCCTAGTGCTTGGTTTGATTTTTTATGGCCTTGTTAACCTGTGTCGATACTTTTAATGATTTGTGTATTTGCACTCCGAGATCCCTTTGCTCCTCTACCCCATTTAGATTCTTATTTTCCAAGTAATATGTGACCTCCCTATTTTTCTTACCACATTGTAATACCTCACATTTATCTGTGTTGAATTTCATTTGCCAATTATATGCCCACTCTGCAAGTTTAATAATGTCTTCTTGTAATTTGTTGCAGTCCTGCTCAGTATTGACTATCCCCCCAATTTAGTGTCATCCGCAAATTTAGAAATTGTGTTTTTCAGTCCAAAGTCTAAATCGTTAATATAAATTGTGAACAACAGTGGTCCCAGCGCTGATCCTTGTGGAACACCACTTTTCACTTTCCGCCACTCTGAATAGCTTATCTTTACCCCTACTCTCTGCTTTCTGTCTTGAAGCCAACTAGTTATCCCTTCTGCTATTTGTGCCCTGACTCTGCATTCCCTGAACTTATTCATTAATCTATTTTGTGGTACCTTATCAAAGATCTTTTGAAAATCTAGATAAATTACATCCACTGCATTACCCTGGTCTACCCTCTCTGTTACCTCTTCAAAAAAATCAATTAGGTTGGCCAAGCAAGACTTTCCCTATTGAAATCCATGCTGACTATTTATTATTATATTTTTTGTTTCTAGCGATTCCATTATTTTTCCTACCATCAATGTTAAGCTGACTGGCCTATAGTTCCTGAGCTGCTCCTTCCACTCTCTGGCCTGCTCCGATGGTGCTCGCAGGCTGGGGGCTCATGCAGACTGCTAGGCTAGGCCGCCATGCTGTTCCTTCCGCCGCCTGAGCACCATCTGAGCAGGCCGAGGAGCGGAAATAGCAGCGTGGTGGCATACCACTCCAGGGAGCGGCACATGCAGGAGCAGGAGAGCAATGGCAGTGAAAAGGGACATTATCAAGGTCCAGGTCAGTGATTGGAGCATGGGCAAGTACTGCATGAGCGGTGAAGTTGGGACGAAGGAGCGGCGCGAGATTGTAGAGGGACGTAATCGAGGCCCAGGTGAGGCGTGAGTTCGAGGCCCAGAAGAGGCAAGGGCCCAAGGGCAGCACGGGCCAGTCCACACTGCGATATGTGTGTGCACTAGGTCCGTGCAGCAGAACTGGTCTCCAGTCGTCTTATAGAAACATAGAAACATAGAAAATAGGTGCAGGAGTAGACCATTCGGCCCTTCTAGCCTGCACCGCCATTCAATGAGTTCTCGCCATACCCCTTGATCCCCCCAGTAGTAAGGACTTCATCTAACTCCTTTTTGAATATATTTAGTGAATTGGCCTCAACAACTTTCTGTGGTAGAGAATTCCACAGGTTCACCACTCTCTGGGTGAAGAAGTTTCTCCTCATCTCGGTCCTAAATGGCTTACCCCTTATCCTTAGACTGTGACCCCTGGTTCTGGACTTCCCCAACATTGGGAACATTCTTCCTGCATCTAACTGTCTAAACCCATCAGAATTTTAAACGTTTCTATGAGGGCCCCTCTCATTCTTCTGAACTCCAGTGAATACAAGCCCAGTTGATCTAGTCTTTCTTAATAGGTCAGTCCCGCTATCCCGGGAATCAGTCTGGTGAACCTTCGCTGCACTCCCTCAATAGCAAGAATGTCCTTCCTCAGGTTAGGATACCAAAACTGTACACAATACTTCAGGTGTGGCCTCACCAAGGCCCTGTACAACTGTAGCAACACCTCCCTGCCCCTGTACTCAAATTCCCTCGCTATGAAGGCCAACATGTCATTTGCTTTCTTAACCGCCTGCTGTACCTGCATGCCAACCTTCAATGACTGATGTACCATGACACCCAGGTCTCGTTGCACCTCCCCTTTTCCTAATCTGTCACCATTCAGATAATAGTCTGTCTCTCTGTTTTTACCACCAAAGTGGATAACCTCACATTTATCCACATTATACTTCATCTGCCATGCATTTGCCCACTCACCTAACCTATCCAAGTCGCTCTGCAGCCTCATAGCATTCTCCTCGCAGCTCACACTGCCACCCAACTTAGTGTCATCCGCAAATTTGGAGATACTACATTTAATCCCCTCATCTAAATCATTAATGTACAGTGTAAACAGCTGGGGCCCCAGCACAGAACCTTGCAGTACCCCACTAGTCACTGCCTGCCATTCTGAAAAGTCCCCATTTACTCCTACTCTTTGCTTCCTGTCTGACAACCAGTTCTCAATCCATGTCAGCACACTACGCCCAATCCCATGTGCTTTAACTTTGCACATTAATCTCTTGTGTGGGACCTTGTCGAAAGCCTTCTGAAAGTCCAAATATACCACATCAACTGGTTCTCCCTTGTCCACTCTATTGGAAACATTCTCAAAAAATTCCAGAAGATTTGTCAAGCATGATTTCCCTTTCACAAATCCATGCTGACTTGGACCTATCATGACACCTCTTTCCAAATGCGCTGCTATGACATCCTTAATAATTGATTCCATCATTTTACCCACTACTGATGTCAGGCTGACCGGTCTATAATTCCCTGTTTTCTCTCTCCCTCCTTTTTTAAAAAGTGGGGTTACATTGGCTACCCTCCACTCGATAGGAACTGATCCAGAGTCAATGGAATGTTGGAAAATGACTGTCAATGCATCCGCTATTTCCAAGGCCACCTCCTTAAGTACTCTGGGATGCAGTCCATCAGGCCCTGGGGATTTATCGGCCTTCAATCCCATCAATTTCCCCAACACAATTTCCCGACTAATAAAGATTTCCCTCAGTTCCTCCTCCTTACTAGACCCTCTGACCCCTTTTATATCCGGAAGGTTGTTTGTGTCCTCCTTAGTGAATACCGAACCAAAGTACTTGTTCAATTGGTCCGCCATTTCTTTGTTCCCCGTTATGACTTCCCCTGATTCTGACTGCAGGGGACCTATGTTTGTCTTAACTAACCTTTTTCTCTTTACATATCTATAGAAACTTTTGCAATCCGCCTTAATGTTCCCTGCAAGCTTCTTCTCGTACTCCATTTTCCCTGCCCTAATCAAACCCTTTGTCCTCTTCTGCTGAGTTCTAAATTTTTCCCAGTCCCTGGGTTCGCTGCTATTTCTGGCCAATTTGTATGCCACTTCCTTGGCTTTAATACTATCCCTGATTTCCCTTGATAGCCACGGTTGAGCCACCTTCCCTTTTTTATTTTTACGCCAGACAGGAATGTACAATTGTTGTAGTTCATCCATGCGGTCTCTAAATGTCTGCCATTGCCCATCCACAGTCAACCCCTTAAGTATCATTCGCCAATCTATCCTAGCCAATTCACGCCTCATACCTTCAAAGTTACCCTTCTTTAAGTTCTGGACCATGGTCTCTGAATTAACTATTTCATTCTCCATCCTAATGCAGAATTCCACCATATTATGGTCACTCTTCCCCAAGGGGCCTCGCACAACGAGATTGCTAATTAATCCTCTCTCATTACACAACACCCAGTCTAAGATGGCCTCCCCCCTAGTTGGTTCCTCGACATATTGGTCGAGAAAACCATCCCTTATGCACTCCAGGAAATCCTCCTCCACCGTATTGCTTCCAGTTTGGTTAGCCCAATCTATGTGCACATTAAAGTCACCCATTATAACTGCTGCACCTTTATTGCATGCACCCCTAATTCCCTGTTTGATGCCCTCCCCAACATCACTACTACTGTTTGGAGGTCTGTACACAACTCCCACTAACGTTTTTTGCCCTTTGGTGTTCTGCAGCTCTACCCATATAGATTCCACATCATCCAAGCTAATGTCCTTCCTAACTATTGCATTAATCTCCTCCTTAACCAGCAATGCTACCCCACCTCCTTTTCCTTTTATTCTATCCTTCCTGAATGTTGAATACGCCGGATGTTGAGTTCCCAGCCCTGATCATCCTGGAGCCACGTCTCCGTAATCCCAATCACATCATATTTGTTAACATCTATTTTCACAGTTAATTCATCCACTTTATTACGGATACTCCTTGCATTAAGACACAAAGCCTTCAGGCTTGTTTTTTTAACACCCTTTGTCCTTTTAGAATGTTGCTGTACAGTGGCCCTTTTTGTTCTTTGCCTTGGGTTTCTCTGCCCTCCACTTTTACTCATCTCCTTTCTGTCCTTTGCTTTTGTCTCCTTTTTGTTTCCCTCTGTCTCCCTGCATTGATTCCCATCCCCCTGCCATATTAGTTTAACTCCTCCCCAACAGCACTAGCAAACACTCCCCCTAGGACATTGGTTAATTCTTGCTACTGGGCCAAGACCTAGCTCTGTCAAGCCCGTGTGGTGGCTGGTGTGCAACGGTCACCACACGTTAAAAAAATCCATACACAGGCATCTTCCACCCTTCAAGATTTAGTTCGGGATCTGGAATTTTATGTCCTTCATTGAAACACCTGTGAACTTTTTGACGTGGAAGCAAGTCATCCTCGATTCGAGGGACTGCCTGTGATGATGATAGTTCCCAAGACATGTTCTAACTCCCTTCTTAAATATAGGTATTGCATTAGCTATCTGTCAGTCCTACTTTTTCCAAAATATTACTAAATATGTGTAGGAAAGCCTCTGCTATTTCTTCCCTAGATTCTTTTAAAATGTGCAGATGTAATCCGTCTGGAGCAGGAGCTTAGCTTCTTTGAGTTTCAATAGTTTATTTAGTATATCTCCTCATTTTATTTTAATTGCAGTTAACTCATTACTAATCTCATCATCCAATGTCATCTGCCTGGTAAATACTGAAGCAAAGTAGTTAATTAATATCTCTGCCATCTCCTCTAATGCTGCCGGTGGTATTATCCTTTTCATCCCTTGGTGGCCCTATTCCCATCCTGACCTTCCTTTTTTATATATGTGCCTGCAAAATATTTTGCTCTTTTGTTTTATGTTCCTTGATAATTTAATTTCATAGTTCCTCTCTGCCTTCCTAATTGTTTTTTTACTTCTCTCCTAATCTCTTCATCTTCTCCCTTATCATGTTTTCTCCTGCTGTCCATGTACTTAATGTATGCCTCTTTCCTTACCCTCAATTTCTCCCTTATGGCTTTATTCATCCACGCTGTCTCATTATTGTTTAGCTTGTTCTTTTTTATTAGCGGAACATATTTTTCCTAGTCTCTGTTGAACACCGTTTTAAATGTTTCCCTTGCTGTTCTACATCATCATTTGCCAATATTGTTCACCATTTTATTTTCCCAAATTCTATTCTCAGGTCCCTCAAAATCAACTTTTCTCCAATTTATTACCCTGGTCTTTGTCATAACTATGCCCATCTTAATTATTATCTTCAAGCGTATTATATTATGGTCACTATTGCCTAGCTGTTCCCCTACTTTAATTCTCTTATCTGCTCTGATTCATTCTCCATTATTAAATCTAGTAGCAAATCCTCCCTTTTTGGGCTTTTTACATATTGGGTTAGAAAGGAGTCCAGTACACATTGTAGGAATTCCATTCCCTTATCACCTTTACCTAACTCTTCTGTCCAATTAATATCTGGATAGTTGAAATCCCCCGTGATTATTATTCTATGCTTTTTATTATTTTCCTAACTTGGTTGCATATTTCTTCCTCCACCGACCTTCCACTATTAGGTGATCTGTAGACTACCCCTATTAGTGTGTTTAATCCTTTATTATATTTTATCTCTATCTACGTGGATTCTATATCTGTCTTGCTGATAGTTGTATCATTTTATTCTACTGCCATTGTTATAAGAACATAAGAAATGGGAGCAGGAGTAAGCCATTTGGCACCTCGAGCCTGCTCCGCCATTTAATAAGATCATGGCTGAACTGATCATGGACTCAGCTCCACTTCCCTGCCCGCACCCCACAACCCTTTATTCCCTTATTGCTCAAAAATCTGTCTATCTCCGCCTTAAATATATTCAATGACCCAGCCTCCACAGCTCTCTGGGGTAGAGAATTCCACAGATTTACAACCCTCTGAGAGAAGAAATTCCTCTTCATCTCATGTATTTCACCATCTTGCAATGACTATAAGTATGTAACTGTAACTCATGCATACTGTACCTATACCCTTGTAATGCACACCCTGACCACAGGGAGTGAGTTCCTCACCTGGTCTTCCAGGTATAAAAGGGGAGGTCCCACCCAGGATCAGCACTCTTTAGTCCTGGGAATAAAGTGAAGGTCACAGAGTGACTGTGTCTGATATATCCATGCATCATGTGAGTTTGTAACAAGGTGCAGAGACTCAACATCTGGCGACGAGAAACGGGAATCACCGAACCACGAGGATGGCCACCGGCAGCACAGAGGAACGCTACTGTGTGGGTGAGGACTGGGACGACTTTGTGGAAAGGCTTTAGCAGAGCTTTGTCACAAAGGACTGGTTGGAAGAGGCAGCGGCTGACAAGCGGAGGGCGCATCTACTGACCAGCTGTGGTCCACAGACATATGCGCTAATGAAAGACCTGCTCGCACCCCAAAAGCCAGCGGACAAGTCCTTCAAAGAGCTCAGCCAGCTGATCAGTGAGCATCTCAAGCCGGCAAGTAGCGTACACATGGCCTGGCACCGGTTCTACTCTCACCGGCGTCGGGAGGGTCAAAACATCTCAGACTTCGTGGCGGAACTGTGGCGTTTGGCCAGTCTCTGTAAGTTCTCCGATGCCTGCAAAGGGGAGATGTTAAGGGACTTTTTCATCGAGGGCATTAATCATGCCGGCATTTTCAGGAAGCTCATAAGGACTAAGGATTTGACTTTAGAAGGGGCGGCGTTGATAGCTCAGACCTTTATGGAAGCGGAAGAGGAGACCAACCTAATCTACACACACAGCCCTGGTTTTAAAGTTGCATTGAACCAGGGAATCAATGTTATAAAAATGACACAGAACACCACAGGCAGGCAAGGACAATTCGACACCGTCCAGGTAGGCAGGCAAGGGCAATTCAACACCACCCAGGTAGCAACAAGCTCCTGGCAACAGGGACAATGGAAAGGGGATTGGCAATTCACAGGAACAATACATCCTGTGATGGGACAATTAACATCCCCCATCAGAGTGCTTAGAAACAGCCAAAAGGGCCATCAGAGAGGAATGCTTGGGAATAGTCCTTTTGTTAACAGCAATCTCAGCTCATGTTGGAGATGTGGGAGCAGACACACTGCAAAAATCTGCAGGTTCCAACTTTACACCTGTAGGATTTGTATTGTCAAGAGACACCTGGCCAGGATGTGCAAACAGGCAGTAGCGAGGCTAGTCTGCAAGACAGAGGAGCTCACTCCCTGTAGTCAGGGTGTGCATTACAAGGGCACAGTTACAGTATGCATGAGTTACAGTTACATACTTATAGTCATTGCAAGATGGTGAAATACATGACAATCTCAGTTTTAAATGGGCGGCCCCTTATTCTGAGACTATGTCCCCGAGTTTTAATTTCCCCTATGAGTGGAAATATTTTCTCGGCAACCACCTTGTAGAGCCCCCTCATTTTATATGTTTTGATAAGATCACTTCTCATTCTTCTGAACTCCAATGGGTATATGCCCAACCTACTCAACCTATCTTCATAAGTCAACCCCATCATCTCCACCTCAGCCTAGTGAACCTTCTCTGAACAGCCTCCAATGCAAGTATATCCTTCCTTAAATATGGAGACCAAAACTGTATGCAGTACTCTAGGTGTGGCCTCACCAATACTCTGTACAGTTGCAGCAGGACTTCTCTGCTTTTATACTCTATCCCCCTTGCAATAAAGGCCAACATTCCATTTGCCTTCCTGATTACTTGCTGTACCTGCATACTAACTTGGTGTGTTTCATGCACAAGGATCCCGAGGTCCCTCTGTACTGCAGCACTTTGCAATTTTTCTCCATTTAAATAAATTTGCTTTTCTATTATTTCTGCCTAAGTCGATAACGTCACATTTTCCCATATTATACTTTCCATCTGCCAAATTTTTGCCCACTCACTTAGCCTGTCTATATCCCTTTGCAGATTTTTTTTGTCCTCCTCACAATTTACTTTCCCACCCATCTTTGTATCATCAGCAAACTTGGCTACATTACATTCGGTCCCTTCATCCAAGTCATTAATATAGATTGTAAAAATTTGAGGACCCACACTGATCCCTGCGGCACCCCACTAGTTTCTGTTTGTCAACCAGAAAATGAGCCATTTATCCCAACTCTCTGTTTTCTGTTAGTTAGCCAATCCTCTATCCATGCTAATATATTACCCCCAACCCCGTGAACTTTTATCTTGTGCAGTAACCTTTTATGTGACACCTTATTGAGTGTCTTCTAGAAATCCAAATACACCACATTCACTGGTTCCCCCTTATCCACCCTGCTCCTTACCTCCTCAAAGAACTCCAGCAAATTTGTCAAACATGATTTCCCTTTCATAAAACCATGCTGATTCTGCTTGATTAAATTATGCTTTTCCAAATGTCCTGCTACTGCTTCCTTAATAATGGACTCCAGCATTTTCCCAACGACAGACGTTAGGTTAACTGGTCTATAGTTTCCTGCTTTCTATCTGCCTCCTTTTTTAAATAGGGGCATTACATTTGTGGTTTTCCAATCTGCTGGGACCTCCCCAGAATCCAGGGAATTTTGGTAGATTACAACCAATGCATCCACTATCTCTGCAGCCACTTCTTTTAAGACCCTAGGATGTAAACCATCAGATCTAGGGGACTTGTCCGCCTTTAGTCCCATTATTTTACCAATTACTACTTCTTTAGTGATAGTGATTGTCTTCAGTTCCTCCCTCCCTATAGCCCCTTGATTATCCACTATTGGGATGTTTTTAGTGTCTTCTACCGTGAAGACCGATACAAAATATTTGTTGAATGTCTCTGCCATTTCCCTGTTCCCCATTATTAATTCCCCAGTCTCATCGTCTAGGGGATCAACATTTATTTTAGCCACTCTTTTCATTTTGATGTCCCTAATAAATACAGCTACTCCACCTCTCAGTTTCCCATCTCTATATGTTGTACCCTGCAATGTTTAATTCCCAGTCCTGATTTATCTGCAGTCATGTCTCGGTAATCTCTATTATGTCTCGTTCCTTGCAATGCATGACTGCCTCCAGGTCGTCTGTTTTATTACAGGCACTGTGTGCTTTGCTGTACAGACTGATTAACTCATTTTTAATAGCATTTTCCACTACAGTTTTCAGCCTCCATTTTTCATTTGCTCCAGGCTCAGCAGAATAATTTACTAGTTTTAGTATAGCCTAGATTTTCTCAAAACAATAAGACCTAGTTATAAGACCTTACTTGTAGTGGGGGAGTGGAAGTGCACTATAAAAGGTTCACGGATGAAAGTGTCAGTCCCACACTGTTCACAACCATCATCAAAGTGATACCATTGCATAGGCTTGAGAATATTCTCACTGTTAGAAAATAAAAGATAGGCAATTAAACAAAGTCAGTAGCCATGTTACATTGCCAGGTAAGTTATATTTGAGAGCAACCAAACATCATATTGATATATCAGTTTTATAAGTGCAATGAATTCTAAATATTGTCTCACTGAGAACGCTTCTTTGAATGCTTATCTATAGCATTTCACACAGTAAAATCTACAATTCCCTCACATTTTCTCCCCGTTTCCCCTGAAAGCACTAATTCATGGATGTTTCCATAGTGTAAGAATATTGCATATATACTTTTGTAGCTGCTGGAGTTAAGTAGCTACTGGAAGCAGGTCATCCATGCTTTGTTAACCACCCAGATTGGATTGAACCAGTTCTATTGATGTAATGTTTTGAGTTGCATCTTTGGTGAAGTTTTGCTCAGAAATGACCAGCTGCTGAGCACTGAGTATATTGTGAAGAAGAGCCGAGGGCCCGGGGGCAGCACTGACCAGCCCACACTGCGATATGTGCGCGCACCAGGTCCGTGCAGCAAAGCTGGTCTCCAGTCGTCCTGGTTAATCCTTGCCACTGGACCAAGACCTAGCTCTGTCAAGCCCGTGTGGTGGTTGATGTGCAACGGTCACCACACGTTAAAAAAATCCACCCGCAGGCATCTTCCACCCCCTTAATTGGAGTTCACGACTGGAACATCGGGTCCTGCATTGGAACATCTGTGAACTCATGTGGAAGAAAGTCATCCTCGTTCGAGGGACCGCCTATGATGATGATGATGATGATATTGTGAATCGTTACACCATGAGTGCTGCCCACCCTCTACTACCTCATCTTTCATTTGTGAGTTGAGGCAGCGAACGTTAGTAAACGGTTTGACTGTGTGGGGTCATCCTGGCCTTGCCTGACAAACCTGGGCTGATTTTTCTCCTTCCTAACCCAGGGTTACTGAGGCTAGTTGTTGTAATGTACACATCTGTGAGCATGCTCACAGGTTTGTGGAGCTGTTGCACTGTGAGTGGCTTAGCCAGTCATGTGATGTTCACAAGACTCAATAAAACCCTAGTTAATTGAGTTCAGGTTCTCCACAATGAGGCATGCAGTTGTGAACCTGATGGATGAACTAGTAGTGTTCAATTTGTTTGTTAAACCTTTGCTCATAAGCCAGCTAGTTCTTTACAGCAAATATGTAGCTGTGAATTCTTAAGCAAAGAACCCATGAAGTAAATACACTTCAAATATTATTTGTGTAAATTTCACAGACTGTCTGCCTTTTATATTACCAAATAAGGAAGATCATCTAGTTATGGGATGAGGAAACTAACTTAAGCTGAGAAAAGAGAACAATTTTTACAGAACGAATAATGAATCCAGACAACTTAACCCAACTTTCCAGTGCTGCAATGATGGGCGATCAATTGATGAACAACCTGGACTGAAGGAGAAGACTTACTTGTATACATATGCATATTTTTCTCTATAGGAACTGCGGCCAAGGTGGTCAGAGATGATGTAATTGTAGTGCAATTTGGTTGAACTGAAAAACAAACAATTTTTGTTGCTTATTTGAAAAAATAACTTTACAGATGGAAGGATGTACAAAATCTTTAAGTTGTGACCCAATATGAAAAATAAACTATCTTTAAAAATGGGATGTATTACGTGGTAATCCAAATGTTGGTCTCAGTCTTCAAGAAAGAGTGAGATCTGTTTCCAACTTCAGTTAGTATATCCAGTTCCACTAAAGTACATCCATTGGTCAGAACATCTTACTCAAGAGTAACGCAAAAGCTTCGTCAGAAAGAGGAAACTAATTGTTGATGTGAATAGCCATTGTTCAAAATGGTAACATTTAGTACAACACACGTCTGGTGCGATGTACAGACTCATGGATTGGTAGGCTTCCCCACCTTCCCAAGGCCGCAAGGCCCTTCTAAACCTCCTTCCAACCACTTACCTAAATATCGGGACTATTTCTTTGGTAGTGGCCTCCTGCCTCCCAATATTCCGCTCCCACCCACTAGCCAGCTGCTGCTTCCCACTGGTTTTGGGCAGGAGACTGATGGGGCCTGTGCGGGAGACTGATGGGGCCTGTGCGGGAGACTGATGGGGCCTGTGCGGGAGACTGATGGGGCCTGGGCAAGAGACTGATGGGGCCTGTGCGGGAGACTGATGGGGCCTGTGCGGGAGACTGATGGGGCCTGGGCAAGAGACTGATGGGGCCTGTGCGGGAGACTGATGGGGCCTGTGCGGGAGACTGATGGGGCCTGGGCAAGAGACTGATGGGGCCTGGGCAAGAGACTGATGGGGCCTGTGCGGGAGACTAATGGGGCCTGTGCGGGAGACTGATGGGGCCTGTGCGGGAGACTGATGGGGCCTGTGCGGGAGACTGATGGGGCCTGGGCGGGAGACTGATGGGGCCTGTGCAAGAGACTGATGGGGCCTGTGCGGGAGACTGATGGGGCCTGTGCGGGAGACTGATGGGGCCTGGGCAGGAGACTGATGGGGCCTGTGCAGATTAGTCCTGGGAATTAAAATCTCCCAGGCCACATGCTGCCGAGGACAGGACAGTTTATCGTCCGCCTTGACCCCAGCCTGCATAACTCCCACCTCAAGTTAAAATCAGGGCTAAAGTTTCTATTTACTTACCGATTCAGTTCTACGACGAGTTCTGTAATTGCTGAATTATCAGCTTCCATGACTTCTTCAATGGTGATGAGGTCATACCTTCCTAAAATCTAAAAGAAAATGAAAATAAATGTGTGCTCAATCTACTTCTGTCGCAAAATATATGCTTTGATTATGCTCACCTGGATGAGAATGTCAAGAGCTACGTAATCATTGACTTTCTTATGACCAAATCTCTGGATGTTAAATGCTGAAATCTTAAGCCCTTGACTTCCCTGCATAAAGCAGCCAATCACAATCAGCATCGCAAGCAATGCCATAACTGCGAACCTTGGATTCAAAGAGCAAGGGATAGTTAAATGAGATAAACACTTTAATACTCGAGTTGAAGTTTGATTAGACACATACCAGTCAGGGTAATTGCACAACATTACAAAATGGTGTTCGGACCATCAATGTACTCACATAAAATAATTTGATCGTTTCAGGTCTTGTATACAAATGCTAACAGTTTAATTGTTTGTTTGGGATACAAGTTATTTCTATGAATGGTAGATGGTACATACATTGACATTTCAAACTTCTCGTCATTCTGGTGAAATTTATAGAAGAAAGCACTATTGGTACTGTATCAATCTGTCTAAAACAACTCTCTCTCACCGTACATCCATAGAACCTGGCATCATGTAAATCAAGAATGTAAACATTATAGATTCTTCCTCCTCTCTGCATTGCCATATTGTTATGATTAATACAATTGTTGCTTATTCTAATTTATTCTTTCCAAGACTTCTGTGAAAATCCTTCCCTCTCTTTCTATCCTCCTGTAAGCTTTATAAACCCGACATTATAATCACTTAACCCACAACTTCTTGAGTTACCTTATATTCTCTCCTATTTTTTTCATTATCTGTACATCCTGCATCTTGAGCCCTGGGCCTTCATCGAGCTTCCTCAATAACAAGAATAGGTCCGTAGCCAGGTCGACACGCCTATATATATATCTTTATGTATAATATGCTGCATTCTTGCTCACAGAAAAGTAGATTTAAATGGCAAATTTGACATTTTGAGAGTGCATTCATATGTCCTTCACAACTATTTCCAGACTGCTTTCAGAAACAATACCTACTTCAGGTCAGTCTTTTTGTTTCCAATGGAATGAAGATCGAGTGGGTTCTACATCAGATAGAAGAGATGTTCTGCTAAATTACTGTTCAGGCAGGGAAAATAAAAATGTACCCCTATGTGTAGCCACAAGGTAGGAAAGAATGACTTTGCTGACCATTTGCAGCCTTTTTTTCTCTTACACAGCCTCAACCGGGACCCTTAGGTGCCACACAAGAGATTAGTGTGCAAAATTAAGGCACATGATATTGGGGATAATGTATTGATGTGGATAGACAACTGACAGGAAACAAAGAGTGGGAATAAACGGGTCCTTTTCAGAATCGCAGGCAGTGACGAGTGGGGTGCCACAGGGTTCAGTGCTGGGACCCCAGCTATTTACAATATACATTCATGATTTAGACAAAGAAATTGAATGTAATATCTCCAAGTTTGCAGATGACACTAAGCTGGGTGGCAGTACAAGCTGTGAGGAGGATGCTAGGAGGCTGCAGGGGACTTGGATGGGTTAGGTGAATGGGCAAATACATGGCAGATGCAGTGTAATGTGGATAAGTGTGAGGTTATCCATTTTGGTGGCAAAAACAGGAAGGCAGATTATTATCTGTGTTGTGTATCTGTAAAGCATGCACTCCCATATTCTGCCACCATGGAGTGCATCCCCTGAAGTCCCAAGTGATCCCAGTATCCTTTGGGAGCACTGTATATAAGCCAGCCCCCAAGGCCTGTTCCTCATTCTGGAGTGTCTTAATAAAGACTGAGGTCACTGTTACTTTAATCTCCCTGTGTGCAGTCTCATCTGTGTTAGGAACACAGTAACTGGCGACGAGTATACGAATCCAACGCAAAGATGCAGCAAACTGTGGGCTTCCTGGAGAAGTTCTCGGAGGGTGAAGACTGGGAAGCCTATGTCGAATGGCTAGACCAGTACTTTGTAGTCAATGAGCTGGACGGAGAAGGAAGCGCTGAAAAAGGAGAGCGGTCCACCTCACGGTCTGCAGGGCACCGGCCTACAGCCTCATGAAGAATCTTCTGGCTCCAGTGAGTCAGATAAGTTGTATGAGGAGCTGTGTACACTGGTTCGGGAGCATTTTAACCCGAGGGAGAGCGTGCTGATGGCGAAGTATCGGTTCTACACATGCCAGTGATCTGAAGGTCAGGAAGTGGCGAGCTATGTCGCCGAGCTAAGGCGACTTGCAGGACAATATCAGTTTGATGGCTACCTGGAGCAAATGCCCAGAAACTTTTTTGTACTGGGCATTGGCCACGAGACCATCCTACGAAAACTTTTGACTGTAGACATACCGATCCTCAGGAAGGCCATTGCGATAGCACAGGCGTTTATGTCCACCAGTGATAACACCAAACAAATCTCTCAGCACACAAGTGCTAGCAATGTTCATAAATTAACTGGAACTGTGTCTGCGAGCAGAAATGTACAGGGCAGAAACCACGAGTTTGCAACTGCCAGCAAGCCTCAGGTGACCCAGATGACTCAGAGTCCGCAACAAAGGATGAATGCTTGGCAATTCACACCTTGTTGGCGTTGTGAAGGCTTCCATTCAGCCTATTCATGCCACTTCAAAGGGTATGTTTGCAAGAGCTGTGGAACAATGGGGCACCTCCAACAAGCTTACAGACGAGCTGCAAGCTCTGCAAAATGTGCTAACCACCATGTGGCAGAGGAAGATTGGTCCATGGTGGATCAAAGCAATTTCAAGCCTCAGAGAGAGGAGACAGATGCTGAAGTACACGGTGTGCACACATTTTCGACGAAATGTTCACCTATAATGCTAAATATAAAATTGAATGGCTTACCCATAGCCATGGAACTGGACACTGCCACTAGCCAATCCATCATGAGTAAAAAGATGTTTGAGAGACTGTGGTGCAACAAGGCACTCAGACCAGCCCTGAGCCCCATCCACACGAAACTGAGAACGTACACCAAAGAGCTTATCACTGTCCTGGGCAGCGCCATAGTCAAGGTCACCTACGAGGGCATGGTGCATGAACTGCCACTCTGGATTGTCCCGGGCGATGACCCCACACTGCTTGGAAAGAGCTGGCTGGGCAAAATCCGCTGGAACTGGGATGACATCCGAGCGCTATCACATGTCGATGAGGCCTCATATACCCAGGTTCTCAACAAATTTCCTTCCCTTTTTGAGCCCGGCATTGGAAACCTTTCCGGGGCAAAGGTACAGATCCACTTGGTCCCAGAGACACGACCCATTCACCACAAGGTGCGAGCGGTACCTCACATGATGAGGGAGAGAGTGGAAATCGAGCTGGACAGGCTGCAATGTGAGGGCATCATCTCCCCAGTGGAATTCAGCGAGTGGGCCAGCCCGATTGTTCCAGTACTCAAAAGTGATGGCACGGTCAGGATTTGCGGCGATTATAAAGTAACTATTAATCGTTTCTCACTACAGGACCAATACCCGCTACCTAAGGCAGACCTATTTGCGACGCTGGCAGGCGGCAAGACGTTCACCAAGCTCGACCTGACTTCGGCCTACATGATGCAGGAGTTGGAGGAGTCTTTGAAGGGCCTCACCTGCATCAACATGCACAAGGGACTGTTCATCTACAACAGATGCCCGTTTGGAATTCGGTCGGCTGCAGCGATCTTCCAGAGAAACATGGAGAGCCTACTCAAGTCGGTACCACACACGGTGGTTTTTCAGGACAATATATTGGTCACAGGTCGGGACACCGTCGAGCACCTACAAAACCTGGAGGAGGTCCTCCAGCAACTGGATCACGTAGGGCTGCAGCTGAAGAGGTCGAAATGCGTCTTCATGGCAACAGAAGTGGAGTTTTTGGGGAGAAAGATCGCAGCGGACAGCATTCGACCTACAGACACCAAGACAATCAGGAACCCGCCCAGGCCACAGAACGTCACGGAGCTGCGGTCATTCCTGGGACTCCTCAACTATTTTGGTAACTTCCTACTGGGGTTAAGCACCCTCTTAGAGCCCCCTACATGTGTTATTGTGTAAAGGTGAGAACTGGGTATTGGGAAAAAACTAAGTAATTGCTTTTGAGAAAGCAATTTTATGCTCCAACAAGCTGCTTGTATTGTATAACCCGTGTAAAAGACTTGTGCTAGCATGTGATGCGTCGTTGTACGGAGTCAGGTGTGTATTACAACAAGCTAACGTTGCGGGGAAGTTGCAACCTGTCGCCTATGCCTGCAGGAGCTTGTCTAAGGCCGAGAGGGCCTACAGCATGATTGAGAAAGAGACATTAGCATGTGTGTTCGGGGTTAAGAAAATGCACAAGTACCTGTTTGCCCTCAAATTTGAGCTGGAAACCGATCACAAGCCCCTCATACCCCTGTTCGCTGAAAACAAGGGGATAAATACTAATGCCTCAGCCCGCATACAAAGGTGGACACTCGCGCTATCAGCGTATAACTATACCATCCGCCACAGGCCAGGCATCGAGAACTGTGCGGGATGCTTTCAGTCGGCTACCATTGCCCACACGGGGGTGGAAATGGCGCAACCTGCAAACTTGTTGATGGTCATGGAAGCGTTTGAAAATGATAAATCACCTGTCACGGCCCAGCAGATTAGGACTTGAACCAGCCAAGATCCTCTGCTGTCCCTAGTAAAAAACTGTGTGCTGCATGGGAGCTGGGCCAGCATCCCCGTTGAAATGCAAGAGCTAATCAAGCCATTCCAGCGGCGAAAGGGCGAGCTGTCCATTCAGGCAGACTGCCTGTTGTGGGGTAACCGCGTAGTGCTACCCAAAAAGGGCAGGGAGACGTTCATCTCGGATCTCCACAGCACACACCCGGGTATAGTAATGATGAAAGCGATAGCCAGATCCCACGTGTGGTGGCCCGGTATCGACTCTGACTTAGAGTCCTGTGTATGGCAATACAGCGTGTGTGCTCAGTTGAGCAACGCGCCCAGAGAGGCACCATTAAGTTTGTGGTCCTCTTAGTCATAAACCAGCTGGTGGCCGCTATGCTGTGGTACCGGCTGGTCACTTTGATCCCTCCCCCTGTGTTTGTCGCCAAGATACAGAAGAAGCTGGTGGACTTCTTCTGGAACAACAGGAAGCACTGGGTCTCTGCCCCGGTCTTGAGTCTCCCGCTTAGGGAGGGCGGTCAGTCGTTGGTGTGCGTCAGCACCCAGCTCGCGATTTTCTGTCTTCAGACCCTGCAGAGATACCTTTACGTTGAGCCCCCTCCTAGGTGGTGTGCGCTGGCAACGTATTTCTTCCGCCAGCAGCACAGCCTCAACTACGACACGCAGCTCCTGTTTGTGAGCTTGGGGGGCGTCAGGACCGCCGTCCAGGGGCTGCCTGTCTTTTACCAGGAACTCATCAGGGTCTGGAACAAAGTCTCCACCAAGCGCAGCTCTCCACCGGCTGGAGTGGCGGCTGTCCTGCAGGAGCCGCTGCTCAGGAATCCATACCTCCATGACCGAGGTTTTATATGGCAGTCGGACGAGAGGGCTGTGGCTGATGAGGTGACCAGGGTCAGGGACCTGCTCGATGGCGGAGGAACGGGCTGGATGGCGCCAGACATGCTGGCACTGTGCCTAAATTCAGCCGACGTCCACCGCGCGGCCGATGCCATCGAGTCGCTAAAAACAGCTCTGGGCCCTGACTCCGTTAGGTGTGTCGAGGAGGCTCAAGCACGTGGGGAGATCCCGTCCGAACTGACCCCCGTCCGGACGGAATTCCTCATCGGCGCCAAACCCCGGAACCTCCCTCGGGAGCCGGCGCCTCACAACTTGAGCCGCCTCGGGGAAATCCCCTCCGTGCCTTTCAGTTCTGCGCGGAGAGGTTTTCTCTACGGGCTGCTCCTGCACACTCTCAGCCTTGCCATCCTCGTCTGCCGTCCGGACACGCCATGGCGTACCATCTTGCCGTCCGGAGGAGGCGGGGGTCCCTGATGGAGTGCACTCTATGCGGGAGTCCTCCCATTATTTATCAGGGACTTGGCTTGGAGGTTGGTGCACGGAGCAGTCCCGTGCAATAAATTTTTAAGCCGGTTCACGGGCTTGCAGGCTGCCTGCAATTTCTGCATGCTGGAAGAGTCCGTGTTCCATGTTTTTATGGAATGCGCGAGGTTGCAGCCCCTGTTCCATTATTTAAAGGGGCTGCTCCTCAATTTCTGGCTGCATTTCAGTCCCACACTCCTGATCTTTGGGCACCCTGTGCGGAGGGGAGCGGGTAGGTCCGAGGGCCTCCTCGTAGGACTACTCCTGGGCACGGCCAAGGGTGCCATCAGCCGGTCCAGGCAGCGGGCGGTCGAGGGGGTCGTTCAGCCTGACTGCCTGCCTCTCTTCCGTGCTTACATCCGGGCCAGGGTATCCCTCGAGATGGAGCATGCGGTGTCCACCGGTACGCTCGCGGCCTTCCGCGAGAGGTGGGCGCCGGAGGGACTGGAGTGCATCATCACCCCCGGCAACCAAATTTTAATTTGATTTTATATGTTTTAAAGTTTAATTTGTTTTAATTGCTGGGTTTTAGTGTCCCCCTCCCCTTTTTATAGGGGGCACTTGTAAAACTTATGATTTTAAAGCCAAAACAACACAAAAAAAAACCAAAAAACCCCCATAAAAACAAAAAAAAAAGAAAAAAAGGGCCTTGAAAAATGTTTGGAGTGTACCCCAGATTGGAGAGCACTTGACTTAACTGCTTTATTGGTATCCAACCAAAAGAGTTGTGGTCCTGGCCCTCCAGACCATGTTCGAGGATCCATGTCGACTATGCGGGCCCGTTTCTCGGTAAAATGTTCCTGGTGGTGGTGGTGGATGCTTTTTCAAAATGGATTGAATGTGAAATAATGTCGGAAAGCACCACCACCGCCACCATTGAAAGCCTGAGGGCCATGTTTACCACCCACGGCCTGCCTGACATACTGGTCAGTGACAACGGGCCATGTTTCACCAGTGCCAAATTTAAAGAATTCATGACCAGCAATGGGATCAAACATGTCACCTCGGCCCCGTTTAAACCAGCCTCCAATGGGCAGGCAGAGAGGGCAGTACAAACAATCAAACAGTGTCTTAAACGAGTCACAGGAGGCTCACTCCAAACCCGCCTGTCCTGAGTACTGCACAACTACCACACGAGACCGCACTCACTCACAGGGGTGCCCCGGCTGAGCTACTTATGAAAAGGACACTTAAAACCAGATCTCGCTGGTTCACCCTAACCTGCATGATCAGGTAGAGAGCAGACGGCAGCAACAAAATGTAAACGATGGTCGTGCCACTGTGTCACGGGAAATTGATCTGAATGATCCTGTGTATGTGCTAAACTATGGACATGGTCCCAAGTGGATCGCGGGCATGGTGATAGCTAAAGAAGGGAGTAGGGTGTTTGTAGTCAAACCAGACAATGGACAAATTTGCAGAAAGCACCTGGACCAAACGAGGCTGCAGTTCACAGACTGCCCTGAACAACCCACAGCAGACACCACCTTTTTCGAGCCCACAACACACACCCAAAGGATCAACGACCACCACCCCGGACCAGGAAATCGAACCCATCACGCCCAACAGCCCAGCAAGGCCAGGCTCACCTAGTAGCCCTGCAGGGCCAACAACACGCCAACCCAGCGAGGGCACAGCCAACACAGACATTTGTACCGAGGCGGTCCACCAGGAAAAGAAAGGCTCCCGACCGCCTCACCTTGTAAATAGTTTTCACTTTGACTTTGGCGGGGAGTGATGTTGTGTATCTGTAAAGCATGCACTCCCATGTTCCGCCACTGGGGAGTGCATCCCCTGAAGTCCCAAGGGATCCGAGCATCTCTTGGGAGCACTGTATATAAGCCGGCCCCTAAGGCCTGTTACTCACTCTGGAGTGTCTTAATAAAGACTGAGGTCACTGTCACTTTAGCCTCCCTGTGTGCAGTCTTATCTGTGTTAGGAACACAACAATCTGAATGGTGACAGATTATTAAAATGGGAGGTGCAACAAGACCTGGGTGTCATGGTACATCAGTCATTGAAGGTAGGCATGCAGGTACAGCAGGCAGTAAAGAAAGCAAATGGCAAGCTGGCCTTCATAGCGAGGGGATTTGAACATAGAAGCAGGGGGGTCTTACTACAGTTGTGCAGGGCCTTGGTGAGACCACACCTTGAGTATTGTGTGCAGTTTTAGTTTACCAGACTGATTCCCGGGATGGCAGGACTGACATATGAAGAAAGATTGGATCGACTAGGCTTATAATCACTGGAATTTAGAAGAATGAGAAGGGATCTCATAGAAACATATAAAATTCTGACGGGATTGGACAGGTTAGATGCAGGAAGAATATTCCCGATGTTGGGGAAGTCCAGAACCAGGGGTCACAGTCTAAGGATAAGGGGTAAGCCATTTAGGACCGAGATGAGGAGAAACTTCTTCACTCAGAGAATTGTGAACCTGTGGAAGTCTCTACCACAGAAAGTTGTTGAGGCCAGTCGTTAGATATATTCAAAAGGGAGTTAGATGTGGCCCTTACGGCTAAAGGGATCAAGCGGTATGGAGAGAAAGCAGGAATGGGGTACTGAAGTTGCATGATCAGCCATGATCATATTGAATGGTGGTGCAGGCTCGAAGGGCTGAATGGCCTACTCCTGCACCTACTTTCTATGTTTCTATGTTTCTATGTTAATTTCTAAATAACTGATAACAAGTGAACAACAAATTGATCTTGACCCAAATGGTTTTTCTCCTCACTTCTTTCCCTCCTTTCATGGAGACCACAATTTTTTACTGGAATGATGTCTCACGTGTTGGCAGCCTTCTGCCATATGAGCTAAGCAGTCATTCTTCAGCTCTGAGTTTGGCTGGTGAGCACTTGCAGACTACTTTACTATGGTGAAACACTCATTCAAAGTCCAGCCAGACACGCATTCCAATAAGGGTAAGTAGACACTGGACAAAAGTGCTATCTCTGCCTGACATTGGATGTGATCTGACAACTCAGCATATTGAACCTAGGACCTTCTTGGTCTGTATGGTTCAATATCACACCTGGTAGCATGTTGATGGGAAAATAATCATCAGGGACGTTTCTTATTCTAGTTTTATGGTTGTTTCTATACAATAGCATGTATCAATGGGAAGAGATTTTTATTTACCTTAAAACAGCAAACTGAAAATGCACACCAAATTTCTTTACACAACTTTCCTTTTTAGAAATATGGCTTCCAATACTTTTGAACAGACACAGTGAAGATGCTGTTCTACTGTTACTTACCCAAATGTTACTATTTCCTTTCATTAAAAAGACACATGAAATTCAATAATATACAATAATAGGTTTTCAAGAAAATAGATTTGAACTGCAGACTTTACAAGTATGTACATTAGCAATATCAGCATTTATATATTTAAAGAAGAGGGTAACCTATTAAAAAATACACTGAATAATAATATTGAACATAAATGTACTGTACCTGTGAACAAAACTCACTTCAGTACAATGAATGTCAGGGAAATGAGACTGAACTCAGTTTGTTTTCTCCAGGTATTAATATACACTGTGGCTTGATAAGCATTATTAATTTATTACTTCAGGACATGGGAAAATCTGTTTAAAGACACCTGCTTTCAGAATTCCACCATGCTGTGCGAATGAACATCTGTGTGTGTATAGGATAGAGATAAAAGTCATTTCCTGGAAAAGAACATATCTCCAAATGCCTCACTGATAAAATAAGAACATTCCACATTAAAAATGTTACCTCCACATACAAATCTAGAATGTTGAGTTTCTCTTATACACCTTTGTAGGCTTAAATAGGTTTGGTTTTCCCATGTCCCTTTTCTGCCTGAAGTTATGGGCCCTTGGGCCAGCAACCTTCCATTACTTTAACAAAAAAACGTTCTTCAGGTACTATTTCAGAAGGTGAAGACTTTTTGACCACAAGAAAGCATCACAGCCAAGCCCAATTACATAAGAACACAGGAATAGAAGGAGGAGTAGGCCATTTGGCACCTCGAGCCTGTTTCGCCATTCAATAAGATCATGGCCTCAACTCCACTTCCCTGCCCGCTCTCCATAACCCTTGACTCCCTTATCATTCAAATTCTGTCTTCATCTGACAACTACCCCAGCTGAGATCAGAAAGCTCAGTGCAGAGGCCAGAGATCATTGAGTCTGGGACCTCCCTGGGCTGTATGATTCAGGAGTATCGCAAGCAGTGCATTTATCTTCTGACTCATTAGGGGAAGTATTCAGATCAAACTGACACATTATTTTTTGAAATCTTATCTTTGTAATACACTTGAAGGGATTAAGGTAAGTGTAGCCACAAAGGCACCAGAATATTAGAAAGTCAAACATTATGGCCAAGAATTTTCTTGCCGCTGATCCCACTCTGCTGCCGTAACTTTGAAGGAAGTGCAGCTGAAACAATAGGGTTGCCGGCACACTTTCAGCGATTTTATGGCAATGGAACAAGAGGGGTTCTGAGGAAATTTCCAACCAATGTTTATGATAAGGATTTGAAATTGCAAACGTAAGCTAAGATGTACACACACACATACTCAAGAGAGATGCAGTAACCTTCTTTTTCTTAGGCAGTCCCTCGGAGTCGAGGATGACTTGCTTCCACACTAACATGAGTTCTCTGGTGAATGATGACTCCAATGTGGGATCTACATTCTCTGTCACAGGTGGGGCAGATGGTGGTTGAAGGGACGGGTGGGTGGGGTGCTTGGGTTGTTGTGCGCTCCTTCCACTGTTTGCGCTTGGCTTCCGCGTGCTCCTGGTGAAGAGACTCGAGGTGTTCGGCGCCTTCCCGAACGCTTCTCCTCTACTTTGAGCGGTCCTGGGCCAAGGATTCCCAGGTGTCGTTGGAGGTGTTGCACTTTTTCAAGGACGCTGTGACAGTGTCCTTGAAGCGTTTCCTCTGCCCACCTGGGGCTCGCTTGCCGTGTCGGAGCTTGGAGTAGAATGCTTGTTTTGGGAGTCTAGTATTGGGCATGCAGACGATGTGACCGTCCATCGGAGCTGATCGAGCGTGGTCAATGCTTCTATGCTGGGGATGTTGACCTGAGCGAGAACACTGACGTTGGTGTGCCTATCCTGCCAATGGATTTGCAAATCTTGCGGGGGTAACGTTGGTGGTAATTCTCCAGTGTTTTGAGGTGCCTGCTGTGCATAGGCCATGTCTCTGAAGCACATAGGAGGGTGGGTATAGAAACATAGAAACACAGAAATAGGTGCAGGAGCTGGCCATTCGGCCCTTCGAGCCTGCACCACCATTGAATAAGATCATTGCTGATCATTCACCTCAGTATCCCTTTCCTGCTTTCTCTCCATACCCCTTGATCCCTTTAGCCATAAGGGCCATATCTAACTCCCTCTTCAATATATCCAACGAACTGGCATCAACAACTCTCTGCGGTAGGGAATTCCACAGGTTAATAACTCTCTGAGTGAAGACGTTTCTCCTCATCTCAGTCCTAAATGGCTTACCCCTTATCCTTAGACTGTGTCCCCTGGTTCTGGACTTCCCCAACATCGGGAACATTCTTCCTGCATCTAACCTGTCCAGTCCCGTCAGAATTTTATATATTTCCATGAGATCCCCTCTCATCCTTCTAAACTCCAATGAATACAGGCCCAGTTGATCTAGTCTCTCCTCACATGTCAGTCCTGTCATCCCGGGAATCAGTCTGGTGAACCTTCGCTGCACTCCCTCAATAGCAAGAATGTCCTTCCTCAGCTTAGGAGACCAAAACTGAACACAATATTCCACTGAGGCCTCACCAAGGCCCTGTACAACTGCAGTAAGGCCTCCCTGCTCCTATACTCAAATCCCCAAGCTATGAAGGCCAACATACTATTTGCCTTCTTCACCGCCTGCTGTACCTGCATGCCAACTTTCAATGACTGATGTACCATGACAGTCTCGTTGCACCTCCCCTTTTCCTAATCTGCCGCCATTCAGATAATATTCTGCCTTCGTGTTTTTGCCACCAAAGTGGATAACCTCACATTTATCCACATTATACTGCATCTACCTTGCATTTGCCCACTCACCTAACCTGTCCAAGTCCCCCTGCAGCCTCTTAGCATCCTCCTCACAGCTCACACTGTCATCCAGCTTAGTGTCATCTGCAAACTTGGAGATATTACACTCAATTCCTTCTCTAAATCATTAATGTATATTGTAAATAGCTGGGGTCCCAGCACTGAGCCCTGCGGCATCCCACTAGTCACTGCCTGCCATTCTGAAAAGGACCCGTTTATCCTGACTCTCTGCTTCCTGTCTGCCAACCAGTTCTCTATCCACATCAGTACATTACCATGTGCTTTAATTTTGCACACCAAGCTCTTGTGTGGAACCTTGTCAAAAGCCTTTTGAAAGTCCAAATACACCACATCTACTGGTTCTCCCTTGTCCACTCTACTAGTTACATCCTCAAAAAATTCTAGAAGATTTGTCAAACATGATTTCCCTTTCATAAATCCATGCTGCCTTGGACCGATTCTGTCACTGCTTTCCAAATGCGCTGCTATTACATCTTTAATAATTGATTCCAACATTTTCCCCATTACTGATGTTAGGCTAACTGGTCTATAATTACACGTTTTCTCTCTCCCTCCTTTTTTAAAAAGTGGTGTTACATTAGCTTCTCCAGTCCATAGAAACTGATCCAGAGTCGATAGACTGTTAGAAAATGACCACCAATGCATCCACTATTTCTAGGGCTACTTCCTTAAGTACTCTGGGATGCAGACTATCAGGCCCTGGGGATTTATCGGCCTTGAATCTCATCAATTTCCCCATCGCAGTTTCATGCCTAATAAGGATTTCCATCAGTTCGTCCTTCTCACTAGACCCTCGGTCCCCTAGTATTTCTGGAAGGTTATTTGTGTCTTCTTTCGTGAAGACAGAACCAAAGTATTTGTTCAACTGATCTGCCATTTCTTTGTTCCCCATTATAAATTCACCTGAATCTGACTACAAGGGACCTATGTTTGTCTTCACTAATCTTTTTCTCTTCACATATCTATAGAGCTTTTGCAGTCAGTTTTTATGATCCCAGCAAGTTTCCTCTCACACTCTATTTTCCCCCTCCTAATTAAACCTTTGTCCTCCTCTGCTGAATTCTAAATTTCTCCCAGTCCTCAGGTTTGCTGCTTTTTCTGACCAATTTATATGCCTCTTCCTTGGATTTAACACTATCCTTAATTTCCCTTGTAGCCACGGTTGAGTCACCTTACCCGTTTTATTTTTACACCAGACAGGGATGTACAATTGTTGAAGTTCATCCATGTGATCTTTAAATGTTTGCCATTGCCTATCCGCCGTCAACCCTTGAAGCATCATTCGCCAGTCTATTCTAGCCAATTCACGTCTCATATCATCGAAGTTACCTTTCCTTAAGTTCAGGACCCTAGTCTTTGAATTAACTGTGTCACTCTCCATCTTAATAAAGAATTCTACCATATTATAGTCACTCTTCCCCAAGAGGCCTCGCACAACAAGATTGCTAATTAGTCCTTTCTCATTACACATCACCCAGTCTAGGATGGCCAGCCCTCTAGTTGGCGCCTCGACATATTGGTCTAGAAAACCATCCCAAATACACTCCAGGAAATCCTTCTCCAATGTATTGCTACCAGTTTGGTTAGCTCAATCTATATGTAGATTAAAGTCACCCATGATAACTGCTGTACCTTTATTGCACGTATCCCTAATTTCTTGTTTGATGCTGTCCCCAACCTCACTACTACTGTTAGGTGGTCTGTACACAACTCCCACTAGCGTTTTCTGCCTTTTGATATTCCGCAGCCCTACCTATACAGATTCCACATCATCCAAGCTAATGTCCTTCCTTACTATTGCGTTAATTTCCTCTTTAACTAGTAACGCTACCCCACCTCCTTTTCCTTTCTGTCCATCCTTTCTGAATGTTGAATACCCATAGATGTTGAGTTCCCAGCCTTGGTCACCTTGGAGCCATGTCTCCGTGATGCCAATTATATCATATTCATTAATTGCTGCCTGTGCAGTTAATTCGTCCACCTTATTACGAATACTCCTTGCATTGAGACACAGAGCCTTCAGGCTTGTCTTTTTAAGACACTTTGCCTCTTTAGAATTTTGCTGTAATGTGGCCCTTTTTAATTTTTGCCTTCGGTTTCTCTGCCCTCCACTTTTACTTTTCTTTTTTCTATCTTTTGCTTCTGCCCCCATTCTACTTCCATTTGTCTCCCTGCATAGGTTCCCATCCCCCTGCCATATTAGTTTAACCCCTCCCCACCAGTACTAGCAAACACTCCCCCTAGGACATTGGTTCTGGTCCTGCCCAGGTGCAGACCGTTCGGTTTGTACTGGTTCCACCTCCCCCAAAACCAGTTCCAATGACCCAGGAATTTGAATCCCTCCCTTCTGCACCACTCTCCAAATCACATATTCATCTGAGCTATCCTGTGATTCCTGCTCTTATTAGCACGTGGCACTGGTAGCAATCCTGAGATTACTACCTTTGAGGTCCTACTTTTTAATTTAACTCCTAGCTTCCTAAATTCAGCTTGTAGGACCTCATCCCATTTTTTACCTATATCGTTGGTACCTATATGCACCACGACAACTGGCTGTTCACCCTCCCCCTCCAAAATGTCCTGTAGCCGCTCCGAGATATCCTTGTCCCCTGCACCAGAGAGGCAACATACCATTCTGGAGTCTCGATTGCGTCTGCAGAAACGTCTATCTATTCCCCTTAGAATAGAATCCCCTACCACTATAGCTCTTCCACTCTTTTTCCTGCCCTCCTGTGCAGCAGAGCCACCCATGGTGCCATGAACTTGGCTGCTGCTGCCCTCCCCTGATGAGTCATTCCCCCAACAGCACCCAAAACAGTGTATCTGTTTCAGAGGGGGATGACCGCAGGGGACCCCTGCACTACCTTCCTTCCACTGCTCTTCCTGTTGGTCACCCATTCCCTATCTGTCTGTGTTTCCTTTATCTGTGGTATGTCCAACTACTACTGCTCTGCTACTGCTCTGTAGATCATGAGCTTGGTGCCGGGTTTGAGGTCCTGGTCTTCAAGCATTCTCTTCCTCAGGTGACCGAAGGCTGCACTGGCACACTGAAGGCAGTGTTGGACTTCGTTATTGACGTCTGCCCTTGTTGGCGGTAGGCTCCTGAGGTATGGAAAATGGTCCAGGTTCTCCAAGGCCTCATCATAGATTATGATAATCGGGGGGCAATACTGTGGGGTGGGGGTGGTTTGGTAGAGGACCTTTGTCTTACGGTTGCTTAGTGTAAGGCCCATGCTTTCGTACACTACAAAGATGTTGACGATGGTTTGGAGTTCGACCTCCGAGTGTGCGCAGGTGCAAGTGTTGTCTGCATACTGTAGTTCAATGACAGAGGATAGGATGACCTTGGAACTGGACTGGAGGCAACAGAGGTTTAACAGTTTCTCGCTTGTTCTGAAGCGGCGAGGAGCGGAGGTCGGAATTAGGGAGGAGCAGAGGTCGGAATTGCGGAGGACCGGAGGTCGGAAGTGGCGTTTAGCGGAAGTCGGAAGCGGTAAGGACCGGAGGCAGGGACCGACGAGGTCCGGAGGTCGGGACCAGCGAGGTCCAGAGGTCGGGATAGGTGAGGTCCGGTAATCGGAAGCGGAGAGGAGAGGACGGATGAGGCACGGAGGAGCAGAGGGGTCGGAGCCTAGAGGTGGAGCAGCGTGCACAAGACCAAGCAAAGGGGCAGCATGGACCCATAGTGAGGCTGTGAGGTCGTGAGGCTCACATTGCGTACTATGAATTCCACATAGAGAGAGGTCCTGTGGGAAGGAGGAAAGAAGGAGGACAGTAGGAGTATGTTTGAGTTTGTGTGTATGTATTGGCACATGAGGCGGAGCCTGGTCTCCAGTCGTCTTGGAACCTCTTGCCACTGGACCAAGACCTAGCTCTGTCAAGCCCGTGTGGTGGCTTGTGTGCAACGCCCACCACACATTAAAAGAATTCACGCACAGACATCTAGCACCATTTAAAATGAGTTCATCAGTCACCTGAGTATTCATTTTTAATGTGGAAGAAAGTCATCCTCGACCCCGAGGGACTGCCTATGATGATGAGATTAGCTCCACTCCAGCGGAGGAAAATAAGGAAAGAGGATGCATCAACAGAAAAGAAGGACATGTAATAAGAAGCAATACCTGTCGATCCCGAACAGACCTGAAGGATTACAAAAGTGCAAAGTTAGAGAAAGGAAACATCGAAAGAAATATAAAGACAGATAGACAAGAGAAAGATACATAGCATTATGTATGTGCAGAGTCAGATTTAGAGAAAACTCCAGAGAATAACCCAGAAGGTATATGACTTACCTGAATTCTCAGCCAACCTGAGTTTAAATTAGAAGTCCAGCAACGTTTTGAATATAAAGTGTATCTTTTCCCACTTTTGCAGTAAATCCCCTGCTCAGTGATGGTAATAATCGTTTGGTAAATAATTAATACATAATCTGAGATCATTGTACCAGAACTCTTCTCCTCGCCATGCATCAAAATAAAAATATTCAGCCAGCTTATTCACATTACCAGTCTACAAAACTCATCCAACAAGTCTTCACCCTCTGGTTTAAACCTAAAATCAGTAGTTTGGGTGTAATGTTGGTTCGTGAGTGGCAGTTCATTATTTGGCTAAAAGTTTGAAATGGCCACTGTGACACCTTTTTAGAACTATGAGACAAATGTAATTGGAACTGGGAAGATGATACTCAGTAAGATAATGGGACTAAAGGCGGATAAATCCCCTGGACCTGATGGCTTGCATCCTAGGGTCTTAAGAGAAGTAGTGGCAGGGCTAGTGGATGCATTGGTTGTAATTTACCAAAATTCCCTGGATTCTGGGGAGGTCCCAGCAGATTGGAAAACTGCAAATGTAATGCCCCTATTTAAAAAAGGAGGCAGACAAAAGCAGGAAACTATAGGCCAGTTAGCCTAACATCTGTGGTTGGGAAAATGTTGGAGTCCATTATTAAAGAAGCAGTAGCAGGACATTTGGAAAAGCATAATTCGGTCAGACAGAGTCAGCATGGATTTATGAAAGGGAAGCCATGTTTGACAAATTTGCTGGAATTCTTTGAGGCTATAACAAAGAAGGTGGATAAAGGGGAAGCAGTGGTGTAATTGGACTTCCAGAAGGCATTTGACAAGATGCCACATAAAAGGTTACTGCACAAGATAAAAGTTCACGGGCTTGGGGGTAATATATTAGCATGGATAGAGAATTGGCTAACAAACAGAAAACAGAGATTTGGGATAATTGGTTAATTCTCAGGTTGGCAATCAGTAACTAGTGGTCTGCCACAGGGATCAGTGCTGGGACCTTACAATCTATATTAACGACTTGGAAGAAGGGACTAAGTGTAACGTAGCCAAGTTTGCTGACGATACAAAGATGGGAGGAAAAGCGATGTATGAGGAGGACACAAACAATCTGCAAAAGGACATAGACAGGCTAAGTGAGTGGGCAAAAGTTTGGCAGATGGAGTATAATGTTGGAAAGTGTGAGGTCATGCACTTTGACAGAAAAAAAATCAAAGAGCAAGCTATTATTTCAATGGAGAAAGATTGCAAAGTGCTGCAGTTCAGCGGGGCCTGGGGATACTTGTGCATGATACATAAAAGGTTAGTATGCAGGAAAAGCAAGTGATCAGGAAAGCCAATGGAACCTTGGCTTTTATTGCAAAAGGGATGGAGTATAAAAGCAGGGAAGTCTTGCTACAGTTATACAGGGTATTGGTGAGGCACACCTGGAATACTGTGTGCAGTTTTGGTTTCCATATTTACGAAAGGATATACTTGCTTTGGAGGCAGTTCAGAGAAGGTTCACTAGGTTGATTCAAGAGATGAGTGGGTTGACTTATGAGGAAAGGTTGAGTAGGTTGGGCTTGTACTCATTGGAATTCAGAAGATTGAGAGGTGATCTTATCGAAACGTATAAGATTATGAGGGGCTTGACAAGGTGGATGCAGGGAGAATGGTTCCACTGATGGGGAAGACTAGAACTAGTGGGATAATCTTAGAATAAGCGGCTGCCCATTTAAAACTGAGATGAGGAGAAATTTATTTTCTCAGAGGGTTGTGGATCTGTGGAATTCGCTGCCTCAGAGAGCTGTGAAAGCTGGGACATTGAATAAATTTAAGACAGAGATAGACAGTTTCTTAACCGGTAAGGGAATAAGGGGTTATGGGGAGCAGGCAGGAAAGTGGACCTGAGTCCATGATCGGATCAGCCAAGATCGTATTAAATGGCGGACCAGGCTCGAGGGGCCGTATGGCTGACTCCTGTTCCTATTTCTTATGTTCTTATATATCTTTTATGTTGAAATTCAGTGATTGATGACTGGTGCCATCACCAATAAGACAGTAAGCAAGTGCCCCTTTTTAACAGGGCACAACCAATAAAATGCAAATTGCACCAAATTTACATGAGACTTAACAAATCATTTAAAATTTTGTTTCGGCGACGATGAAGCACTCCAGTCCCTCCGGTGCCCACCGGTCATGGAAGTGTGTTGAAGATAGAAGGTGGAGTTGCTTATACCAGAACTACCAGGATCTTGTATCTTACAGAAATGGGCTCGGTTTATGTAAACCAGAAAACCTTCAGTAATTGATTAAAATAAAAACAGAAAATGCTGGAAAACACTCAGCCGGTCAGGCAGTGTCTGTGGAGAGAGTTAACTTTTCCATTCGATGACCTCGACCTGAAACGTTAACTCTGTTTCTCTCTCCACAGATGCTGCCTGGCCTGCTAAGTGTTTGCAGCATTTTCTGTTTTGCTTCTAATTTCCAACATCTGCACCATTTTGCTTTTGTTTTTTAATTGATTGTTGGCAACTAGCACTAGAATCATTGATATTGTTCCACTCAGTCAGTCATTGGGATATGCTGTTCTGCAGGCACCTTTCACGTTACCTATTCAACATTGTGCTTCACTGACGCAACAGATATGGGTGCAGCAATCAGATTTGTGAAGTAAGAATCTACCAAACCTATTTTAACCAAAACTACTTCTTTCTAACTATGCCTCACATCGATTCAATTGTCTCTGCTGCCAACGGTCATTACGAAAATCCTGAACCCTTTGGCTGATCGGCAAAATATTATAACTATGCATGTCAGTGAAAATGGCAGTGCATTAATTAAAATTTAAAAAAATCTCATTATGTATTTCTTATAAAACTTGTTTCCGAACAATCAACCTGTAAATTAAGAACTGTTAACAATACCATTCAAAAAAATAAAAGGACAGGTTTTTAGTACAACAGATATAAACTATGTCGGCCATGTAGGAGGGAGAGGAAAATTTGCCTGAGTAGATGCAATGCATAATTTACATAACTGGGTAAGCTACATAGCCGAATGGCTTTTAAAAAAATCCCTGGGTGGTTATTATCCCAAGTTTGAATTTTCAAGACTCTGTTTATTTTCTAATTCAAAATCATGAAATATTGAATTAAGTTGCACGGGTCAATTTTGATAATGTACCTATAGGAAAATGGGATGATGATTGTCCTGTTCCAATCATTTTAGCACAATGTGAAGTCTCCCTCATTCATCCGTCCTTCTCTTTTCAGTTATTTTGAAGTTTTGTTTTAAATTTAAGAATATTCTTCAGTAACATGTAGAGAAAAAAAATCTTGCCATCTTTTTTATCATGGTCACAAGAAATTCATAGTGACGGTGACAATCATCCAAACTGTATCTACTCATATCAAAGTTTGAATGGAAATAGACTTGAATATGAATCAGTTTGGCACAATTTGAAATCCCCTCAAAATCTACCACCCTTCCAGAGCGATATATTGTTTTCAATTTAAATTAGCACTATTAAACAAAATGGTTTTTATTGTGAAGGAAATTATAGTGGCACTAACAATCATTCAAAATGTTATTATGCTTCTTATCATATCAAATTTTAAATAGAAGTAAATCTCAATAATAGGAAACCACATACAGGATCACAGAATTACATAGAATTTACAGCACAGAAACAGGCCATTCCGTCCAACTGGTCTATGCCATTGTTTATGCTTCACGAGCCTCCTCCCACCCTACTTCATCTAACACTATCAACATAGCTGATAACATATATTGCCAAGTTATATACCATCCTGACTTGGTCATCCTGACCCCCAAACACCAAAAACACTAATAAAAAAATAGAAAAAATACACCACATATTTTTATTAATTTAAATTAAAGTTATTTATGTATTATAAAAAAATATATATTTTTCTGATTTTTTAAAAAGTTTTTTGAATTATGGTTTAAAGTAAACTTACCATAGTGGGGAGAGTTTTTAAAACAATAAAATGTGTTTTTATAATGTTATTTAAAAAAGTTTTTATGTATTTTAAAACTCTTACACCTGTAAAAGTAGGCTAGGCACCTGCTTTTATCAGGCACAAGCGCTTTCAGGACATCCGCTGGGTAAATACCGCAATCTTGCCCATGCGAATGTCCTCGTTCACGAGATACGGAGGATCTGTCAAGCTCCAGCTTGACCGATCGGAAAAGCCGGTTTTCAGCGCATGTACATTGGGCGCTGAAAAAAGGCTTTTGCGATGCTTTCCCGGGTCCGTACACACTCCACGTGGAGCCTGGGATTTCTGGGCCATTATGATTTAAGTTTATAAGTTTCCTTTGGGTTTTGTTAAGTTCTTTATTAGTTGTGCCCCTTTAAAAGTGAGGCACTTGTGTTTGCTTTTCGGTTGGTGACACTGGGTCTCGTGATGTGCAACTTTAAGAAACGTTTATGGGAAGGCCACCAGAGTGCTACACCGCATGCGCAGGAGCACGCCAGAGCCCGCCCTCTGCTCGGGCGGGGGGGAGGGGGGACGGGAGGATTGACAGCTGCTGGAGCCAATCAGTAGAAGGGTCAGCGTGATTGACAAATGGTCCAACCAATCGGCGGAGAAGAAGACGTCGTTCCCCTCGGACCGTCACGGCTGCGGCGCCTGGCATGGTGGCTGTTTGGGATGGCGGCAAGTTTGAGTGAAGCGCAGGTGGGAGCTCGGGTGATGCGGAGACTGTTGGTGAGAGAAGTTACTGGATTTGTGCGGGTGGATACACCGGGGGGCGGGGCAGGGGGGTTATTGGCGCCGGGCGAAGCGCCCGACGGCAGCGCCACAAACACCGGCGCAAATGTGTAATTGAGGCACCGATTCAGAGTGAACTGGGCCGAGTCAGAGGCTCCCCCCCGTGAATTCCACTTTGTGTTGTGGGGCGGGGGTAGGGGTTGGTTTTTGCACCAACGCCAGTCTTGTGGGCTTGTGAAGTGAAGCATAGAGACAGAAAATAGGTGCAGGGGTAGGCCATTCGGCCCCTCGAGCCTGCACCGCCATTCAACAAGATCATGGCGAGAGTCTCGCGTGTCTTTCTGTCAACGCCAAGTCATAAGAACATAAGAATTAGGAACAGGAGTAGGCCATCTAGCCCCTCGAGCCTGCTCCGCCATTCAACAAGATCATGGCTGATCTGGCCGTGGACTCAGCTCCACTTACCCGCCCGCTCCCCGTAACCCTTAATTCCCTTGTTGGTTAAAAATCTATCTATCTGTGATTTGAATACATTCAATGAGCTAGCCTCAACTGCTTCCTTGGGCAGAGAATTCCACAGATTCACAACCCTCTGGGAGAAGAGATTCCTTCTCGAACTCTGTTTTAAATTGGCTCCCCTGTATTTTGAGGCTGTGCCCCCTAGTTCTAGTCTCCCCGACCAGTGGAAACAACCTCTCTGCCTCTATCTTGTCTACCCCTTTCATTATTTTAAATGTTTCTATAAGATCACCCCTCATCCTTCTGAACTCCAATGAGTAAAGACCCAGTCTACTCAATTTATTACCATAAGGTAACCCCCTCATCTCCGGAATCAGCCTAGTGAATCGTCTCTGTACCCCCCCCCCCCCCCCCGCAAAGCTAGTATATCCTTCCTTAAGTAAGGACCTTGCTCTGGTCTCCAGATTCACAGCCACTGCAGCATTGTCGGAATCATAGAATTATAGACATTTACAGCACGGAAAGAGGCCATTTCGGCCCATCGTGTCCGCCCCGGCTGACCAAGGACTATCCAGCCGAATCTCACTTTCCAGCTCTTGGTCCCCAGCCATACAGTTACGGCACTTCAGGTATCTTTCAAATGTGGTGAGGGTTTCTGCCTCTACCACCCTTTCAGGCAGTGAGTTCCAGACTCCTACCACCCTCTGGTTGGAGACAGTTCCCCTCAAATCCCCTCTAGACCTCCCCCCTGTGAAGCGAAACCCAATGCTGCCATTGTAGTGTGCATGCACCCTTGTCAGCTGTGGCCCAGTGGATAGCACCCTCGTCTCTGAGTCAGAACATAAGAACAATATAAGAAATAGGAGCAGGAGTCGGCCATTTGGCCCCTCGAGCCTGGTCCGCCATTCTATAAGATCATGGCTGATCTGATTTTGACCACAACTCCACTACCTTGCCCGCTCCTCAGAACCCTTGACTCCCTTAGAAGGTCGTGGGTTCAAGTCCCACACCAGAGACTTGGGAATTAAAATCTAGGCCGCCACTCTCAGTGCAGTGCTGAGGGATTGCTGCATTTTCAGATGAGACGTTAAACTGAGGCTCCGTCTGTCCTCTCAGGTGGATGTAAAAGATCCCGTGGCACTGTTTCGAAGAAGAGCAGGGGAGTTATCCCTGGTGTCCTGGTCAATATTTATCCCTCAATCAACATCACTAAAACATTATCTGGTCATTATCACATTGCTGTTTGTGGGAGCTTGCTGTGTGTAAATTGGCTGCCGCGTTTCCTGTATTACAACAGCAATTACACTTTAAAAAGTACTTAATTAGCTGTAAAGTGCTTTGGGATATTCTGAGGTTGTGAAAAGTGCTATATAAATGCAAGTCTTTCATTTTCTTTCTTAATGTCAGGTATTTGACCTTGTTGCCTAAGGGGATGGTCTACTTGGGGATAATCCTGATCCCAAATCCATAGATTAAAATATCCCGAGTTACTGGCTGGCATTCAGAAAGTTATTTTATTTTGTTCAAGCAAAATTAAAACTCTCAAGTTAAACTATATATTTTTATTATGATTTTTCTTGGGGGTGCAGCAACAATTATTCAAGAAGATTAGGCAGGCATTCCTATACTTTATTTAGGAAGGGATAGAGGTTGGGATTGTCTTGGATCTGGCCTGGAGATGACGAAACTTGAACAGGTTCCCACTGGTTCTGTAGTTTAGTTCCACTCTAGCGGGGAGCTTGTTGAGTGTGAGGTGGAGCATTGCAGCGAGGAAGATTGAGAAGGGGGTTGGCGCGATGACGCAGCCCTGCTTGACCCAGGTCCGGATGTGGATTGGGTCTCTAATGGATCCGTTGGTCAGGATCACGGCCTGCATGTCGTTGTGGAGAAGGCGGAAGATGGGGGCAGCCGAAACGGAGGAGGACGCTCCATAGACCCTTGCGATTGACAGTGTCAAAGGCCTTTGTAAGGTCAAAGAAGGCCATGTACAAGGGTTGGTGCTGTTCCCTGCATTTTTCTTGCAGTTGTCGCGCTGTAAAAATCATGTCTGTTGTGCCCCGTAGAGGACAAAATCCGCACTGTGACCCAACCTCGATCGTCAAACTACAGTACACGGACAACTCATCCGTCTGCGCACATTCAGAGATTGAACTCCAAGTCATAGTCAACTTCTTCACTGACGCGTACGAAAGCATGGGCCTTACACGAAACATCCGTCAGACAAAAGTCCTCCACCAGACTGACCCTACCACACAGCACTATCCCTCAATCATCAAGATCCACAGCGCGGCCCTGGACAAAGTGGACCACTTTCCATACCTTGGGAGTCTCTTATTAACAAGGGCAGATATCGACAACGAGATTCAACACCGCCTCCAGTGCGCCAGCACAGCCATCAGCCGCCTGAGGAAAAGAGTGTTCGAAGATCAGGCCCTCAAATCTGCCACCAAGTTCATGGTCTACAGGGCTGTAGTGATACCTGCCCTTCTGTATGGTTCAGAGACATGGACCATATACAGTAGACACCTCAAAACGCTGGAGAAATACCACCAACGATGTCTCCGCAAGATCCTGCAAATCCCCTGGGAGGACAGACACACCAACATCAGCGTCCTCGACCAGGCCATCATCCCCAGCATCGAAGCACTGACCACACTCGACCAGCTTTGCTGGGCGGGCCACATTGTTTGCATGCCCGACACAAGACTCCCAAAGCAAGCGCTCTACTTAGAATTCCTACACGGCAAGCGAGCCCAAGGTGGGGAGAGGAAACGTTTCAAGGACATCCTCAAAGCCTCCTTGATAAAGTGCAACATCCCCACTGACACCTGGGAGTTCCTGGCCAAAGACCGCCCTAAGTGGAGGAAGTGCATCCGGGGAGGGCGCTGAGCACCTCGAGTCTCATCGCCGAGAGCATGCAGAAATCAAGCGCAGGCAGCGGAAAGAGCGTGCGGCAAACCAGTCCCACCCACCCTTTTCCTCAACGACTGTCCCACCTGTGACAGAGACTGTAATTCCCGTATTGGACTGTTCAATCACCTAAGAATTCATTTTTAGAGTGGGAGCAAGTTTTCCTTGATTTCGAGGGATTGCCTATGATGATGATGCTGATTAGGAAGGGATATATCCGAGGTCCAGTTTAACCAAAATGCACAAGGACAAGGTGAGTGGTGGATTGGGCATGGAGTATTCAAAACTATATTAGCTATTCAAATATAATTGATCCAGAGCATAGTTGTAAATGATGTGGCTTGGCTGGAGGTGAAGGGCAGTAGTATGGTACAGTACCTGAAATATCAGTTAAGAATTTATTTCACTTTCCCTCCTCTTCTCCCTCCCACCCCCCCCCCCCCCCCCAATCGCACACAGGCTTGAAGTATCAACATTAAATAATATACTCCTGTTGTAAATAGCTATGGTTGTAAGGTAGATTTGTCACATTCTACAATAGTTTCCTTATGGGGAATCCTCATTTTATTATAGATTGTTGTGTTAGATGTATATGAAGAAGGGTTTCTTCAGTGGTTCCAGCAGACTTGTCAACAATTCAGGTTGCCCTGTAAATTCTTAACTCACAAGTGTGACAAAAATGTGACCACATAACAGGAAGTGCAGTTTTATAGATGGGAGTGCATGTAACTGTAATATTTTTAATTTAGATATGTGTTCTGGCCAATATTAATCCCTCAATCAACATAACAAAAACAGATTATCTGGTCATTTTCACATTGCTGTTTGTGGGAGCTTGCTGTGTGCAAATTGGCTGCCACGTTTCCTACATTACAACAGTGACTACACTTCAAAAAGTATTTCATTAGCTGTAAAGCGTTTGCAGCATCCAGTGGTCGTGACAGGCGCTATTTAAATGCAAGTCTTTCTGTTCTATATATGTATATGCACTATACCCATATATTTTATATTATAATTTGTTTAACTCTCATTTGCTCTCCGTAAACATCGACAATGATACAATATACAATTCTGTATTTTTCAATGAATTGCTCCCTATTGTTGACTCTACGTTCATCTTTATTCTTGCTTTCATTTCCAACAGTACCTAAAATATACCAGCACAATAATACATTCTTTGTTAAAATATTTAATCCTTACTTGAACATATGTACAAGCATGCACGCAATCGTGGAATTATAGCTTGAAAATGCATCAAATACTCGCACGATACTCTAAAAATACACAATTTTGCTTATTTAATCACTGCAAATCAGTGTTCTTCAATACATGGGCTAAAACAGTGATTCATTGTAAGCAATACTTTGGGAGATTTGCTTGTTGTTGATTAGAAGCGCTAATCAAGTAAATAAAGTACCAAGGTAGTGGCAGGAAAATTACAGTTCTGGTATTCTAAATAAAGTCTGACCTCGTTATAGGTTGAAAGGGACTGACATGGTGCTGCTACTGGCCTATTGTTTTGAAGCTTGTATACCTTTTATGACTAAAAAATAAGTTTTATTGAGGGGAGGAAAGGATTATAATGGTTTTCAGTAGTTCAGTTATATCTCACTTGCATATGTTTGGATTCAATGTCCAGGTTGTATTAAGTCCTTAAGCTAAATGGTGTAATACATAGCATTGTATATTCTGGAAAGTAAAACAACTATTAATATGAATTGAAACTATTTCAAACAAAGTATAAATTAGCTGTCCTCAAGACATTTGCATTCTACCTCTTCCACCCAAGGGATTTATATACTATGGATGGGATGGGTTATTAATGAAATAACATGGAATCTCATTGGCCCAGAATTTGCAGTCAGCAGCAAAGCAAAGACATTCGTTGCCGGCCCCGAAATACGTTCAGCACCAGGATCTCACGATTCCTGTGTGGAGAACTTCGGGTTTTCTCACCTTCAATTCAATTGAAAAGTTTCTTTAATTTTTATTAAAATGATACATTTCACACTGCACAAAATAAAAATTAGTTTTCCAGCCCCATAACATTTGTTTAGCTGTTATAACGGCGTCAAATCCCCAGTCACACTTAATTGCTTTGGGTCTAACTTTTAGTGGTGGATTTAACAGCGTCCTTACTGCAGAAGAACTGAAGTTTTTGTCAGTTTTCCTGATTTGGCTGATTACACAGATTGTGGGGGTGGTTGGAGGGACACAGCGCAGCCTGTTTCAGAGCTGTCAGTGACTGACCACAACTTCGGGATTTCCGCATGTACCTGTTTCAAAGGCCGCATTCCGACCGCAAATTCCGGGCCATTATGTTTTTAAGTTTAATGTAAGTTCCACTTTTGTTTTGTAAGGGTTTTCAGGAACTCTGCATGGCACAGCCTTTGTGTAAAAATATTATCCAGTTGTGTTGCATTAGAAATGTTTCTTCTTGCCCTATCCTAATGTTAGCAATTGCTCTTTCAGAATCTGAAATGCCCATTGCTGGAACGAATCAACGTAAATGATTCTGATGCGGTTATTCAGTTGCTGTGCTCGCCTGGAGTGGACAGACTTCAGATCTTAGAATGGTTGTGCATCAGGTACGCAATGATTTTACATGCATACTTTAAGGTTTTTGGTGTTTATGAAATGTTTGAATATGTTATATTTAATAAATGGAGGGATATGAGATTGGGGCTAAGCCTATTCTTTGACCTTCGTGATAGTGGAAGTTGAATAGCCCCTTCTCAGTCTTGTTTGATGATTCCAGCTGTACCCAATTTTTTTACTGCAGTTAGCAATCTGTAATGGCAAATGGGAAAACTTAAAAGTGCAACGCTGTTTGTTGTTCGTAACCCACGTTGCAGCCTAATTCCTTAATAAAATAGTTGGTTCTTGAGGTATCAAACTGACCATGGTTAAGTTGAAACCTGTACCTGTATTTCTAAGTTACTGTGTTGTAGCATCTAAAACCTGGAGACCTGTCGATAAATGTTATATTTGGTGCTGCCCAATGGAAGATACCAGAAACCTTGATGGACAGGATGCAAATTGTAAATAATATTTGACTTACTAATCTGGTGTGTTTGTTTTGAATTCCTTGCAAGGAAATATTTATAATATAATAATGACCAGTAGGACCTGGATTGGAACATGGCCTACAGAATGATATACAAGTTACTCTTTCTGCAAGTTGTAAGGATCCGAAGTGAACAGAATTTAGGTCATGCCAGTTCTTCCCATAATTCAGGAATCAGTCTGCAGCCTCATGAATGGCTGATCTGGGAAGCAAAAATGTTACATTGACACAATAAGAGGAGCTCTTATTTTGAAGCTAAACTACATTGTTGGAGCAAAATAATAACAGAAATGTGCTGGAAATACTCAGCAGGCCATTCAGCATCTGTGGAGAGAGAAATAGGGCCCGAAATTCATGATCGAATCATGCCTCTGCCTCCCTTGCCCGCTGCCTCTCTGCACGGTGCTGACGGCGGCGTCTTCTCCTGCGTGCCACCCTGCTTCTGACCAGGTGTACCAGGTGTCGCCCTCCCAACGCTCCTCCCAACGCTCCTCCCAACCAGGTCTCTGCAGCCCACAGGCCTTCACTAAAGAGTCAGACCTGAAAGTTGTACAAAAGCATGTGAAAACCTCTGAGCAGCATTCGGCAGGTTTAATGGAGCCAAAACAATTAATAAAACTATATCAAAAGCTAAATACTGCGGATGCTGGAATCTGAAATAAAAACACGAATAATTAATAAAACTATTTCCCCGCCAAACCGACCCGATCGCGGCAAAACTCCGGCGGTGTCGCGTTCGTGCACCGACTGGAAAACCTCGCGGGGACACTGCCGGGAAAAATCCTACCTTTTCATCGGTGAATTTCGCTATCCTGGCCGCTTTTCAGCGGCCCACATGCTGCTGAGCTCACTGCTGAAAATCTTCCTTAACAGCAGCCTCAAACCGCAGTTTCCGGCGGAAGTTTACACCGCTCAAGCTGAATATAGCTCGGGGAGGGAAAATCACCCGACCGCGGCAGGCGATCGATTTTTTTCCGATTGGCCGTCCCTTTGGGGGTGGTGAATTTAAGCTCCATAGAGTTAACGTTTCAGGTCCATGACCCTTTGTCAGAACTGGAAAAAGTTAAGAGATGTAACATTCCTTTTGTCTCTTAATCTCTCCTGCCTATTACCCTATCGCCGACCTTCCCTTTTGTTCTTTCCTCCCTTTTCCCTATCCCTACACTTGCTTAAAAAATTACATCTTGAGCTTTTTCCAGTTCTCACGAAGCGTCATTGACCTGAAACGTTAACTCTGTTTCTCTCTTCACTCATGCTGCCCGACCTGCTGAGTATTTCCAGCATTTTCTGTTTTTATTTCAGATTCCAGCATCCGCAGTATTTTGCTTTTGTACATTGTTGGAGCAGTGTGAAGGGATTTTACTCTAAACTATAATGTACCTAACCCGAGAGTAGGAAACTAACATTGATTTAAAAACGAAGTGTTCAGCAAGGGTGTGCAAACTATTCCCATGGATCATGTGCCTCCCCAAAGCCTATGCAGTTTTTGCTTTAATTCCACTTTCACTGCTCGCTCGTTTAGCCTGTTGAATGTTGTGTGCCCGGAGGTATGGAAAGGGGTGTTCGTGAAGCTGCTGCCTAAATGGTGCATAAATCCTAACAGCACCAAAATCTGTAGGTATTTGCAGCTTGAGATATAAGCAAATTGATGCGAACATTGATTTAACCTCAATTTATGGTCCATAAGACTTCATGGTATACACCCAAGAGGCCCACAAAATGTTTGGACAATCTTTGTGTACTGGGTTTTAACTATTGATGAGGTATTGATTTGTCAGTTTGTTTTTGCTGTTCATTTTGTGCAGATTTTCTGCAATTTAAGTGCTCGACATAATCATGCTAATGTACAAGTACAACCTCTGAAATCCGGAGTTCCAAAAACCAGAATGTTCTGAAAACCGGACACCGGTATTTTGATCAGTACTTTACAAATAATCATCTCCCCCCCCCCCCCCCCCCCAGCCCCCCCACACACACACAAAACAACAAAAAAAATGGCAAAAAACAAAAAAAATCATAAAACATTCACAAGACACTTAACTATCGAATCGCTGCAAAAGAATTAAAAAATAAAAACTTGAACTTCTCTTTTTTGCAGGTCTTCATACCTACCGCTGTTTCAAGGGCTGCAACGCAGATTTTTCCCAGACATTTTTTCCCTTCCTAACAATGGCCTCAATTTTCCCCAAAGCATTTTTTTGGCATACTTGAAGAGTTATGCCTGAGTTTTTGAGGCCAAAGTACGGCAAAAAAAAATTCTAAGTTTCTCCGTTGGATTTCTTCATTTTGGCGTAGCGTAACCCGACCTTTAGTTTTGGGGGTGGAGCCTTGATCTGCGTCAAAAAGATCAGGCTGCCGTGGTAACCAGGGACACAATGCGAGCTGAGGCTGCAAAGTGAAGCATACAGCCAGCTCCCAACACATTAAAAGAATTGAAAAACACATAGCAGCAACTTGCCTCCAACCCAGCCCGAAGTGCTTGCCGGTCGGGTCCCATTCTAGGTCCCCATTCTCCTGGTCCAGTCCCATTCTTGGTCCCCGGATTTTTTTTCTCTCTCTCTCTCTCTCTCTCTCAACTCTCTGGAAGGTTTTTCTGCAGAGGCAACTTCCGCTGGCCTAAGCACAACAGGAGTAACTCTCAGCTGCCCAAACTTCCCTAAATGGCCAGAACTGACGCAGGTGGCTGGTTACGCCCCCTTTAGCTGAAAAAAAAATGACCTAAAAAAATCGTAACTAACTGAGTTACGCTGGTGCAAATTGATTGGGGAAACTGTGGTTTTTCAACTTAGGCCAAAAACTGCAGCCTGCTCCAAAAAAAAGCGCAAATCACTGGGGAAAATTGAGCCCTATGGGTGCGCTATGAGCCAAATTTTGGGACATCTGATTTCGTCTCCGAAATCTGGAAAAACCTGAAACTCAGCCCAGGGGTTTCCGGATTCAGGATGTCGGATTCCTAAACCCGAAAACCGGAAAGGCCTAGGTCCTGAGGTTTCCGAATTTCGGAGGTTGTACATGTATCATAATAGTAACAGAATTAAAGGATAAACTAATTTCTTCTTTGTTTTACAGCTGCTATCCACCTCTCAAAAGAAAATTTGAAGAACTACGTCTCCACTCCATGCAAGACTACGGAACAGATCTTGTAATAAAAGGTAAGACATTTTCTTTATTTTCCTAGTGCCTATTATAGATCAGAACTTTATACTTCACATTGTTAACCGTTTTGTTTCATCCTTCGGTTTCTATCTGATTGCTGCTTTGATGTTTTTCACATCCATTTACTTTTAGAGAATTACTTGGGGAAAATGGTTTCTGTTCAGTGTTTATAAAGCCTCGTATCAAAGTCAAAGTAAGCATGTACGTGTTGCTGGAAGTTGTGGTATGATCTGATTCCTGTGATCATTGCCACTCCAAAGCATGTACACCGTGAATTCTGTCTAAAATGTATTTTTCATCGGCTTTTATCTAGCCATAAAAGAAAGACTTACATTTATATAGCACCTTTCATGACCGCTGGACATCCCAAAGCGCTTTACAGCCAATTAAGAACTTTTGAAGTGTAGTCACTTGTAATGTAGGAAATGCAGCAGCCAATTTGAACACAGCAAGCTCCCACAAACAGCAATGTGATAATGACCAGATAATCTGTTTTTTGTGATGTTGATTGAGGGATAAATATTGGCCAGGATACCGGGAATAACTCCCCTGCTCTTTGAAATAGTGCCTGGGGTTCTTTTACGTCCACCTGAGAGAGCAGATGGGGCCTCGGTTTAATGTTTCATATGAAAAATGGCATCTCCGACAGTGCAGCACTCCCTCAGCACTGCACTGCCATGCCTACTTGAATGCAAATAATTTTCATTTGAAAGCTTTAAATAACCATTACCTACTTCGTAGTGGCAAGCTGTGGTTGAATTGTAGGACTGTAACAAGTTTTAAGATGTTTTGTGACTAGTTTAGACTGGATGCAGGGTAAAGGCCAACTCAGACTGATTGGGCTGAGTTTCCTTGTTGTAGCTTCTATATATTTCTATCAGTAAGCTTTTCAGAGAACATTCAGTGCTCACTGCTCAGTACTGCAGGGTGCAGTAATCTGATTTGTTTTTAATTACAGCCCGAGTAATTAGATGAATCCAAGTGCATGTATATTATAGCAAAAACAAGTTGTGCTGTCCAGGTACATTGCCTGGGAAAGGATAACTTCCACAGGCAAAGGCACACTCAAATGAGTTCATTAGCTCTTTGTCCATGTCTTTCTAATCCCTGGAAGACATATTTTTAAAATATTGATAGTTTATTTAAATTTAGTGACTTTTTTTTTGTTTTGCCATAAATTACTGTAATTTGCCCTCACTCCCAGATGCTGTTTCTCGTGCTTGCGGCAAAGAACTAATTCCATAGGCAAGCAAGCCAATACCTCCTATGAATCAGAATGTGACCTTGTATGATGTAATTTGGGAGGAAATGTTCCCTGGATGAATAATGAGCCCAGCTACTGTCAAAACGCACACTGGAAACAGTAACTCCAGACTTCTGCAACTAATGGACATATAACATTCTGACAAACTGTATATCTCAGGCAAAAACTATGAATCAGGTTTGTTAAATAAAATTAAACACAAGCAAGAACAAATATCCTTAGATCACTGGTAAAAGAAATCGGTGGTTAGTGGTGTGCCACAGGGATCGATGCTGGGACCACAACTGTTTACAATATACATAGATGACCTGGAAGAGGGGACAGAGTGTAGTGTAACAAAATTTGCAGAAGGCACAAAGATTAGTGGGAAAGCGGGTTGTGTAGAGGACACAGAGAGGCTGCAAAGAGATTTAGATAGGTTAAGCGAATGGGCTAAGGTTTGGCAGATGGAATACAATGTTGGAAAATGTGAGGTCATCCACCTTGGGGAAAATAAACAGTAAAAGTGAATATTATTTGAATGGGGAGAAATTACAACATGCTGCGGTGCAGAGGGACCTGGGGGGCCTTGTGCATGAATCCCAAAAAGTTAGTTTGCAGGTGCAGCAGGTAATCAGGAAGGCGAATGGAATGTTGGCCTTCATTGCGGGAGGGATGGAGTACAAAAGCAGGGAGGTCCTGTTGCAACTGTACAGGGTATTGGTGAGGCCGCACCTGGAGTGCTGCGTGCAGTTTTGGTCACCTTACTTAAGGAAGGATATACTAGCTTTGGAGGGGGTAAAGAGACGATTCACTAGGCTGATTCCAGAGATGAGAGGGTTACCTTGTGATGATAGATTGAGTAGACTGGGTCTTTACTCATTGGAGTTTAGAAGGGTGAAGGGTGATCTTATAGAAACATTTAAAATAATGAAAGGGATAGACAAGATAGAGGCAGAGAGGTTGTTTCCACTGGTCGGGGAGACTAGAACTAGGGCACAGCCTCAAAATACGGGGGAGCCAATTTAAAACCGAGTTGAGAAGGAATTTCTTCTCCCAGAGGTTTGTGAATCTGGAATTCTCTGCCCAAGGAAGCAGTTGAGACTAGCTCATTGAATGTATTCAAATCACAGATAGATAGATTTTTAACCAATAAGGGAATTAAGGGTTATGGGGAGCGGGCGGGTAAGTGGAGCTGAGTCCACGGCCAGATCAGCCATGATCTTGTTGAATGGCGGAGCAGGCTCGAGGGGCTAGATGGCCTACACTTGTTCCTAATTCTTATGTTCTTATTATGAAAGCTTGATTACAGGCAGCAGATAGACCTACACTTTTCTTTGAAGCTGGAACTAGGACAAAGGAAGATCAAAAGGGTGTCTTTCACAATCCGGTACAACTGTCGATCACAAAAGGTCTGCTTGACCGCATTTTTCTGATGAAATGTTTGCACCTCTGAAACAAAGCGGGTCTTGTACAGAGAATCAAACCTTCCTCGCATGTGGTGCAGCAAATCCAAATTATTAGCTTTCAATCACGATGAGCTGTTTCTAACACGAGTGAATTCTGTATCTCGTACTTGTTGAGCAGTCCACCTAGATAAAGGTGACTTTTATTTACCTTTTGAAGTAGGTTTGGTACAAACTGGGTATTTAAGATTTTTAATCAAATTTAAATATGACTGGCCAAGTACAAAAATCCCATAAATAAATATTAAGAAGTATTTCATGATTTGAAGCAAGATATTTGATCCATCACACAAATATTTGCTTTTAAAACATGCTTTCAAAAATGTCTAGTTGAATGAAATGGAGTGTATGTCAGCATTCTGTTCTACCTGGTCGAAAGATATGACTGAATGATGTGGTATGCTATCTTGTACTGCACTGTGTCTCATTGTACAAACAATATGCAGAACAGCCTTTAGACTGTCTTCAGATTTCTGATTTTTCTTTTTGAATTCGCACTCCCTGATCACCCGCGCAAATTGATGGAATGGAAAATCAAGATGCAGTATATCTGGGGGCGGGGTTGGGGGGGTGTGAAGAGAAGGGGTGTGACTGACAATCCGGAAAAGGAGGAGACAGGAGAAGAGGAGGAAGCAAACTGATCAGAGTCTGAAGCCTGTTGACCGAGAAACAGGGAAGTTTGGAAGAATACCAAATCTGCTTGGCCATTGGACCAAGCACCCACAGCTTTTGGGGGAAGCGAGTTTCAGATTTCCACGACTCTTCATTTGAAAAACTGCTTTCTGATTTCACTCAAATGATTTAACTCTAATTTTAAGATGATGCTAGCTTGTTCTGGATTCTCCCACCATGGGAAATAGTTTCTCTGTGCTGGATTTTAGGCTTTTGTGTTTCTGGGGTGATGATGGCAGAAAAGTTAGTGTCCGGGAATAGTTTGTGCTTTAGTATTTAAGTTTGGGCATCTGGGCCCTGCTTTGGGGTGCAGCACTAAGGGAGGCGTTGTACACCTCTCTTGGCGCAAGGATGGGAAACTCCTGAGCTAAAGAGCTGGGCCGGGAGTGCTCAGAGACGCTTTGTGGTTGGGGGGGGGGTGACTTAAACCCCCCCCCCGCCACACATTGCCCATGCCACCACAATATAAATCGCTAACAAAAAATTTAAAGAAGAAACAATCACTTAACTTAGGGATCCATTACTCACGTCTTCGCTGATGGGATCGTAGGACCGCCCTGACATCCCAAGCAGTCATTGCGGGCGCACTTCTGGGCATCGGGTCGGGCAGGAGCTCAAACTCGTACCGGTGTTGCAACCAGGAGCGTTGCACACTGGGCGCAGCTCTTCCGGGTGGTGCTGCTCAGCGCCACCTCAAAGCCCGGAACATAGAAGACCGGAAAATCCAGCCCAACATAGCTACCGTATCAATTCCCTTTATCATTTTAAAAAGCTCAATTATACCCATACTTGAATAAATACAATCGCATTATATTCTTCATGTATATACTGCAATCATATTTGAAAGAATAAATATTAAGTTTGTATAAAATTAAGACTATTCCTCATTCAATTGATATAAAATGACTTTATTCCGAGAAACACTAACATACCACTGTTTCACAGAAATAATCAATCTTGGGCTTAACTTTGGAGTCTGCAGTGCTGAGGACTTTGATCTCTTTCAGGTAATGTATCTTCTTTGATTTTTTAAGTTGTCTAATTCACATTAACATTTAGCCTATGCTAAAATTAGATTTCAAATTCCCAGTGGGTGCTGAACTTGGGTAGTAAGGCTTTGTTCTTTTGATTCATGGATAATTTAATAGCCAGTTGTACAAGCTATCCCTTGTGCATGCCTGTATTCTTAATCTGCATTTTAGTTTGGGAATTTCTCCAGTATTCTGCTAACGGTTTTGGGTAGTAATCTAAGGATTAAAATTCCTCCCGTATAGGTGCCATGGAAGGCTTCCATTGCGATTAGCCTGGATTTGGCTGTTGTGAAAGATAGCCTAATGTACCCATATAAGAACTGCTTTACTGGAATATAATGAGCAGTTCTCAATGACGTGATTTGTCCAATACCAAAGAAGTTTCTTGAACATTCTTTGGGAGATATTTTGTGTGTAGGAAGCAGATAGGTTTTCCTGGGGATTTTCATTTTGCCTTTTCCTTTGTGGGATTTTGGCTATTTGATGCAGCTCTGGTACTCTCCAAATCTTATGTTGCCCCTTTTATGTTTGTACTAATCATTGCACGCAATCTTCTCTAACAATTGTACCCTGATTATTGTGACCCTGAATTTTACATTTTCCTTTCTCTCCAATCACCCATGGGATATTAGAGCATGCATGATTATGGAATTGGACCTTCTGCACTCCCTGTATTAGGGCCAACACTTTCTCTATAATGTAGAAATAACTTGTATGACTATTACCACAACAATAGAGCCTTTCAATTCTGTCAAAATAACCTATAATTTAATACAGTATATTATCACACTGGACTGCTACAAATTGTACCTCTCCAGTCCGGGACTTTGGTCTGGCAACATTCCTGGCGGGGTGGGGGGGGGGGGTCGCGACCGGCGCTGTGTCCTGGGGCTGGCTGGTCCTCTTCTCCCCGCTGCCTCCGGTGTTCCCTCCGAGGTCGGGTCGGCGTGCTGTGTCCTGGGGCTGGCTGCTCTCCTCTTCTCCCCACTGCTTCCGGTGTTCCCTGCTTGGTTGGGTTGGCGCGGAGAGGGAACAAGGAGGCAGCGCATGCGCAGAATGCGGCCGGGTCGTTGTCCGCAGTACCCGGTAAGTCTAGGGTACTGCTGACAACGCTGGGGTTGGCGTGACCTCCCGTGGTCTGGAAAACTCTGGTCCATCACCGGTCAGGTCCCAAGTGTGCCGGACTGGAGAGTTACAACCTGTACTTTAATAATTATATTATCACTTCAGACTGCTATATCGCAGAATCCTAACGATGTGAAACAGCCAACACTTGCCAAGCAATTTAAAACTGACTATAGCACAGAAGTTATTGGTATCTTGCAGTACTATAAATGCTTGTGTCGACACTGTGTATATACTTGAACTCCTAAGTTCCACACTGCTCGGGTAACCAGCCACCTGATTTGTTTGGCATGGCACTTTGCACATGCGGCAATTTAGATGGTCATGTACAACACTTTGCAGGAATAGGTCGATTTTAAAAGTATTGGATCTGAAAGTTGCTAAGGACTACAAAGTAGTAATGTTCTCCTTTTGGATATTAGGGTCAGGCAAGTCCTTACAGCCAATTGGTGATGATGGATCAAATGTTGGCTGGCGTCCAACAATTTAAACAAATTACTGCAACAGACTCGAAATGTAGTAAGTAAGTAGAGCAATATTGTTGTCTTTTGATTCTGTTTCGTTATTCTATTTTTTTTTACAAAAAGCTATCCATTCCATGCTTGCCTTTCGAGAGCGGTATGCATCTGTCACAGAATGATGTAGATTACACTTCTACAGATTAATTCACAAATTGATGTATCACAAATATTTGATTTATTCCTAACACCCCGGGTGCTTACATCTTGGCACAAAATTTAACTCCGAGATGCAGTCTCCTGTGTGAGGTGAAATGCTGCATGTTCCTATAGAACGTTTGAAGATGAAAAGAATATAGCATGGACCAAAACAGTGCAATATTACATTTCCGCTTGAATCTTTGCAACAATTCAATTTCAATGAATTTTATCAGAAATTTACAATTTTTTGGTCTCATCTAGTTCCCTTCTGATCGCATCGAATCCTTCCTTTTTTATCTTCTCTCCAATGTGCCCCACCCCCCCCCCCCCCTCCTGAAGGCATTGACTCCTAACTGGAGTACAGTTTTATGGGAATCCTTCAGAACTTTGCCTAAGTCACCACTATTCAATAGTGAGCCTTGATCGAGTGTCAAAACGCTGTTTGACTGGAGTGCAGGGAAGAAAGCGGTGTCTAATCCTGCCGTCAGCTGACATCCACACGCACGTGCTTCTCTAGGAAAGCGATCATGAGCCCTGAATGATTTTCCTCCACTTCACTCCCCAACATGGGGACCTGATGCCAGTTGGAGCACCCCTACTGCTGCCCTACCTGAGATCAGCTCATTGGGCACAAGTTGGGTGTCAAACCCAGGATCCCGAGAGCTTAGTTACTCACTACGTTGAACCTTGGATCAAGTAGCATTACTGAAGCTGTTTTTAATTTTCCTTAAGGAACAAGGTGAAGTGTTTATTTTATGAAGTACATTGACACTTACATAGTACTTGTAACTTTCCCCCCATGGTAAATTCCTGTGTCTACATTTATAATGGAAATGCCCGTTGTAAATATGTCAGCCTTGCACCAGTCACTTCAACTTTGTGTCTTCCAGCTCCTCGGCTTGTACTGCAGAGAAATTGCTATGCTCCAACCAACTCTACTTTCCAAATTGCTGCGAATTTTGCTATTTAATGTTAAAAGCATAAAATTAAAATATAATACTACATATATAATATATTATAATATATATCATTTTTAAAATGGGGATTGAATTACATCTGTGTATTCAGCTCTAATTATCCCATGCCCTTTAACCCAGTGCACCTACAGATTGCAAAATGTTTCCCATTGAAAAGCTGGTGAGCCGGCTGCGTGGGAGGTACAGAGCGCATGCAGCCGCGCAGTTTTAAAGGAGCAGGGCCTTAGGAAACCTACTAGTGTAATAATAGTAATAAATATGCTATTAATTAGCGTGTTTTAAAAATATATATACTCTAGTACTGTTTAATGTAAATTTAAAATACTAAAACAAGTTCATGAATGTTATGCCAGTTTATAAAACAATTGCAATTTGTACTAAGTGCCTTTAGCGTTTCCTCCTTCGGTGTTGTCCCTAGGATTTCAATAAAGCATAATGGTGAGAGTGTGAAATATTATCGCATCTGCATTGTAGCCAATATTAGCAGAGATGTTAAAGTCTAAAGGTGGTTATGTGAAACTTTTGTGCTATGTCTACTTGAACTATGAAAAACAGCCAATGGTACAATTACAGATTTTATACTTATGGCAGAATTTTTATATAAATACTTGGTTGTGTCTGGAGAGAGCATTTGAAGCTATATGCCATAGGATGAAGTACTGGTGGAAGCAATTTGAAATTACTTAAACATACCAAATGTGTTAAATAGGCCTGGTGATAAATTGGTTTCTCTATTTTAAATAGTTGAATGTTAAGGGTTTATAATGGACCCATGACCAGTAGAGATCTTTCCTTGGAACTTTAAAATATGGTAATCAGCTTTTATTTTCTTTTAAGTTTTGTTCATGAATGGAATTCCCAGCTGCTGAATGAAGTTCTAAATGATCCTCATCTCCGATCGCCAGCAAATCTGAAGTGTAACCCTTCTCTTGATGCACACAGACTCTTTAAGAGAGTTCAGGCTAATTTTGATTCACGAGGAAGAAAGCAAGTAATCTTTTGGTAGAATTTTGCTTTGCCAACCTGAACCTCATAAGAGGCTATATGATCTGACATTTTACTGCCTACAAAGTCAAATATTGTTATAACACTCTCAAATGCAAGTAGCTGTCCCTAAAGCTTAGAAGACATACGTTTAGCAGTTTGTATATTGATGAGATAAACTCCTGACAAAAGTTACTTTGTATCTACAAGTTTGTTATAATGGGCCCAAGTTTCCCTCCCCCCTGTAAAAACGGCGCATCTCCGTGACTTTTTAGAGTAAAAAAAAGGCACCGACAAGTTACCTTGCAATTCTCCCCGCTCCTCAGGATGTCTTCGGCCTCGGTGTGGTGCACCACATCCAGTGGGGGGTGGAGCCAGGTCCCGGCGCTGAAAACAGTGCTGGGACCTCTGCACATGCGCGCTAGAGTGTGCGCACATGTGCAGTAGCTCCTCGCCCCCAGCGCGTTCTGCAGCCTGAGAGAGACCTAATGCTCGCAGTTGCCGACCCTGTCCCTGGCCGAGTGGTCAGATGAAAGTAGGACTTCTAGCCCAGGATTCCTTCCCTACTTGTTTTGAAGCTGACTGACCCTTTTCTTGTAAGCAACGTAAGTAATCGGCTCAGAAGCCATTGATTTCAACATCCTCTGCAAGTAATGTAGCGCTGCTCATCGGGTCGCTGGGCAGAGCAGCCCAGTTCGCCAGTCTCGGTCTTGATGTGTGCGCGAATGCGGCAGAGGAGCTTTTGGCCGGCTACGCTGGGAATGGGTGGGATTTGTCACAGTCAACAATGTAAGTGTTGGCAGGCTATAAAGAAACCCATCTCCTGTTTCTGGACTCCGTTTAATCCAAAACCATTAAGGTCAGTGATTAGTGAACAGGATAAGGATGTCACACCATGTCAAGAGTCTAGTCTTGATAGCATTAGAGCAATGTGACTGGACTGCTAATGCTCCAAGACTGACTGGAACGGCACTGTAAGAATTGATAGCATTTAAGACCGATTTCCATGAACACAAGGGCAGCTGCACTTCAACATTCCGCATCAATTCAAAATGTCTGCAAAGGAACATCAACCGAACCCTGCAGACCATTTCAGTGGTTGCGCACCTTTCTGCCAGACATATCACTCGGAGTATTACCCCTCGAGTGCAGATGTTTAAATGCAAAGTAAATCAGCTCTTTCTGAAGAATTGGGCCATGGCAAAACGCTGGTGCATCCATTCGCAATCCAGTAGGAATTCTCCAGGTCATTCTCTGCTTTGCCTGAGCTTTGCCCAGAGCCGCTGTTGACACCCATCCGCTCGCCATTTGCATTTGCACCCGCCGGGGCTGGTGCCGGGGCAGACTGTCGGTGATTGCGGAGAGCCAGCCTGTCGCACTCACTACTTCACGTTCCACGGCTCACAGTTACCAATACTCCGCGCCGAGCGCCATCCACCAGCAGCCTTAACTCTACCTGTGAGTTCTCCTGCCTGCCTGCCGGTGAGTTCTCTTGTCCCTATCCCCAGCCGAGTGGCCTACCGGCCCGCTGGCTTCCTCGGCCCAGTATGAAGATGGGACTTAAGTTTTATTTTTTATTTATTTACTTTTTAATTCTTGATGGTTTTTATGCTTAATGAATATTGTTGAGAAGGTGTTTACTGTTCTCATTTCCCTCCCCCCCCCCACCCCCCAGGCTACCTGCGCTGATCACCGCAGGGTTTTTCAGAACATACAAAAGTGATCACTTACTCTGGCCTAAGTTAGTTTGAAGTAAGTTTTACCTGGCTAAGCTTGCCTAAATGGCCAAAACAGGCGTAAGTGGCTGGCAACGCCCCTTTTGGAAAAAAAACTGAACTAAAAAAAAAACCTAACTAACTCACTTACACTGGAGCAACTGAAATGGGGAGAATTGCGATTTTTTTAAGTTACTCCAAAAAAATCTAGTTGCTCCAAAAGAAACTGAGCAACTCCTGGGGAAACTTGGGCCCAATGAAGCTTGAAATATTATGAGCATCTGAAATTTTCAAAAAATAACTAGCATGAGCTAGATGCTGGAAACTTAAAACTTATGTTTTTATTGCATTTATCTACATAGATTCAGATCAAATTACAACACAGGAATGTATAATTGATGTATATGAAGACAAAAACTCTGTCTTGAATTACTTTAATTCTAGATAATTATACAACTTGTATGAGTTAACTTCTGTGTGGCTTATATAGGTTTTATCCAGTGCAGCTCTGAAGAATTTTGCATTTAAATAATTGTAAATCCACCTCTATGGCACTGCTCTAGCTTGATTCGGCTCCAGTCTGTCCCAACAAAGCCAACAAGTCTCTTGCATTGACTTTGGCTTCTTCTTTTGCTCCTGCATCTGCAGTCACTTGTACCAATGACCCTCTGATTCACGGGACTGAGTGCTGCCACTAAACTAAGGCTGACACCAAACCTTTGGTCATCTGCCCTAGCATCTCCTTGTATAGCTCGATGTCTATTCTCTATTTATATAACGCTCCTGTGATGCGCCTTGGGATGTTTTGTTACATTACAGGCATTATAGAAATATACGTTGTTGTTAGGGCTATATTATAGTCCTTTTGATATCCTTGAGGTAGCTACATGCAAAGTGTATTCAAAAAGGGGTGATATTTAGGTTAACTTAAATTGACAAACGAGACATGTGTGCTATTTACTTCATTTATCTAAAAAAAATAATAATTTCAGGAAATGCTCACCGCCTTCTATTGATTCCCTGGAGAAATTGTTGATGAAGCTTTCTGAGGAATTAAAGGAAACAAATGGGCACCTTGAAGAGATGAAGAAAACAGTAAGATCTTGTAGTACATTGCAAACGTTTTATAACTAATCTATCCTGACCAATCAATTTCTGTTCTTACCAAGAAAGAAGCTGTCAATGATTGCTGAATCTGAATCTTAAATGCACCTGTGCAGATGCTCATCAATCTTTTTGATCAGTTTTTTTTCAATCAGCTGGATGAGGAGAGGAAGAATGCTGGGGTGAAGGTGAAGAAAACTGATTGGTGCCTCTGAATTCAGGGGTGGAAGGAGAGGGTGTCTCTGAAAGCAAGGTGAAATGGTGCTCTGCAAATTGGCAGAGGGGAAGATGAGACTTGCAGTATTCTTGGTGGATAGATTTTGATGAGTTTCTGAAAGAATTTGTATGAACTTTGTACTAAAGGTTAATGATTATGCTGTGAAATTGGAACATCTCAATTTGTTCACCAGTATTTCTCGCATTCCCAGGTATGTTGCAGCACAGTTAAATGCAGAATGAAGCTCATTCACTCTGTCCCAATAAACCTATCTGTAAGAGCACTCCATAATACACAAGCATGACTGACCATTTATCTCATCAACTGTTCTGTGGGCTGTCTGAATGAAATTTCTAATTAATGTCCACTTAGGACCAGTTTTGCATTGTGGGCTCGCACCCATTGGACACTGGGCTCAGACTTGCCAGAGTAATTGTAGATAAGATCCTGACAGCCAATCTGATGGAGTTTTTAATCCCACCGTTCTGGGATTAATGTAATGCCATGCCCCACAGGTGTAACATGCTGTGCCACCTAATACTTCAGTTGTTCACGCGCTTTGGTCAGTAAGGTATTGCCTTGGTAATACTAGTAACTTTTATTTTAAACCTTATTTTTGTTTAGGTTGCTTTCCTGGGCTCTATGGAGTATAATGAGACCATCATCCAAACCTTGAAGCTCACACTTACAGACTTTCATCAGCTGATGACTGTATTTTCTCTAGCATTTGAGTATAAATTTGGTGTACACTGTAACAAGGCACCATCTCAACTTTGCAACTTTGGACCACTCTGCAACACTGTGCATAAGCTGCTGACATCCTGCATTGATGTAAGTGTCTCACTCTCATTTGCGATTTTAAAGTGTGGTACTAAGATTCTTAAAACTTAAATATTGTCCTCTAATTATTGGTTGTATAGTGGGTATTGTATAATAGGTCTATCTGCCAGGATACCCAAAAGACAACCTTTGGAAATCCAAATATAATTCTACACCTCCATCCCCCACCAGGTTGGCCTGAGAGCGTGCCACTTCTTCCTTGAACAGAAGCCCAACCAATCCCCATCCACCACCACTCTCCTCTGCCAGGCTGAACTTGTTCGCACATTGAACAACTTGTCCTTTGACTCTACTCTACTCCCTCCAAATACAAGGTATTGTTATGGGAACCTGCACGGGTCCTAGCTATGCCTGCCATTTTGTGAGATATGTGGAACATTCTTTGTTCCAGTCCTACTCGGGTCCCCTCCCCCATCTCTTTTTCCGCTACATTGATAACTGTATCGCTGCCGTTTGCTTTGGAAAATTTCATTTAACTTTGCTTCCAATTTACACCCTTCCTCGCCGGCACATGGTCCATTTCTGACTCTTCCCTTCCCTTCCTCGACTTCTCTGTCTCCATTTCTGGGTATGGCTATTGACCAAATTCCACTATAAGCCCACTGACTACCACAGACAGCGACCTTGACTGCATTTCCTCCCACCCCGCTTCCAGTAAGGATATTGTTCCATTCTCCCATTTTCTCCGTCTCCATTGCATCTGTTCTGACGTCGCCACCTTCCATACCACTGCTTCCAATATGTCTTACTTTTCCCTCAACAGAGGATTCCCCTCCACTGTGGTTGACCGGGCCCTCAACCGTGTCTGTCCCATTTCCCGACTTCTGCTTTCACCCCCTTCCCCTCCTTCCCAGAACCATGATCGGTTCCCCTTGTCCTCGCCTTCCGCCCCGCCAGCCTTCACATTCAATGGATCATCCTTTGCCATTTCCGCCACCTCCAGCGTGATCACACCGCCAAACGCATTTTCCACTCCCCTCCCCTTTCACATTCCTTCCACGACCCCCTGGTCCATTCCTCAATCACCCCTAACATCCCCTCCCCTTCCCACGGCACCTTCCCATGCACACACAGGAGATGCAACACCTGCCCTTTTACCTCCTCTCTTTCCACCGTCCAGGGCTCCAAATACTCCTTCCAGGCGAAACAGCGATTTTCTTGTACTTCTTTCAATTTAGTATTCTGTATTCGCTGCTCACGATGCTGTCTACTCTCCATTGGGGAGACCAAGTGCAGATTGAGTGATCTTTCGTGGAACACCTTCGTTCAGTCCGCAAGCGTGACCCCGAGCTTCCGGTTGCCCGTCACTTTAATTCTCTGCTCCATTCCTGCTCTGACCACTCTGTCCTCTGCCTCCAATACTATTCCCATGGAGCTCAACGTAAGCTCGAGGAATAGCACTTCATTTTTTGATTAGGCACTTTATAACCTTCCGGACTCAACATTGAGTTCAACAAGTTCAGATCATAACCTCTGTCCAATTTTTTTGGTCAGCAGATGTTGATGATTCTGCTATTCCCATTTACATCTCTTCTGGACCCATCTTCTGTTTCTTTACTTGTCACAAACCATCTCCTTTTGCTTTGTACCATCATCCCGTTTGTCATTTAATCTCTCCTGCACTCCACCCCATGACAGACCTCCCCTTTTATTCTTTCCTCCCCTCCTCCCTTTCCCTGCCTCTCTACTTAAAACCAGTTATATCTCTTAACTTTTTCCAGTTCTGACAAAAGGTCAGAAACGTTAACTCTTTCTCCACAGATGTTGCCTGACCTGCTGAATATTTCCAGCATTTTCTGTTTTTATTTCAGATTTCCAGCATTCTCCGTGTTTTGCTTTTATATAATTGTTGATTTCTGCAATAGAAATGTGTGCCTCAAGGAAGGATGCTTTGAACATTATGAAAAACAGCATTGCATAGTGTTTCTTTACAAGATTTGGGTGTTTTTCAATCTTTTAAAAGATTATTCTTTGTTTAAAATCCAGTCTTATTCAGCATAATGGTCTTTACCTCCTGTCCTGTTGTGGCAGTAATGATAGATATGAACTCTTAAATTTCCACAGAAATGTTCTGGTTTTACATTTAAAAAAAACATCTAATTCATTTCAGAATTTGTTGAGGGCAGACTTGCAGTTTGATTACATAAACTGTTTGCAGTTTGATGCTATTAGTGTGTTGACATAGTTCCTTCATAGTAACAATCTGTGCACTTGTATGTAAGGCTCATTGTATAATATATCTGTCCAGCTTGCACATTAATGAGTCTCCACCATGTCAAGTCAGATGCTAGTGCATGCAAACAGCAGTTGTGCCAAGTCCATTTGGTACTGCTCTGTTATTGTGACTGACATGGCTGATGATATAGAATTTAGTGTCTCGACAAGATCTGAATCCTAAAATGCTTGTAATGTACATATACCTTTTTACAAAGGAACTTGCTGGATTGGCAGAGATAAGTGACACATGCAGAAAGTTGGAGACAACTGTGAATGGACTGCAGCAAGATGTGATAACCTGGGAGGGTGGTGAAGTTGCTACATTGCGTGAGTAGAAGGACCAACGCCTACCTCTATTAGTTGTCTTGAGGTTTATGTTTTATGCAACATTTCTTCACAAAACAAACTGGTTAATACAGTCTTCATCAATAACAAATTGAATTTATTAGTGTCTTTACCTAGAAGTAAAGTGTCAAGCTGCCTCAGAGGCGTATGGCCTAATTGGACGCTGAGTCAACAAAGGAGTTATTAGGAGTGATCAAAAGCTTGTCAAAGAGACTGATTTTAAGGAGGCCCTTAAAGAAGGAGTGGGAGGTGGAGAGATGGAGCTGTTTAGGGATGTAAACTGAGAAAGTGGGGCCTAGGTACCTGAATGCACAAATGGCAAAGGGGGCGGGGGGGAAAGAGGGACTGGAAGAGGATGCACAAAAGGCCAGATCCAGTGGAACTGAGTTTGGGAAGGTTTGTAAGGCTGGAGGAGATTAGAGATAGGGAGGGGCAAGGCTGTGAGGGGATTTAAACCAGGATAAACCCATCACCATAGGCGGTCCCTCGAAATGAGGATGACTTGCTTCCACGCCAAGAAAAAGGATGAGTTCACAGGTGTTTCGAAAGAAGAACCCGAACTACATCCTTGAGGGTGGAAGTTGCCTGTGCGTGGATTTTTTTAACGTTTGGTGGCTGTTGCTTGCACATCAGCCACCACACGGGCTTGACCGAGCTGGGACACAATGATGAAGTTGAGGGCTTCGGGACCAGGAGCCAATGTAGTTCAGAGAGGACAGGGTTGAGTGGGACTTGGAATGGGATAGGATTCAGGCAATAGTTTGGGATGAGCTGAAGTGTATGGAGGGTGGGAGACTGACCAGGAGTCTGGAGGAGACGAGCATGGATGAGTGTTTCAGTAGTAGATGGGTGAGACAGGAGTGTAGGTGAATGATGATACGGAGGTGGAAGTAGGCAGTCTTGGTGATGGAGAGGATGGGATCAGAAACTCTAGTCAAGGTCAAAAAGGATGCAGCATATTGAAATTGAAATAATTCGAAAGAACCAATTGGTATAACTGCAACGTATATACTCCAGTATAAAAATTGGTTGGGATAAGATGTAAATTTATTAGGTTGTATGTAATGTTTTTATAGTAGATTCATAAGTATAAATGTGTAAAATAATTGTCGTTCTAAAAAGGCTGCTATTTTTTCACGTTTTGCAGTCTTTATTAGTTTTTTAAATTTGGGCCTGGGTGTTACTGGGACAGCTCAGCCAGTTCCTGATGGAAATGAATCCTCAGCACATAAATACTTTATAGTTTCAAACTGGTACCCTGTTTCTGTCAGGTTAGTATAATAGGGCTAGAAATTCGGTTCTCGGCCATAATTGTATTTTTTCGCCCAAATTATTGTTATGGTATTGCTATGAGGCAGTAAATTCAAGTTTCAATTTGCGCAGCGGTAAAAATCGGCATTGCACGAAGATTCGTGGAGCAAACCACTATCTTCGCCAACTTTACTCCGAGGTTGATACCACTGCGAGTTGGGCCTAGGGAGAGGGTAAAAACACCTTTTTTAAAAAAAAAAAAAATTGCAAAAAATAAAAAATCACAGCTAGCGAATTCACTGCAAAAGAATTAAAAAATAAAAACTGTAACTTACCTTTTTTGCAGGTCTTCATACTTACTGCAGCTCCAAGGGCTGCAACGCAGCTTTTTCATTGGCGTTTTTTCCGTCCTCAATACGGGTGCGCTGTTTTTTGCCAAAAATAGCGTTGAAAAATCGGCCGCAAGGTCAGCGAATTTTTAGGCCTTTATACTTGCCTCACCTGCTGGCCAGATTTCACTTGCTGCAAATACTGTATACTTTGATTTCCTATGTTATTTAGAGTGCTGTTGTGCGTACACTATGGGCCAAAATTCATCGACATACCGCCCGCTTACTGCCCAAAAATGCAAGTTTGGTCAAAAAACACGTACATACTGCTGACATCCCGCTCGGCAGAAAATTCATCATTGACATGCCGCCAAGCGGCATGCACACCGTCTGCCATGCAGAACCGCCCGCAGACCACCCAAAAAGTCCAAATATGACATACCGCTGACCTACCCCGAGAGCTGCATTCTACCATCCTGGAAAAGGTGGTTTTACTCGATCTTAAGTGTGCGGGATTGGATGGTAGTGCTCGGAGCTGCCGTTTTGAAATCTGGAACAGTCAGCAAAAGCAGCACCTCAGTATTTCTGAGGTGAACAGTGACTTTACAGTGCGATTTACAGTGGGAAAGGTATTTTTATTGGTACTGAGTACATTATTAAGGTAGTAGGCATTTCAGTTAAATTTTTTTCATTGAGAAAGCTTCTAGAGATTTAAAAAGAATGGGGCCTGTACTATCTCAGCCTGTATTGCTGACTGCCTATCTAATGCAGGATCCAGATGGGAGAAGGTTTATTGCACAGAGTTATCAGGGTAATGGAGGAGGTAATGATGAGGAGGAGGAGCCCTTACCCCCAAAGGATTTTCAGGGAGAAGTGCTCACACTTGGACCTGACCGATCGACAGTACATTCGAAGGATGCGCTTCCGAAAAGAGGTGATCAGTGAGATTTGCCTGATCAGTGAGATTTGCCGGCTCATTAAGGCAGACCTGCAGCCCAGTACCACCAACATTACTGCACTCTCTGTCGGGGTGAAGGTGACTGCGGCACTTTCCTTTTATGCATGTGGCTCTTTTCAGGCATCAGCTGGGGACATATGCTGTATTTCTCAGTACGCTACTCATCGCTGCATTTGACAGGTAACCGAAGCACTGTATGCACGCCGGATGAAATTTATAAACTTCCCAATGACCAGGACGACAGAGTGCGGGGGCTTTGGGATTTGCACATATTGCCGGCTTCCCCAATGTGCAGGGTGCTGTTGACTGTACCCATATTGCCCTGCGAGCACCATTACAGGAGACGGAGGTGTACCGAAACCATAAGGGATTCCACTCCCTCAACATGAAGTTCGTCTGTGACTATACGCAGTGCATAATGGCAGTGAATGCCTACTTTCCAGACTGATGAGGCTGGGGGATAAAGGGTACGGACTCGCCTCCTGGCTCTTGACCCCCCCCTACAGAACCCTGAGACAAGCCGAGCAACGATATAATAAGAGCCATATAACCACATGTAATATTATCGAAAAGACAATTGGAGTGCTGAAGCAGCGCTTTCAATGCTTGGATCCCTCAGGAGGCAAGCTGCAATACCACCCACAGCAGGTTACTCAGTTCACAGTGGTGAGCTGCATGTTGCATAAATTAGCAATCATGCAGGGACAGGAATTGCCGCGGGTCTGCGGGACCACCTGAGGAGAGTGCAGGAGACCGAGGAGGAAGAAGAGGAATATGAGGAGGAGCTTCTAGATGAATCCATGGCACCAACCCCCCCCCCACCTCAACACCACAGCGGAGGGCACGTGGAGCGTATTCCACTGCAAAATTGTTACATCAGCAGCTCATAAATGAAAGCTTTGCTTGAATGTGGAGAGCTGCGTTTTGGGACCCTGATGACTGTTGCCCCAAAAGTTTGATACTGTACAGGAGTGCTTAAATTCAATTCAAACGCTTATGTAAAAATTTAAAAAAAATAACAATTTTAAAACTTTGTAAAACTTATAACTATAACTTTGAACAACTAACAACTTTAATAAAACTTTAACAACTTGAAAGAAAATTAAAAACATTAAACTTCAATTATTTTAAATGAACAATGAACACAACGCCAAAAAACACCCTTTACTGTCCTCGACCGCGTGCTCCACCAGCCTTGGGATTCTTTCTCTTTTCCCCCCCCCCCCCTTTCTTGCTCCCGCCCTTCCCTTTCCCACCGCCTCTGAGCCCGGACCTCCCCGTGGTACCAAGCCGGCATGCAGCTCTTGCTGTTGCTGTCGTTGGGGGTCAGACATTTCATGCGCAATGAATGGGGTCTCAGGAGAAACTCGTAATCCGGTAGGCACAGCTTCAGGGCTGGAAGCTGCTGGCAACTCGCCCGCCTCCCCCCCCCCCCCCCCCCCCGGGTGCTGTTGACCCAACTGCTATGGTATGGGGGGGTATTCCGCGCCATGTCCCGATCCCGTCGATTGCCATGTGGCGTCGGCGGTTCGCTCCATCGCGGTGATCAGACGTGACATATCCTCCGACTGTCCTGATAGCACCGTGATGTTTCCAGCTATCATAGCTATGGCCTTGAGCAACTCTCGACCAATGCCGACGTTGGCCTGTGACAGATGCATCATGTCCTGGTACACCTCTATCTGTCTTGCAGCAACGGACCTTTTCTGCACCAGCCTCCGTTGCTGCGGCAAAGGCGCTGCGAGTGCGTTGCTGCACGCCGCTTGGTCCGGCAGAATCAGAGGAGGCACGGGGGAATCCCATGAATATAGACTCGGTGGCGGAGGATGTTCCAGCTGGCCCAGATGGAACTGGTGTATCCTCCTCCGTCTCCACCCCCACCGGCTCCAGGATCAGTTGCTCTTCCTCTTCCTCTTCGTCTTCATCATCTCTGACAATGGTGAAGTCAGGAGAGGGATAGGTGACGCCAGAGGGTGGAGGCAGTGGGTCTGTCGTCTGGTCTCTCTGCTGAGGTCTGGTCTGAATCCTCCAAGTCTGGAAGTATAAAAAAACATTTAAAAATGCTTGGCACCAGGGGAGGGGTCAAGTTTACATGAGTACAGTGACGCAGCGCAGTCTTACTTAAATGTCCACCACTGCTGCATTACTGCTTTACATATCGCAGACAGACAATACATATATACATATGCATTGCGTTACATGCCCCCAACATTGCAGTACATCACATTACCCCAACATTACAGTGCAATAAACTTACATTACATTACATGAGGCCAACATTACAGTTGCATTACGTGACATTACAGGACCGCAACACAGACCGGGGATTGTATTGAACGGACCTTCCTGTGTGGATGGGTCAGTTCCAACGCCGGTGGTGGCACGGTTGCTATCCCCGACCAGCGACAGGGCACGGATCTCTATTTCCGTCAATGGCTTATTGCATTGTGGGTCCTTCCCCTGTACGCCGCTGATACGCTGCTATTGCAGATGTCTTCTACAGAAAGTGAAATAAATGAAATTAAAAATCTTCAATCCATTCAACATCACAGACACACACACACACACACACACACACACACACGCACCAATGAATCTCTGATTCAACACCTCCACTCAGACCCTTGCAAGGCATCATATAGTGTATGTGTGCTTGTGTATTGAAGTTTAAATTTTGGAGGAAACCAACGGACAGGGTGTACAGTCACTAGCATGATCGTTTCAGCTGTTGCAAATCTGTGGTCCAGAGCGCATTGATTCTTGTTGGTAGGAGAAGCCACGTTCAGTGTGCCGTGATGCACATTTGATTGCTGTTCCTGCAATTCTAGTTGTTGGGAGTAATTGTGTACCCATACTCTCTCCTTGCATGGGTCTGAGTGGAGGTGTTGAATCAGAGATTCATTGGTATAGAAGCATACTGTGGAGACAAGTATAATGTGGGCATAAATGCAGGTCAAAATTGTGTAAAAAGTTATTACAAATCGGTGTAAGGATGACCTGGTTTGCAAAATGAAAAAATTGACACTGGTGTACTAGTACTGTTCTTATGAAGCACAGAAGCTTAAAGAATATAGCTGGGGCAGTTTTACTCTACACCTGACCTCACTATACCTGATTCGAAGTACCTGATGGGTGTTGGAAGTGATCTATTCCCAAACACAACATTCTTCACCCCCCTCCCCACAAGTATGACTGTGATCATGTGACTCACCAAAGCCCACTGGCAAACTTTGTAATTTTTGCTTGTAGTGTGTTTGGATTGCATTGAAATGCACATCTAATTTGTATCCATTAAAGCCAATTACCTTGCTTTGGTTTTATGGTACTACTCTGCCACTGGTTCAAAATGCACAGACAATTGCTTATAAAAATAAAATTACTGCAGCAAATCAGAGTTTGTTAATGGTAAGGCACGTATAAACTTGTAATACAAATAACTGGAATTTTATTTTTAAACTTGAGGCATCAAGAAGCTCATTCGGACAATGGAGCTGCTAATTCCAAGACAATGATTCTGAATACTTAATATGCATGAATATTTTACACTGATAAGGACATTGAAATTTGTCAAAGAATATGAATGTTCATTTTTTTTTCTTTTCCTTCAGCGATACGAGTTAAAGAAATGAAGAAGAAATATGCAGAATTTCTGGAAGTCTTTCGGAGCCATGCCTAATGAAATTGTAGTTCTGTATGTACATAGTGTGTTCTTTCGATGTTGCCACCTGCAGAGCTCTTCTCACCTACTCTTTGAAAATAACACTGTAAAATTCTAGACTGGAATGTCGATTTCCAAAACTTACTGAACAATGCAATGATTTGGTGCAGAGTAGGTAGGAGGATGCAACATGCCAGTCACTCTTGTGCCATGGTCATTAAAGAGACGATGTAAGTGATGTCAAATTAAGATTCCCCAATTGGAGAAATATGGCACCTATGTATTTTCCAATGGAGCATTTTTTTTTACTGCAACTTTGAGATATTGTTGGTTTAATGGATGGTGCTATACACATTCTATACACTACTTGAAATCCCTGAAGTGTTGCTGTTTTCCATTTCAATTTTCCTAAAAAAAATCTTATTGAATGAATACATTCACATTGCAAATGTGCAAGGATCTGACTTACTCGTGTTCTCCATTAAACTCTGGGCAGCATCTTCTATGCAACTAACTAAAATGTGAAATAAAAAGTGTGCAAAAAAAGGACTGATGATTAATATTACATAAATCTTGCTCCTTTTGCATACCTTATCAACCAACGTTTTAAAATGTCTAATCTTTTCATTTCTGAGGATTGTAGAGTGTAAGAGAACATTGTATGCAGGGCACCTGTGTAGAATATTCAGTCCGATTGCCTTAAATTATGTGCTTATATCGTAAATATAGTACAGGAAACATGCGCCTCTGATTATTTGAAGAAATCATATCCTCTTTGTTTTTTTTCATTTAAGTTCTTTATCTGTAAAATGCATTTATATGTAATTTTTCAATTTGAAGTATTTTCATCTGCCCATGTAGTTTGCTTTCAACAAATATAGCAGAACATTCCTCCAAATTATGAATAGTGTGAACAGTAGGTGACCCTGAACAAACTCCTGTCGAACTCGATTAGTCACTGCTCTCCGATGGGGCTTCTATATTTATCATCGCCTCCTGTTATTGCTACTGAAAGAGAAAATCCGAAGGACATAATTGAAGAGTAAAATTGAGCAAACAATGCAGGGCATTGATCATGGAGGAAGTGATCACGGATTGGTGATCAGTTAGCAAGCCAGAAGTGTCAATCAAGATAAATTTGAGAGGAAATCTGTCAGTAAAAACTAATGGGGAAAATAGAGAGTGAAAATGCAGGGGGAAATGTCTCAACATTTTCGAAGTAGTAGTAAATAATACCCTTTGTTTTCGTATGCTGTTAATAATTGAGGATGGTCCTTACTAAAACCAATTTATTACTAAGTCATATGGGTTTCAAGCACATGTATCAGTCTTGTGATACAGTGAATATGAGAAAATAACTTGCATTACTTTAAATTGTGCCCTTGTAGAAATCACCCAAATTGGTGCTTGGATAAGTTCTCCATAAACTAAATATCTCACCCATCAGCATAGAAAATATTTTTGATATTTATCAAAAATTGATGCTGCAAGCAGTTAATAGGAATATTTATAGGCATGCCAGTGAATGAAATAAAGGACTGCTTTTTCAAATAAATTCTGCTACAGATGGTAAATCCCCATTGGGGTACAGTTCTGTGGTACTTGTAATCCAATAGCACCTCTCTCAAATAGTAATTCTTCACTGTCTCAATAGGCAGTGAGTTGTGGGAGACTATTCGGCCACAGGAGTGTCACAGTGAAGTCCAATCATCAACTGCTGTCCATACACGTGCAGCCATCAAGAATAGGAACCCAGCTCGTTCTCTTCCACCACCCTAATCTAGGGGTGCTGAAACCTACTGTAGTCATTGAACTCTGCTAACTACATGCAGAGACCGTACACCTTATTTAGCTGGGTATTTTTTTTAAACCAATATTTTATGGTTTAATATCAATAATTTAGTTCTAATGTACTGTTCTAATGTACTTTTTTTTTAAAATAAAGTGTTATATGCTTATATTTAAATGGTGCACCATTGTTGATTTTTCTCAGTCGGGTATCTATTACTCGGTATATGGACACCTTTTGTGATGTCATAGGTCACAGAGGGTCAAGTAATGGACTATTGCATTGCAGCTCAGTAAGTCCATTGGCAGATGCAGCAACTGTATGATGTAATAATAGCAGTGTCCACAGCAACTACTTCAGGCAAACTTAAATTGGTACCTATGATGGGGCTTTTGTGACCTCTGTCTTTCACCAGTCATCTACTACAGAGAAAGACCAGATAAACAGAGCCCATGGATGGTACAGACCAAGTTCCCTCAAATCTGAAAACTTCAAACCTAGGAAGCGGTCAGTAAACTTTAGAAAAAGTTTTAAATCGCTGAATGTCAAGTGGCATCAGTTAAGTATTGTAATGTATGTTGTATCTGTTTTCTGTAACCTGATGAAAAATGCAAATTATATTTAGGACTAATTGCATTAACTACTGCTATATCCTTCCTTGTATGCCTTTTTAACACTGCAGGCACCTGATGGCGAAATTTCATACACTTGCCCTTTGTGCTATTCAAATTACCCATAATTTTAACTGTTTAAAAACAATCTAGAGGCTATGCATACTTAGGTATTCCACTTTCTGCATTTTGCATCATTCACCATTGGCGCATGCTACATATATATCACGGTTTGGGGATTTGGTACTTTTTTCACTATCTGCCCATCTACTTGTTTTCTCGCTTTCCTTGCATTTTTTTTGAGTAGTACATATTTCTTTGACTTGCTGATACTGGTTTTATAATGGTGTATGATTTGAGGCTGTAATTTTCTTGGGGAAGGTACTCCTGAAGGATCAGACTTAAATCAGAGTCTTCTGATAACTGATATCTGGTCCCAGTGCAGAAATGATATAAATTGTGTTTTTGAATGACAAAATATGATTTTGGATACTAAACTACACCATGAAAAACATGATGTACTCCAAATGTTGTTTGATATGCAAACCCTACTGGGAGGTACATACCGTGTGCATGTATGAAACCTATTCATATTCATATTTTATTTTACTTTGGGTATTGGTACTTTCCCCTCATGCACTCTATGTGCACTGGGGAAATCCGCCTTTCCAGCCAAAATGTGTTCTTTGCATTCAGCCAGATATGTGCTTGCTGCCTACCTTTAGAGACAAGTGTTGTCAAATTTTAAGAAGTTTTGTGCTTCATGTCAGTTTTTCCTTTTTAAATCCGGTAGTGGCTTCACGGAGTCCCTTTCTGTTAATCTATTTCGCACCCTACATACTAAAGGGTTTCATAAGAAGATAAAGACTCGACCTAATTTGATTGAAAAAGGATCATACTAATGTTAGAAGATGACATCTTTTGAAGGCTATATATTCAATGCTGACAAACATTGAAACATTTATATATAGCATAGTTATTACTGAAATTAAGAGTCTCATACATGGCTTCCTAAATTTCTAATTTTATACACACTATTGTGTTAAAAGCAGAAGAGCTTTTTCCTTGTAAAAAAAAACCAAACCTGAAGTTGCAGGACGACGGGCAAAGGGCGGGGGAGTGGTACTAGCTGTGATGCTCTTGCAGAGAGCAGGCACGGGCTCGATGGGCCGAATGGCCTTTTGTTCTGTAACCGTTCTATGATTGGGTAAAATCTAACATGATTTGGATGGAGTCTGTTACCAGATGACCAGAATCTCCCATGAGTGGTTTCCACTGCTGTATAATTTCTGGTATGTTAAACTACTTAATGCATTGTTGATGCTCTTGAGGTTAAATGCACTCAGCTATTTGGGACACCTTGATCCAGGGTTACCTGGTTCCATAACGAAATAAACTGTTGGGTTCTTTTACAAGGGAAAAGCTCTTTGGAAATAGGCAACTACTAATCTGAATGTAGCTTATTTAATGAGAAAATTAAGGAATGTATACATCTTCAGCTGGGTAAGCAAATGCTGCTGTATTTTGGTATTGCTTCTCCATGTATATTTTCAAGCCTTGAACACATCTTTGACATATTGATATGATATCTCCAGAATGTATAGTTCACAGAGTCTTAGTCTGCTGTTCCATTCTCAATCTAACACACAATTTTTGTCCAAAGTTCAACAATTATCCTATACCGAAATTTTATGCAACACCTGGAATAAAGTTTAACACTACAGATCTATTCCCAAATTAATTTTCTACAACTACACACAGTCTTAATTACCTCTATACTTCTCAGCCATTAACTTTAGCTTGAAGTGTTATGCTATGAGATTGGTTAAGGTTACATTTTAGAGTTAAAGCTCAGGAACAATCCTGATTTTGCTGGGTATTGTAAGCCTTTTGCTAGGCAATGTGTGTATTTTTATTGTTGGGGACTGGTATGCTGTGCATGACCGGTTACACTGGGATGTGTTACCATATTAGGAACTAGGCTGCACATGTGCAGGCTCCACCAGTTGACCCAGCATGCCTTGTAACAATGGCTATGTCAACAGAAGACAGGAATATGAAAGTAGGGCTGGTGCTGGAACAACACCCTTGATCCTGGCATCTGGTCGGCCCCCAATTAGTGGTAGGAGTGGTAGTCTTGGGTCAATTCTATTTCAAAATGCTCGGAAGTACTGGTGATGGTCGTCTGAAAAGTGAGGACAAGGCTACAGTGATCCTTTTACATGAGCATGTTAATTAGCGCACTACTTATGTCGGACAGATGTCCCAGAGCACTTTGCAGATCAGAGAATGAAATGAATACTAAGTAGGAGGAAATAAAATAGAGAGTTAAGGGACGTCCTCAATGGACTTTTGAAAGCAGGAAGGGAACAGATAAGGTGGAAAGATTTAGGGAGGAAGTTCCAAAGGGCAGGGGCATGGTGACTGAAAGTATAGCCACCATGGACGGAGTAAAAGGTGCAAGGGATGTAGGCTTGAAGGAGATCACTGAAGTCAGGTGGAGCAATGCCATGAAGGCATTTGAAGATGTAGATAAGTTTGAAATTTATTTGTGTATGGAGGAGAGCCTAAGGGGGTCTAAGCAGAACTGAGGTTAAGGAATTGAGCAGGGATGTAAGGACATGGGCAGTGGCATTCTGAAATAGTTGGTAGTTTGTGGTGCTGGAAACAGGAGACCAGCTAGTGGAGTAGCAGTGGGTATAGGATGACTGGAACTAAAGTGGATGCCTTTAGTTTTGCCTACTTTAAGCCAGTAAAATGTTTTATTCATCTGAGACTTAATGTTGGACCGATAGAGAGTGGAGCAACAATAGAATCAAAACAGGAGGTAAAATTGTGAAACTTTGTGTCATCATACTGTCAAGCGGTATATGAATAGAAGAGGGGAGCTGAAACCATTTGAGTAGTGCCATTGTTAAGACCCAACCCTGGAGAGGACAGTGCTATAAGGATGGCCTGCCAAACAGACGTTGTGGAGAGTAGAATGATCGACAAGGTTTAGAGGCAGAGGGGAGGTCAAGGAACATGAGGAGGAGCAGTGACTATAGTCACAGATGTAAGCTATGTTATTTGACAAGAATAGTTTGCTGGGTGGTTCAGTTCCATTCGCAACTCCTTGGATAATGAAGCAGTTCGTGCCCGGATGCAGTAACACCTGGACGACATTCAAGCTTGAGCTGATAAGTGGCAAGTGACATTTACTCCATACAAGTGCCAAGAAATGACTACTTCCAACAAGAGAGTCTAACCAGTTCCCAATGACATTTAATGGCATTTTCATTGCCGAATCCCCCACCATCAACATCCTGGGGGTCATCATTGACCAGAAACTTAACTGGATACCCACATAGATACTGTTGCTACAAGAGCAGGCCAGAGATTAGATATTCTGCAGCAAGTGTCTCACCCACTCTGACTCCCCAAAACCTTTCCAGCATCTACAAGGCACAAATTAGGAGTGTGATGGTATACTCTCCACTTGCCTGGATGAGTGCAGCACCAACAATGCTCAAGAACCTCGACATCACCCAGGACAAAGCAGCCCACTTGATTGACACCCCATCCACCAACTTAAACATTCACACCCTCCACCATCAGTGCACGGCAGCTGCAGTGTGTACCATCTACAAGATGCACTGCAGCAATTCGCCAAGGCTTCTTCGACAGCACCTCCCCAACCCATGACCTTTACCACCTAAAAGGACAAGAGCAGCAGGCGCATGGGAACACCACCACCTCCAAGTCGCACACCATCCTGACTTGGAAATATATCGCCGTTCCTGCATCGTTGCTGGGTCAAAATTCTGGAACTCCCTCCCGAACAGCACAGTGGGAGAACCTTCACCACATGGACTGCAGCAGTTCAAGAAGTCGGCTCACCACCACTTTCTCGAAGCCAGTTAGGGATTGGTAATAAATGCTGGCCTTGCCAGCAATGCTCACATCCCATGAACAAAAAAAATGTAGAATCTCAATCTGGGAGTAATAGGAAAGGTGGGTGTTTTGTGAAGTAACAATGCACTCCAGGATTTTGGAGAGGAAGGGAAATTTGATGACAATAACTGGAGAGAGTTGAAAGGTTTAAGATGGGTTTTTTGAGGGAGGCTGATAGCTGTTTTGAAGGAGGGTAGGTTGATACCAGGCTGAGGAGAAGTTTCTTTTAAATAGGTTAATGCCTCCGCTAAAATAGCAGACACAAGACTTTCATCAACAGTAATTTCTAGGCTCATATTTTAATTTGAAGATTACTGCATCAAAGATGAATCCTTTACCTATACTGAACTGAAATGTAATTATTTGAATATATACTTCAGATACAGTAACTTCTCAGCTCTCCAACACCTTCCCACACTATCAGACTTGCTTATGGTAGCTAATTTAGGGTCTGTTTTGCCAATTCTGTGTAGTTATCTTTTTATATACATTTACAAAAAGTACTTTGAGGTGAGTTAATTTATAATTACATCATTGAATTTTTTCACTCCAAGTGTAAAAGTATCTGGGTTCTCATGTTTTGACTTTTGTGTATAGTATTCAAAACTCAGATTAGTTGTTAAAATGAGTTCTCTTATATAATAATAGAAGATCCTGTAGTTCTACTCCCAAAGTATTATAACCGCTACCTGTGATTTTTGTGTTTGGCATGGCAACCTATTCATGACATGTACAGTTTACCTTCTTTGGAACTTAATTATTCTAAAAAGTTGCTTCATTTTTTGTTGTGTACATTGTTACAATAATGATTTGTTTTACTTCAGGTGACAGCAGATATATCCAAAGTGATGAGGTAAAATTACAGCAGAATTTTAATATGCTTTTTTTCTTTTCCTTTATTACTTTCCGCATACCACAGGAAAGGTCAGCCATGTAACTGAGGAATGCTTGTGCCCAATATAAGAAAACCCCTTCCCCCTGTCCATATTTAGTTTTGATTACACAGTTCATCTGCAAATTAGCTCTCCTGATTTTGAATTGAATAAATGCTTTAAATTCACTTTAACTTTGCACTACACAAGTTCTATTTTTGCTAAGTTCTGGTTTCAAAATTGCTGTCAATTATTCTGTCACTGGACATGCATGGTATCAAAGCATAATGTTGCATTGTACAAGTGCTATTGATGCTTTTAAGGAGATTGCAAACATACTTCTAAGTCGTAATGTTAACATTTTGAATCCGAAAAGCGAAGGTTGAAACAAAAGCATTTCCTTCTATCCAAAAGACAATGGGAAAAATAAAATATTGTATTGAATCCTATGGCCCAAGTTGTCATCTTCACTATCCAAGTTGCCATGGTCTTCAATGTGCAAATTAACACCAGTATCAACATTCACTTGTAAATATTTGCACAAGACAAAATATCTTAAAGGAAACTTGTCTTGCGAACCTTCTAGGTTAATAAAAACATAAGAAATAAGCAGGAGTAGGCCATACGGCCCCTCGAGCCTCCTCCGCCATCTAATACGATCATGGCTGATCCGATCATAGACTTGGGTCCACTTCCCTGCCCGCTCCCCATAACCCCTTAGTCCTTTGTCGGTCAAGAAACTGTCTATCTCTGTCTTATTCAAGCTCTCTGAAGCAGCGAATTCCACAGATTTACAACCCTCTGAGAGAAGAAATTCCTCCTTATCTCAGTTTTACATTATTCTAAGATATTATGTCCCCTAGTTCTAGTCATGGAACCCTAACCCGAACCCTAACCTGGTGGTCACGGAGGAATGTACACTTGCGCTCCGAGGCCTAATTGCGCAGTCCAGCGTAGGGATCCAATTCGTCCAGGAGCGTATGCGTATCCTAGGATCATATGGGCCTGGACTACCAATCACAATGCAGTATTCTTATTCATAGTAATCAGAGCTCGGAGCTCCCATTATCATTAAGAATACCCCAAAAATCAAAAAACATCAACATAAATTTAAAAAAAACACTTCACTTGTTTTTAATTCGTAGAAATTGCATTAAATTAAATGTTTGAGAAAAATGTATTTTTTTGAAATAAAAAAAAGTTTTAATAGTGTTAAAAATAAACTTACCTTCATAGACAGGGTTTTTAATATAAAAATAAGTAATATTTAATATTTCTTTGTTTTACAGCTCTTACGCTGGTAAAAGTAGGCTATGTGACTGTTTTTATTAGTCGTAAGAGTTTGAAGGACATTCGTTGGGCAACAGTTGGGCAAATAGCCTAAGTGTCCTTCTCCTACCCATGTGCATCTCCCACGCATGTGCATCGTGCGCCGAGAACTGGCATTTGCGAGGCTTCTTCGTGTGTGCGCGCACATTGTACGCACCCTGAGAGTCCACAATTTTCGGGCCATTGACTTAACAAATAAAGAGCTTATTTGTGGAAATGACTATTGCTTTTTAAAAATCAGAGGGAAACATATGAATCTGCAGATGCCAGAACTGCCATGGTAGGAAGACCAGCAACGAAAACAACCTCCCAAGATGGAGAATCCAGCAGGAGTAGCATTGGGGCAAGAAGGTAGGATATTTGCCATTATTTTTCCTTTCAATAAATCCAAGTAGCAAAAATTATTACATACCATCACTGATGGACAGGAAAATACCTTTTGGTCCATGAAGCCTGTCCCACACAACGGCAGTGCCTTACCCATCACAATATATACACTCTCCACCCAATGTTTCCTCTCTTTTTTTCCTGCACAGGCCCTTTAAATATTTATTTTCTTTTTATAACTCTTCCAGTGGTAGCAGCTGGTGAGTGGCCTGTGTCGGACCTCACGATTGGTGCGCAGCCGCACACCTTACGGGGAACATTGTCCCCACCGCAAAGCCATGTGATCTCCTGGGCAAGATGAAAAATCATATTTTAAAAACTCAGGCTAATTATGAACAAAATCAGTGAAATTCCTCTCTGACCCCCCTTAGGCGATCAAAACTAGTCCAGGGGACCACTCTGGGCCTGATTTAATTTTGCACAGTACCTACCTTTTGTACAAGGTGATCTCTGCCCCAGCCAGATTTCGCTTGAAGGAATTCAGTGAATCGACATTCAGCGCACGAGCTGGCAGCCTGATCCAGAGATGCACTGTTGTTTTTAAAATTTTGTTTTAAATCTTTCAAAAGTTTAATGGACAGGGATGTTACCAAATAAAGCACAATTTGTTTCGTCACCACAACTTAGAAATAATATAGGACCAAAAAAAAGCCGATTGATTGTTAGTGATTTTAGACCGAGTAACTTTAAATTTGGAGCTCTCTTCCTCAAACAGCAGTTGATCCTGGGTCAGTTGTTCATTTTAAATCTGAGATTGATAGTTTTTTGTTGACCATAGGTATTGAGGAATATGGGACAAAGGCGGGTATATGGAGTTAGGTCACAGATCGGCTGTGATCTTATTAAATGGCGGAGCAGGCTCGAGGGGCTAAATGGCCTACTCCTGATCCTATGTTTTTATGAAATCATATCTTTTTGAATTGGTTTAGTGATATTGTTCACTGGCTATATTTTAATACTGATTTATTATTGTTAAATATTTGTACAAAAGACCACAGCACAGGTGGTATTTAGTGAACTACAGAGGTATCATTTTGTACCAGGATTTCTGCATCACATTGCTTTGAAGGTGGATGGGTATATCTAAATCCTTTTTACTGTAATAGTGGAACCTCCAAATAACTTCTAATGAAAGTAGTTAAACAGGAAATGGATGTTACTAGTTCAGCCTGCACTACCAGTTGTCATGTATCCAGACATGTTTACTGTTTGTACTATTACATATGATATGCCACCAGAGGGCACTACTATGGGGAAACTTGTACACCAGCTGTATGGTCACTAAGGTGTGCCACCAGAGGGCACTGCAGTGGGAGACTTGTAGGTTACATGTACAGGTGTGCCAGGCCTAGTATAGACCATGTGTGATCTTCACTCTGGAGTTATAATAAAATGGACTAAGGTCACTACAGTTCAAGTGCAATACATTGCCTCGTGGAATCATTATCAGAGCATCTAAAGATATAACAATTGCTGACGAGATTACGGACTTTCACGCGAAAATGGCTAACCTTGATATGTTGCAGCAGTTCGCCGTTGGTGAGCATTGGGATGCCTTTGCGGAGAGACTCGACCATTTCTTCATAGCAAATGACTTGGCAGGTGATGATCTGGCCACATTGGCTGATAAGCGCAGAGCTATCCTGCTAACCAGTTGTGGGCCCACCGTCTATGGCCTCGTCAGGGATTTGCTGGCACCAGCGAAGACAACAACCAAGACGTACGAGGAGCTTGTAACGGTGATCCAAGAACAACTCAAGCCCAAAGAGAGCATCCTCACAGCCAGACGCTGGTTTTACATCCACCGACGGCCCGAAGGCCAGGAAATTGGGAAATATGCTGCAGACCCCAGGAGGCTGGCGGCACTGTGTGATTTCGGCGAACACCTCACCAAAGCGCTGCGGGATATCTTTGTCATCGGAATCGGCCACGAGGGCCTTCTTCACAGGCTACTATCTGCAGATACCACAGTCACATTGCAGAAGGCCATCACCAAGGGTCAGGTATTCATGACCTCGATCTGCGGCTCTCGGTGGATGACTCATCCTCAGGACTCAAACCCAGCAAGTACTGTACACAGGTGCCTTTTAGAGACTGGATTGTAGAACATGAATCTCCTCGGGAAAGGGAACAGGCCCCCTTAACTCAGTCTGCCGAGGGGGGCTTATCGGATAGCACCATGCTGGCGTTGTGGAGAGAATCACATGGCTCACCAGTGCCATTTTAAGGACTATGTGTGTAAAGGCTGAAGCACAAAGGGCCACCTCCAGCGAACATGTAAAAGAAATAGGACTCACTGTGTTGAAGAAGAGTCTGCAGATGTCCATGAATCCAGCGCGGATTATGAAGAGGTGGTCAGAGAGGCAGCTCAGCCCCACGATGAGGTGTATGGTATGTTTACCTGCACCACAGAATGTTTTCCCGTTTAGGATGGAAGTCGAGATAAACAGCCTTCCAGTCTTCATGGAAGTGGACACGGGGGCGAACCAGTCAGTAATGACTCAAGAAGCCTTCGAGAGGCCATGGGACAATCAAGCTGAACGACCCAAGTTGGTCCCGGTTCAGGCAAAGCTGCGCACCTACACCAATGAACTTATCCCAGTTGTTGGTAGTGCGGATGTAAAGGTACTCCATGATAGCGCAGTGCACAAGTTACCCCTGTGGATTGTTGCAGGTGATAGACCAACGCGACTCGGAAGAAGGTGGATGAAGAAGATCCATTGGAGCTGGGAAGATTTCATCCCTCCAGCGATCGACATTCCCCGGGCTCCGAGGCAAAGCAAGCCCCCACCTGAGGTTGGATCCGGCAGCAGAGAGCAGACCAGCACAGCACCCGAGACACAGACCGCTCAGCACGACTGCGCAGAGATGATCGAGCTGAGACGACCCAAACGCATCTTCCAGCCTCCAGTGGCAGGACTCCGGAGGAAAAAAATCTGATCCAAAGGCGACTTCCCAGCTTTGGTGGCAGAACCCGGGGAGAAGAGGATCACAGCAGTCGACATCGTGGATGGAAGAAAGATGGCGTCTAAACCACGAGGTGAAGCGCTGAAGAAAAAGATGGCGGCGGCGGTCAGACTATGAGGTGCAGCGCTGATGGAGCAACACGTGGTACTAAGCGAAGAAGAGGATTGGGGTAAAGATAGCAAAGGAGACCAGCAACCCACCACACTTAAAGGGACAGTCCCACATTCTCAATCAATGGAATAGCAACTGAGAGTTAAATGTAAAGCTTGTAATTGATGATTAGAATTTTATACATGTAATAAGCAAAGAAAAGTCGTGCGATTGCGATCGGAGCTATAGTTTATCGACAATGAGTAATGAAACGTTGTGCAGTGTAGGATTTCACCTGTATTCAGATAATGTAGCGGGCAAACACCCATCGGGAGCACACAGGTCCAGCGGGCTACCCAAAGCTGTAGCCTGCGTCCCTGGGACCAGAGTGATGCACCACAGAGTGTGGCCACAAGCAGCTAATATAGACAAGCTGCAGATCAAGCGATCTCAGGAGGGCAACGGCACCGGTATCGATACCCTGCCCCTGATTGGCTGCACCAACCGCCACGAGCCTGAAAGAGCAAACTGCGCTAAGGCCCAGTCTCCAGATCCTATCGCTACCAAGGCTACACCCGGGAACGAAGGATCACCCGCAACAGTTCTCCCAAATGGGACTGGGACCAGCCAGGATCCCAAACCCAATAACGCCCAGGCAAGTGAGTCAGCAGTTCCCTGTGCACTGCTAGACGACTGCTCCTCAGGGAGCATCAGTGACCCGGGGCGTAAGGAAAGGACAGGGAGGTCACAGGCATCTGTGAACCTGCCCGACGCTAGGAGCAATGGCAATGTCCCCGAGAGCAGGCAACTTGAGTCAACCGGGTTCCCACTGCCAGCACCACCGGGCACCGCACCACCACCAGACTACCTGGACACCACCTAGCAGTTCTGGAACAAGCTTGTCCTCACGCACCGGTGCTGACCCCAGTACTGATTCCAAGTGTGTATCAAGAATGTATCTCACCAGTCAAATGTACTTGGCTCACAACTGTACCACAAATGTAATGATGTAAATGCAATTTTTTTTTTCTGGACTTGAATGTATATGAATGTAATGAGCCACCGGCATAATCTGTATGTGGAGGGGGGGGGGGGGGCGGTGAGAGAATGGAGTGGTCATGGACTCACAAACAGAAATCACCAGCACCTCTACTGCCAACGAAACACCACCTACTCACGCAAGATGGAAACGACCCTCCAAGGGTTAACCAGATAGAGCTAACCCCAGAGCACAGTCAATGTATGAAGGCGATTTGCACTAAGGACTTGGGGGGGGAAAAATATCCAGACATGTTTACTGCTTGTACTATTACATATGATGTGCCAACAGAAGGGTCTAATATGGGAAACTTGTACACCAGCTGTACGGTCACTAAGATGTGCCACCAGAGGGCACTGCAGTAGAAGACTTGTAAGTTACGTGTACAGATGTGCCAGGCCGAGTATAAAAGGCAGGCCACCATGTGTGATCATCACACTGGAATTATATTAAATGGACTAGGGTCACTACAGTTCAAGTGCAATACATTGCCTCGTGGAGTCATTATCAGAGCATCTAAAGACATAACACCAGTATTGCTACATTTCAGCAAATTAATTCTGCTGCAATACTGCCAATCTCATTAAATCATTGAAAACTATTTATTAAACAAAGAAAAGTGACCTTTGGCCCAGATGCGCTATCTACTGTATCAGTTGGGGGAAGGGGCAGGGAAGGATGACTAGAGCAGGTCTCATTAAAACTGAATGCTGAATATAATTTGAGGCTTAATAGTTTAATTTGATTTAAAATGGTATTAGCTAAATATGTAGCAGTTGCGCATTACGCATCATTTTTCAGAAGGCTTTCCAAAATCCAACTGTCTAGGGGCATCATGTAAATAAGAGAAGTCTGTCCATCATATCCCAGCTGCTTAGGGCACATTTCTCACCATCAACAGCTGGAAAATCTTGGTCAGTTCAGCCTCGATTTCCTGATATGTGAGACGAGCAGGTGTAGCTCCCCTCTGGTTGCACATATTCAGTTAATTGTCATCTTTCCAATTTCCCATAGCTAGACCTGTGAGACTTTTGAAGTTGTTCACTTATAAGTTATTATATTAATGACCTTCAAAGTTGATTAAATCCGAATCAAAATCTTGGGAAATCAAATGCAATGAAAAGGTAGAGTAAAGGTCAGATCGTGCTTTAATATTCAAAGTCTTGTCAGCAGTCATTTCAAATATGAGGCCTTTGTATAGTTATAGATGTGCCTCCATCTTCGTTTTTTTTTAATTTCACTAATAAGAAAGGTTCCCCCTTCACTCTGAACTATGGGTTCCATCAACCTGCCTGTTACTTACAATGTCTTGTATTGGGGCCGTTTCCTTTGTGTGCTATGTGTAGGGAAATCCTTATAAATGTCTTCATAGTTTTGCTACATACAGTGCACAGAAGACATTTTCCCCCAGGAGGGCTTCTTGTGCCCAGAATTTTATTGCATGTTTTGTCCCATCTATGCTTAGTACATATACTGCAAATGTAACACCCCTATTAAAAAGGAGGCAGACAAAAAGCAGGAAACTATAGACCACTTAGCCTAACATCTGTCATTGGGAAAATGCTGGAGTCCATTATTAAGGAAGCAGTAACGGGACATTTGGAAAAGCATAATTCAATCAAGCAGAGTCAGCATGATTTTATGAAAGGGAAATCATGTTTGACAAATTTGCTGGAGTTCTTTGAGGAGGTAAGGAGCAGGGTGGATAAGGGGGAACCAGTGGGTGTGGTTTATTTGGATTTCTAGAAGGCATTCGATATGGTGCCACATAAAAGGTTACTGCACAAGATAAAAGTTCATGGGGGTTGGGGATAATATATTAGCATGGATTGAGGATTGGCTAACTAACAGAAAACAGAGCGTCAGGATAAATGGATCATTTTCCGGTTGGCAAACAGTAACTAGTGGAGTGCCGCAGGGATCGGTGCTGGGTCCTCAACTATTTACAGTCTATATTAATGACTTGGATGAAGGAACCGAGTGTAATGTAGCCAAGTTTGCTGATGATACAAAGATGGGTGGGAAAGCAAATTGTGAGGAGGACACAAAAAATCTGCAAAGGGATATAGACAAGCTAAGTGAGTGGGCAAAAAATTGGCAGATGGCGTATAATGTGGGAAAATATGAGGTTATCCACTTTGGCAGAAAAAATAGAAAAGCAAATTATAATTTAAATGGAGAAAAATTGCAAAGTGCTGCAGTACAGAGGGACCTTGGGGTCCTTGTGCATGAAACACACCAAGTTAGTCTGTAGGTACAGCAATTAATCATGAAAGCAAATGGAATGTTGGCCTTTATTGCAAGGGGGATAAAGTATAAAAGCAAAGAAGTCCTCCTACAACTGTACAGTATTGGTGAGGCCACACCTAGAGTATTGCGTACAGTTTTGGTCTCCGTATTTAAGGAAGGATATACTTGCATTGGAGGTTGTTCAGAGTAAGTTCACTAGGTTGATTCCGGAGATGAGGTGGTTGACTTATGAAGATAGGCTGAGTAGATTGGGCCTATACCCACTGGAGTTCAGAAGAATGAGAGGTGATCTTATTGAAACATATAAGATAATGAGGGGGCTCGACAAGGTGGATGTAGAGAGGATATTTCCACTCGTGGGGGAAACTAAAACTAGGGGACATAGTCTCAGAATAAGGGGCCGCCCATTTAAAACTGAGATTAAGAGGAATTTCTTCTCGGAGGGTTGTAAACCTATAGAATTCTTTGCCCCATAGAGCTGTGGAGGTTGGGTCATTGAATATATTTAAGGCGGAGATAGATAGATTTTTGAGCGATAAGGGAATAAAGGCTTATGGGGAGTGGGCAGGGAAATGGAGCCGAGTCCATGATCACATCAGCCATGATCTTATTGAATGGCGGAGCAGGCTCGAGGGGCCAGGTAGCCTACTCCTGTTCCTATTTCTTATGTTCTTCGTACACTGAATGGTGTAACATTCTGTGGAATAGACTGCCACAGTACTGTACTGTTATTTCTTGAATTGTTTGACCAGGTAACTCATTTCTTATAGTTTGAAAAGGAACAGACCACAGAACACAATGCCTAAATTTTATGGATCTAGTCAGACTACACTCCAGAGAAGAACCACAAACCGGAATCAGTCACAGCCGAGCAATAAGAAAATGGTAGGATTCATTTCAACTGCAAACAAACTTTTGACTTTTTGTAAAATAATATACTCCCTCATCTCTAGATCTTAGCACAGAATTTCTGTTTTGTATTGCCATTGCCAGGGTCTTCGATATATGAGAAACGAATGAGGAAATATTATTGCAGATGGATTAATCATTATCAGGGCTATTGGTTTGCACTGAGCAGAGAATCAAATTGTACTTTGATTAGATGGGATTCAGAGATTTCTGCCAGTTCTTTTGGGGGGGGGGGGGCAGGTGCGGTTGGGATTCGGGGTGAGTCACATTTATAGCTCCTCCATTCCATGCAAACCATACACCCAGACCTTGATTATTCTGGGTGTTTCATGCTGTGTGTATTTTGCCGCTTTGTGTGGATATTTGTAAAAGATGCTATTCGAGGCATTCTGCCAGAGACCTGGAAGCCCAAAGGGCATGGTACTCGACTTGGAACCCAAAGGTCTTGCGTTCAGATCCCAACGTGGCAATTTGTGAAATTGAATTTAAACAATCTGGTATTGTACTTTGTGGGATAGCACCGTAGAAATAACTATGAAAGCTTCCGGATTACTGTATTAAACCCAACTGGTTCAATAATTTGCTTCAGGGAAGGATGCCTGCCACCCTTATTTTGGGGTGTCTGTGCATGCCTGAAACGTCACTTCTTTAACAGGCCCAGCAAACCGTGGCAGGAACAGTTGTTGAGCCATTTTCAGAAGCGGTATTTAAAGGGATCCTTGACTCCATTAAGGTACGTCTTGGGTTAGTGGTTTTAGGGTGCTTTTGAGTCAAGTTTTGGGCACTACTTGGCTGTTAATTCATTTTTCAGAGTCCATTTGTGGGGGGTACAACTGTATCTCTGCAAGTTCTTGTTCAGATTTGCTGGGCTTACCCTTGATGTTCCCAAATGAGGAAGAGGAGCAGCGGTAGCGAAGAGCTGCACAGACTGCAAGAAGAGGGTGAAGAAGGCATGAATGCAGGAAGCCTCGCAGGATGTGGGTTTCCAGGAACTGATCATCATACCCAGGCCTCAGAGGAGCAGTGTGCAACAGGGAGGCAGTCACGTATCTGCCACCTGATACAGCGAGAATTGGAGCTCAACACCAGGGCATGCACTGCACTGCCTGTGGCAGTGAAGGTTACCGTGCCTCTAAACTTTTATGCCTCTGGCTCCTTCCGCACGGCTCCTGGGAACATCAGGAGCATGAGCCAAGTTCACTATGCAGCTGGTCATCCGGCAGATCACTAGTGCACTGTTATCGAGGCTTCAACAGTTCACTACTTTCCCCATGGAGCTGGAAGAAATAGCACTGGGATTTGCCCGCATTGCTGGATCCCATGGTGCAGGCCATCATGGACTACACACACAGCTCTGCATGCTCCCGATCAGGAAACATCTCTGTTTCTGAACAGGAAGGGCTTCTGTTCGCTCAATATGCAACTTGTTTGTGACCACAGGCAACAAGTCATGCGGGTCGATGTCTGGTTTCCTGGCAGTAGTCATGATGCTTTCATACCATGCCACTCTTCTATTGGCAGGCTGGCTTCTGGTATTGAGGGCTATCCTCTCACTAACTGGCTCATGGCTCCTGTCAGGAACTCAAGCGCAGATGCTGAGCTCCGATTCTAATGAGAGCCATGCATCAACAAGGATTCTCATTGCGCAAATCATTGATGTTCTAAAACAAGGATTCTGCTGTCAGATGTGATCAGGAGGGGTCCTTCAGTATAGCCCAGAGCTGAAGAGCTCAAGGTTTATCATTTATTGCATGCTTTACAACCTCAATTTCAAAATTCTCATCCTTGTTTACAAATCGCTCCATGGACTTGCCCCTCCCTATCTCTCTAATCTTTCTCAGCCTCACAGTCCCACAAGATGTCTTCACTCCTCAAATTTTGCCCTCTTGAATATCCCTCATTATAACTGCTCAACCATCGGTGGTGGTGCCTTCAGCTGCCTGGGCCCTAAGTTCTGGAACTCCCTCCCTAAACCTCTCCGCCTCTCTACCTCTCTTTCCTCCTTTAAGACGCTCGTTAAAACCTACCTCTTTAAACAAGCTTTCAATCATCTGCCTTAATTTCTTCTGTGGCTCGGTGTCAAATTTATCTGTTTTGTCTGTAACACTGTTGTGAAGTGCCTTGGGACGCTTTACTATGTTAAAGGCGCTATATAAATAAAAGTTATTATTCAAAGCGGAGTTGCCTTGGAGATTCCTGAGGAGGAAGTGGTGGAGTAGAAGGGAATGAGGAGCTAGAGGAACCAGGGACATGACCCAGCTGTAATGCAGCAAATTATTGAGAGATTTTCCTGATCAATTGTTCCCCTCTCCCGGGACAAACACTCCTTATTTACATTTGACCCATTTTTGACATCCACTATATTAATGCACTCGAACTGTACAACTATAGCAAAACAAAATCCCTTACTTCACTACTCCAATAAACTCCATTCTTTATTTGACTAATGCTTTCATAAAGAAAGAAAGACTTGCATTTATATAGCACCTTTCACGACCACCAGACGTCTCAAAGCGCTTTTCAGCAATGAAGTACTTTTGGAGTGTACTCACTGTTGTAATGTAGGAAATGTGGCGGCCAATTTGCGCACAGCAAGCTCCCACAAACAGCAATTGGTAATGGCCAGATAATCTGTTTAGTGGGCCAGGGCACCAGGAATATCTCCCCTGCTCTTGGGCCTCGGTTTAACGTCTCATCCGAAAGCCGGCAACTCCCTCAGCACAGTGCTCGATGTAGGCCTAGATTTATGTGCTCAAGTTTCTGGAGCGGGACTTGAACCCATAACCTTCTGACTCAGACACAAGTGTGCTACCCACTGAGCCACAGCTGACATTATGGTTCATGACTGATGCCCATCTATAAATCACCTTTGTGCAACCACTTGAGTGCCTTTTTTGTGTGCTCGTTTATCATTTTTGGGGAAGAAAACAGTGGAAGATGAAGATAACTTACAGGCAAATGAAGAGATGAAGTAACCTGAAAGTAAAACAGCAGAGAGGAGAGATGGGAAATCTAGAAGCCCACAGGGCCAAATGGGTGTTGCAGTTCCAGGATGCCTGTAAGAAGGCAAAACTTTAACAACAAAAAAAATGATTTAAAATATTTCTAGATTTATAAGGAAAATTTAATCTCGTTTGCTATTTCTTACCTTTCCCAGGTATCTGCCACGTGAGAAGCTTAAAAAAGAGCTCCAAAGGGTCATCTTGTGGCCAGAGCCTGTAGTTATATTCAGTCTCCAAGTAGTGTTTTAGTGCCCCAGACTGTCACATCAGTGGGAAAATCCTATTACAACATGACAGACAGGTGTCACCAGGTGTAACATTGAAATATTCATGAGGAATGTTTACAGGTGCTGAGACATATTGATTCTAATAATAAGGTATCGATGTATAAAATCTGTAGTAATTCTTTAGATCTCTATCCATTTGCAGTCGGTTCCTGTTCGGTAACTAGCCCTCTTGATAAATAATTTTATTCACTTATTAGACATGTTCCATAAAATAAAAAGTTGTTTGTGTTCATTTGAGTGCTTTGGGACAGTCCACAAATTGAAATTCATCTATAATATTTTTTAATGTGCATTATAGAGATGATGGGTTGGTAATACATGTTAAACAGAAGGGGCTCAATTTTTCCCCAGTGATTTGTGGCGTTTTCTTGGCGTGCGCTGATTTTTTTTAGCGTAAGGTTAAAAAATTAGTTTCCCCAAGGAATGTGCGCCAGCGTAACTCAGTCATGGTTTTTTTAGGTTCGTTTTTTTTTGCGTAACCCGATGTCTACGCCAGTTTTTGTCAATTATGGAAGTTTGACCCCCCAAAAATTCTCCTAGGTCGACGTATGTGACCACTGCCAAAAAACCTTCTGGTGAGTTAAGAAAAAGCAGCGCACATTGAAAAATCGGTGCTGAAAGATGCCATTGTTTTTCAGCCAGCGAAGTTTTGGAGCGAGTCCAGAAGACTTAAATATGCACAATAAAGATTACATTTTTTTACCTTATAATGCAGTAAGTGGAAGTTTGATGGAATTCTGTAAGTTTTCATATTTTTTCAACTGACATGCCACCTCCGCACATCTGCAAACTGGACTGGAGGGTCGGAGCGACGGCCGGCAGAATCAGTCCTGTGCCCAGACACGGGCTCGGCTGCGAAAGAAGCGCGGGGGGTGGGAGGAGAGGTCGGGGGCTGTGGAAGGTGATTGGAAGGCATCAGAAGCCTGTACTACCCATCAAATCAAGCCCGGGTGGGTGGGGAGGGGGTGGGGGGCTGTGGAAGGCGATCGGAAGGAATCAAGACTGCACTACGCATCAAATGTAGGTTGTGGGGGTGGGGGGGTTCCTGATCACTGCGCCTGCTCAGACCTGGGTGTGGTCTGTACCGACCTGTGGGGAGAAAGAACAAATCTTGTCCTGCCTGCTGTTTTGAGCTTCTTGCAAAGGTAAAATTTAAGCATGGGGGCAATACTGACAAATGCCATACTTTGTGCAAGCCTTTTGAATGATGGTACTGTGGAGGAGACAATTGATTCGAGGTCATTGCATGAGGTACCTCGGAGCCTATAGGGTGATGGGCCGGAGGCCTTACCCACATTGGATATATTGAGACAGGCATTCGTACCTGCACCTGAGTGACGTAGACTGTGTCAGAAGGCTGCATTTTCACAAAGAAGTTGTAACTGAGATCTGTGAGTTGGTAAAATCAGACCTTCAAACTAGAAGGACTGCATACAGCTGCACTTTCATTCTATACATCCGGATCCTTCCAAACTACACCTGGGGATGTGTGCGCCATTTCTCAACATGCAACACGTCTGCATTTGGCAGGTGACAGCTGCACTATATGCCCAGAGGAATGACTACATAAAGTTCCCCATGACCGCCCAGGCAATGTGTGACAGGATTGTGGGCTTCTCCAGAATTACTGGCTTCCCAAAGATACAGGGCTGCATTGATTGTACCCACAAAGCCTTGCAATCACCGTTGGAGGATTCCGAGATGTACAGGAACAGAAAAGGCTTCACTACATTAATGTGCAGCCCGTGTGTGACGACATGCATCACATCATGTCAGTTGATGCAAGATACCCTGGGAGCACCCATGATGCGTTCATCCTACACGAGAGCATTATATCTACCATGTTTCAGCAACAGCCAGAAGGGCAGAGCTAGCGACTGGGAGACAAAGGGTACAGCCTCGTCACCTGGCTCATGACTCCCCTACGCATAACCCGGACGGAAGCTGACCGGGAATACAATATGTCGCACATTGCGACGCGCAGCATAATAGAGAGGACCATTGGCATCTTGAAACAGCTTTTCCGATGCCTGGACCATTGCAATACTCCCCTGAGATTGTCGGACAGTCCACTGTTGTGTGCTGCATGCTGCATAACTTAGCCATCATGAGGCAGCAGCAGATGGTAGTAGAAAACCCACCTGAGGTGAAAGTGGCTGATGATAATGATGAAGTGCAGATGACGAGGAAGAGGAGGACAAGGAAGCCATGCAACTACCTGAACACGGAGCACGACGGCGGAAAAGGGCGGGCCATCGTGCCCCCTTAATGATTGCTTGAGCCTTGCGCTCATCCATGAACGCTTTGCTGCCTGAAGGCTCAGCGGCAACTATTCCACATGGACCATGTTTACTGTTTGGACCTGTTCCGTAATGTTCTGTTGTGTTATTGGAACAAATAATGTAAATGATTCAGTTATAATTTAAAATATATTTCATTCAAAAGTTTAACAAATATTTGTTTGTACTTAACTTTAATAAAATTATTCTTGTATCAAACTTTTCAGTTACGATCACTTACAAACTCTAAGATCACTTACTAACTTTTAAACGTAAATTTACATAACTTACAAAAACTTTAAATTTGAGAACAGTTACAATAGTAACACCTCAAATTTAAAGTTTTTTGTAAGTTATGTAACAATAGTAACTGTTTCCCGGGTTGGTACCAAGCTTATTCTTTCAAACATCTTGGGTAATGCGCACTTCTTGATTGGGGGGGGGATTGGTGGGCAGGGAGGGTGAAGGTGGTTATATGGAGGGCCAGGCTTGGGCCTCTTCAAAGGCTGGTCTGGGGATTGGAGTGGAAGTGACATTTGATTCTGTCAATGGGCGCGGGGTCTGGGCGTGTTCCTTTATCGCAGCAGCTAACTCCAACATTCCCTCCCTCATGTTCACTGACAGTGTCTCAGCTACCTGTGACATGCCGTTACTCATGTTGAGCAACAGTGTGCCAACTACCTGCAACATTCCCTCCCTCATGGTCACTGACATGGTTTCAGCTGACTGATATATGCCTTCCCTTATATTCCCTGACAGCGCTCCCATTTCTCGTGAGAGTGTTGTTACTTCTCCCGACAGGCCTGATATCTCATCACCCACCCCACTGATGGTGTCCAGGAGTGATCGGATAAGGTCAGTGCTCTCTGCACTCAATGACATCATCTGAACCACATCTGTTAGATTCTGCACCTCAGGAGAGTGCGGTCGAGCTCTCCTTCCCCTCCTCACCCTGGGTGTACCTCACTCCACCCGACCACTGGGGACCCGCAGCCTCGGAAGGTGGGAAACCATGGAATGTCCCACCAACACTCAAACCACTACTTGGAGAAGGGGCTGAGACCTCAATGGGTGGCATCTGCACCTCCTCCAAAGTCAGTAAAACAGTGGGGGTTTCATCCATCTCCATCCTCACCCCCGTGCTCTTGGTCTGCAAGGTGGGATTGGAAGATGTTCTCCTCTCCAGGCTCGTCCTTGTCTGAATCTCCTGCATCGTCAGGGTTGGCCTCAAGTTCTGCAAAATAAAACCGAACAGACAAATGGTTAGCAGCAGAGGAGGGGGCAGGGTGGGTGACACGAGTAGGCTCACATAGCACAGGCAGCAGGCTGATTTGAAAGACCACGATGAATGATAGCACATTGCATCAACTGAAGCATAGCTGATGGTGACATCCCCATGAACCGAAGCATGGCTAGCCCACGCAGTACTTAACATTTAGCAAAGCCAGACTGTGGAATTTGAAGGACTTACCCTCTCCCTCGAGTGTGGGCCCAGATTGTGCAGTGGTGGTTGCTTTTGTCTAGGCAGGACCCATCAAAGCAGTGACCCTCTCTTCCAAGGGTGTCAGTGAGTGCAGATTTGCCGGGCCTCCTCCTGTTTGAGTTCTTTCTCGTTTGTTGTGTGTCACTTTCCTCTGCAAAGATGAAAATATTATTTTTTTAGAGAGGGTATCTTTCTGCTGAGTGGGACATATACAGATGGTCACATTTACAATTGTAATTCCATTGAAAAATGAAAATATTACTTACACTAACTACTTGACCAAGGTCCTGCTACTTTTTGCACTGGCCTCCAGATCTCGGGGTGGTCACCATTACACAGTAATTTTCTGCAAGTTGGTTCCAGCATTTCTTTATTTCTTTGGGTGGAACTTTTATGTGACCTCTGCTGGTGTCCCACTCCTGCCATCTACCCTCAATCACAGTAACTAGTGCCTCCACTTCATCCTGTAAGAGATTATTGGTCCTTGCGCTGCGTTGCATCTTGTATTGCAGCTCCGATTTTTCCAATGAGAATTAAAGTTCTCGCACACAACTGGCTCTGTAAAAATGGCTGCTTGCAGACCGGGAGCTGTACTGCGCATGTGTGCCCATAGGAATCACGTCAAAAATGTCCTTTTTTTTTTCCCCACACATGCGCAGAAGGGGCAGCATCATTTTTTTGCCGCAGACAGTAGGCTCCATCCCCCGAGGTTACAGGACAGCCAATTTTGAAAAATCGAGTGGGGAAACTTGAGACATTTATTTCTGGAATAGTTCTGGCCTAGAAAAACGGGAGTAACTCAGGCAATATGCCAAAAAACCGCTTTGGGCAAAATTGAGCCCAAGGTTTGTAACTTTTGCCACAAATATGGTAAAAGATGGAGCAATAGACAAGAATATTCACTTGGTGACACCCAGTATTCCTTTCTAAAGAATGGAGACAGTAGAACTGCTGAGGAAGTTGAAAAGACATTTTCAGTTTCCACTGATAGTCTCATTTCAGTTATTTACTTGTGGATTGACTTTTAACAGGAAGATGCAAGAATGCGTCAAAACATTGAAAAAGATAACATCATCCTATTGGAAAGGCTTGCTAAGATAATGAACCCTCCAAGAGGTGGACTTGTTTCAAGTGCTTACAATTTGAAAAGGTAGGACATTTGTTTTCCTAATGTCTCTCTTTTACCAGTGTTTTCCGTTTGAAGATGCGAGTCCTTAAATCCTTTTAAAATACATGGACAAAAGCCAGTTATTTATTTTAAATGTGCTTTATTGCTGTAGCAGCAGAATAGGCCAAATATACCACTTGACTCAGAGCTGTGTTATCATGTGGCTGTTGCTGGTAATTTTGCCAATGGTCTAATGACATGTGAAAGCTTCAGTGCTAGGTGGAATGAATCAGTCATCAATGTGGGACAGCCTTCCAGTTTCTCATGTATACTTAAAATGGCAGCAGCAGATCTCTGAGGGTGTCAGAAAATCAAGGCCATTGTTGAGTGAGTAGATGCAGTTTATGGTAGCCATGTTGCATTTTATGAAGAGTTAGGTTGTCTGCACACATGAGCTACAAGTTGAGCTCAAAGCTGTTGAATACTTTGCTAAATCCACCATAACATAGCAGCATAACATTTTGTCTTATTGTGGCTACCACCGTCTTTAAAAGGATTGCAACAAATAGGAAGTTGTAGAAAATATGATTGCTAATCATTTAAGTTTAGAGAACTTTCTCTGCCATGCAAATGAATGTTACAAAACCAGATCACACGTACTGACCAAAATGAACAATTCAGCACTCGCATTCAAATATGTGTAACCTGTCTGTAATAGTTGCAATATAAAATGAAGTATTTATCATGGCTCGTGTGTCTCCTATTATATGTAGCATCCATTCCTCTTGCCTTTAGGCCCAGTTTAAAGTACTTGTAATGGAGAGGATAAAAGGAAGGATGCGACTGAAAATTCGGTACCGCCCCATTTGGGAGCAGTAACATCCATGAGGCGGGATATCCTGCGCCAGGAGCAGAAGTTCGCCCCGCAAGTTATATTGGGCTTACTGCCTCCGACAGGCACGGCAACGCAAAATCTCGCACTGCAGTTCCTGTCGGGGGCAGGGCCAGGGTGCAATGGGATGCGAATTTTCAAGCACTACGTGGAAGGACGCGTAGCGCTGGCGGGGAAACAGCGCCCTCCCCGTCCATTAAAGGAGAGGGCCAAGCTGCCGACTCTGCAGGAGGGAGAAGGGGCCCGTGCTAGACCACCAGAGAGCGGGATGCCATGGCAGCAGGCCAGCACACTAGCAGAATGCCGGGCTGCAACATCACGGTACAGTCCCCGCGATCTGCATTGAAGACGACCATTTAAAAAAAATTGACACAGTTGTACCTCCCTTTTAATTTTCACCCTGTGAGCGGCCTACAGCCCGGGACATGCCCCGTGAAGTTGCTGTGGGCAAGCTTCCGAATTTTTGCTCCGGGGTGAAAACGGGTAGCTGCGCATGGTGATGACGTTGTCCGGGGTGTTACTGGTGGGAGCGGGGCGTTACTGGCAGGGGTGGGGTGCCAACGGTTAGCGTAGCTGCTAAACTCCCGGCGTGAGTGGCGCTGCATCCGGGTGAAAAGCCGTTTGCGCCCCGTTAATGGGAGGCACAAACTAGTTTGTCTGCAAATGTGTGAGAGAAGTGGGAACTTTGCAGACTGTATAATTAATGTATTAATTCCACTGAACCTGTGGCAGAACAATCGCTTAAATAGAAGAACAGTTTTTGTGCTATTAATGGTCCTTGTTATGAGGCAGTCAGCTTGTTCCATTTAAGTTGCACCTGTGGGCTGACAACTGGCAAATTATCTTTATTGTAACAATTGTACCGAATGTACTGGGTGTAGCAATTTTGTGATCCATTCGAAACTTCTGTATTTTGTGGTTTTGTGCCTGTCCAAGGGGACTACATGGCTGCGAGCAGGGCAGGGGTTATGTAAGAAGTGTAAACAGGCCTCTCTAACCTGAGCTTTTCCCCTGTCCGTTCGCGAACGCACTTTGGCTGCTGCTCCGGACCCGAGCCGATCAATACTTTTCCACTTTTCCTCCTCTTTCCTTTTCACTTTCTCCCTCTCTGACGATTCTCCCCTGTCACCATGCCTCCTTTCATCTCTCCTTTCTCGAATAGTCTGCCCTCCCAAATCCCTACCCCAATCCTTCGTTACTCTTCGACCTTCCTACTCTTGCCGTTGTCCCTGGCTTGACTCCCTCACACACCAGCCTACAGCTTCCCTCTGTGCCTCTCTTGGCATCCTACGGAAGGGTCCATCGAGGCATTCATCACTGCCTCCTTACAAGCAGCATCCCCAATTTGCCCCATCCTGCTCTCTCGCCGACCAACCGCCCAGTGAGCCCACTGGGGGCTAATCGTGCCAGTCTCCCAGCGCTGATCCTGTGGACGCAGGCAGCCGTCTTCTTAGGTAGTCCCTCATAGTCAGGGATGACTTGCTTTCACAGTAATGAGAGTTCTCAGGTGACTGATGAGTCCAGTGCGGGATCTACAGTCTCTGTCACAGGTGGGGCAGACGGTGGTTGGAGGGACGGGTGGGTGGGGTGCTTGGGTTGTCGTGCGCTCCTTCCGCTTGGTTTCCGCGTGCTCCCGGCAGAGAGACTCGAGGTGTTCAGCGCCTTCCCGGATGCTTCTCCTCCGCTTTGAGTGATCTTGGGCCAGGGATTCCCAGATGTCGGTGGGAATGTTGCACTTTTTCCAAGGAAGCTTTGAGGATGTCCTTGATGATTTTCCTCTGCCCACCTGGGTCTCGCTTGCCGTGTCGGAGCTCTGAGTAGAGCACTTGTTTTGGGAGTCTAGTATCAGGCAGGCAGACGATGTGGCCTGCCCAATAGAGCAGATCGAATGTGGTGAGAACACTGACATTGGTGCGCCTATCCTGCCAACGGATTTTCAGGATCTTGCACGATCTTGTGGATGCAGCGTTGGTGGTACTTTGAGGTGCCTGCTGTACATAGTCCATGTCTCTGAAGCATATAGGAGGGTGGGTATCACTACTGCTCTGTAGATCATGAGCTTGGTGCTGGGTTTTGAGGTCCTGGTCTTTAAACACTGTCTTCCTCAGGCGACCAAAAGCTGCACTGGCACACTGAAGGCGGTGTTGGACTTTGTCATCGACGTCTGTCCTTGTTGACAGTAGGCTCCTGAGGTATGGAAAATGGTCCACATTGTCCAAGGCCTCGTCGTGGATCCTGATAATCGGGGGGGGGCAGTGCAGTGTGGTGGGGGCAGGTTGGTGGAGAACCTTGGTCTTGCAGATGTTTGGTGTCAGGCCCGTACACACATACACGCTTCAGTGAAGGTGTTGATGATGGTTTAGAGTTCGACCTCCGAGTGTGCGCAAATGCATGTTCAATGACAGAGAATGGGACAATCTTGGATCTGGACTGGAGACAACAGAGACCGTTTCCCGTTTCCCACAGGCAGTGGGGCAGCCATCACCGACCCTCTCCTCATCTTCCTCCAGAACGTCCATGCGCTTGCGAACAAGGCCCTTCCCATCTATGAGCTTATTGTGGATAATGGCAACGACATCATGGCTCTGATGGTTGAAGGGTGATGATACCGTACCCTTAAATGAAGCCTCCTTGCCTGGATGTACTTCCACCACTTGCCCCGCCCAGACCGCCATGGTGACATTGTGGCTCTCATCAGCAAATCACACCTTGGTCTGTCCCCTACTCCTCCGACACTTTCTCCTCCTTTGAGCATCTCACCCTATTCCACCTCTCTTGCATCTCATTTAAAATTCTCGTTCTCAATCGCGCACACAGGTACAATAAAAAATGTTATTACCGATATTTCGTCACTACTTTACTCCCTCAGCCTCTGCACCGAATGGCTTCTCATCCTCGGTGATTTCAACCTCCATCTCAATTCATCATGCGCTCTCTCCTCTGAGTTCACTACCCTCCTGTCCTTCCTTAATCTCTCCCTCCATGTAAACGCCCCAACCCATATTCACGGCCAGCCTCCTCAACCTTGCCATCTCTCGTGGCCTCGCTATTCTCATCGTGTTAATCACAGATAAGGCCATCTCTGACCACTTCCTCAAATCACTCTCCACCCACATCCCCCTTCCATTCCCCCAACCCTACCTCCTTCTGTGGCCGCCCCTGGAAAAAAAACTCTCTCGACTCTCTGACAACTGCACTTATCAACTCCCAACTGTGCAGCCTTTGGCCCTCCATGCACCACAACATTTCTGCTCCATCACACCCCCACCACCACCTTTGATGCCCTAGTCCCTGATAAAACAATTACACTCTCTCACTCTGGCTGTTCACCTGGTACAGCCCTGATCTTCGCTCCCTTAAATCCAAGGGATGCAGATTTGAAAGGATATGGCAGACAACTGGTTTAGCCAATCACCGCCGGATTTGGCTGGGCCACATAAAACAAAATCGCTCACTATTCCAGAATCATTCTGGAATGTAAAGATAAACCCCGGTGTCTATTCTCCACTGCAAACTGCCTTTTTCAAACCCTCTCCCCAATCTCCACCATCACCTCCGCCAATAAGTTTGAGGAGCTCATGGACTTCTTTGTCTCTATGATTGAGGACATCCCTCCTCGACCACCTTGACTTGTCTGCATCTTTGACACGGTTGACCACTCTATCCTTCTCCAACGCCTCTCCACCGTCATCCAGCTGGGTGGGACTGCACTCGCCTGGTTCCACGCTTATCTATCTAATTGCAGCCAGAGAATCACTTGCAATGGCTTCTCTTCCCGCTCCCGCATAGTTACCTCTGGTGTCCCCCAAGGATCCATCCTTGGCTCCCTCCTATTTCTCATCTGCATGTTGCCCCTTGGCGACATCATCCGAAAACACAGGGTCAGTTTCCACAGGTATGCTGATGACAACCGGCTCTACCTCACCACCACTTCTCTCGACCCCTTCCACGGTCTCTAAATTGTCAGACTGCTTGTCTGACATCCAGTTCTGGATCAGCAAAAATTTTCTCCAATTGAGTATTGGGAAGATCAAAGCCATTGTTTTTGGTACCCGCCACAAACTCCGTTCCCTCGCCACTAACTCCAACCCTCTCCCCAACTCCTGTCTGAGGCTGAACCAGACTGTTCGCAAACTTGGTGTCATATTTGACCCTGAAATGAGCTTTCAACCACATATCCGCAGCATAACTAAGACTGCCCATTTCCACCTCCGAAACCTCGCCCGTCTCTGCCCTTGCCTCAGTTCATCCGCTGTTGAAGCCCTCAACCATGCCTCTGTTACCTCTAGACTTGACTATTCCAATGCACTCCTGCCTGGCCTCTCACATTCTACCCTACGTAAACTTGAGGTGATCCAAAACTCAGCTGCCTGTGTCCTAACATGCACCAAGTCCCGTTCACCCATCATCATCATCATCATAGGTGGTCCCTCGAAACGAGGATGAGTTACCCATCACCCCTCTACTCGCTGACCTACATTGGCTTCCGGTTAAGCAACACCTCGATTTCAAAATTCTCATCTTTATTTTCAAATCCCTCTATGGCCTCACCCCTCCCTATCTCAGTAATCTCCTCCAGCCCCACAACCCCCCCCCTGAGATGTCTACGCTCCTCTAATTCTGCCCTCCTGAGCATCCCTGATTATAATCGCTCAACCATTGGTGGCTGTACCTTCTGTTGCTTAGGCCCCAAGCTCTGGAACTCCCTGCCTAAACCTCTCCGCCTCTCTATCCTCTTTCAAGACGCTCTTTAAAACCTATCTCTTTGACCAAGCTTTTGATCACCTGCGCTAATTTCTCCATATGAAGGTCGGTGCCAAATTGTTTTATCTCATAATACTCCTGCGAAGTTCCTTGGGACATTTCACTACTATAAAGGCGCTATATAAATACAAGTTGTTATAAGTTCCACACTTGCATAAATGCATTTATTTTGATTTTTGCGTTCAGCATATTCACATTATACAAACCAAACATTACACCTACGGACACATCCTGTCCACAAAACCTTACTTCATTATGCCAACTTTTCTATTATGCATACGGGATTGTTTCTTAGAACAGTATGTTACAGAACCTACAAGGGAGCAAGCTATCTTAGATCTGGTCCTGTGTAATCAGACAGGAATAATAAACGATCTCCTAGTAAAAGATCCTCTCAGAACGAGTGATCACAGTATGGTTGAATTTGTAATACAGATTGAGGGTGAGGAAGTCGTGTCTCAATCGAGCGTACTATGCTTAAACAAAGGGGACTACAGTGAGATGAGGGCAGAGTTGGCTAAAGTAGGCTAGAAATGCACACTAAACGGTGGCACAATTGAGGAACAGTGGAGGACTTTTAAGGAGCTCTTTCATAGTGCTCAACAAAAATATATTCCAGTGAAAAAGAAGGGCGGTAAGAGAAGGGATAACCAGCCGTGGAGAACCAAGGAAATAAACGCGAGTATCAAATTAAAAACCAATGCGTATAAGGTGGCCAAGGTTAGTGGGAAACCAGAAGATTGGGAACATTTTAAACGACAGCAAAGAATGACTAAGAAAGCAATAAAGAAAGGAAAGATAGATTACGAAAGTAAACTTGCGCAAAACATAAAAACAGATAGTAAAAGCTTTTACCGATATATAAAACGGAAAAGAGTGACTAAAGTAAATGTTGATCCCTTAGAAGATGAGAAGGGGGATTTAATAATGGGAAATGTGGAAATGGCTGAGACCTTAAACAATTATTTTGCTTCGGTCTTCACAGTGGAAGACACAAAAACCATGCCAAAAATTGCTGGTCATGGGAATGTGGGAAGGGAGGACCTTGAGACAATCACTATCACTAGGGGGGTAGTGTTGGACCGGCTAATGGGACTCAAGGTAGACAAGTCCCCTGGTCCTGATGAAATGCATCCCAGGGTATTAAAAGAGATGGCGGAAGTTATAGCAGATGCATTCGTTATAATCTACCAAAATTCTCTGGACTCTGGGGAGGTACCATCAGATTGGAAAGCAGCTAATGTAACGCCTCTGTTTAAAAAAGGAGGCAGACCAAAAGGCAGGTAACTATAGGCTGGTTAGTTTAACATCTGTAGTGGGGAAAATGCTTGAAGCTATCATTAAGGAAGAAATAGTGGGACATCTAGATAGGAATAGTGTAATCAAGCAGACGCAGCATGGATTCATGAAGGGGAAATCATGTTTATTGGAATTCTTTGAGGATATAACGAGCATGGTGGATAGAGGTGTACCGATGGATGTGGTGTATTTAAATTTCCAAAAGGCATTCGATAAGGTGCCACACAATAGATTACTGCAGAAGATAAAGGTACGCGGAGTCAGAGGAAATGTATTAGCATGGATCGAGAATTGGCTGGCTAACAGAAAGCAGAGAGTCGGGATAAATGGGTCCTTTTCGGGTTGGAAATCGGTGGTTAGTAGTGTGCCACAGGGATCGGTGCTGGGACCACAACAATTTACAATATACATAGATGACCTGGAAGAGGGGACAGAGTGTAGTGTAACAAAATTTGCAGATGACACAAAGATTAGTGGGAAAGCGGGTTGTGTAGAGGACACAGAGAGGCTGCAAAGAGATTTAGATAGGTTAAGCGAATGGGCCAAGGTTTGGCAGATGGAATACAATGTCGGAAAATGTGAGGTCATCCACCTTGGGGGGAAAAAAAACAGTAAAAGGGAATATTATTTAAATGGGGAGAAATTACAACATGCTGCGGTGCAGAGGGACCTGGGGGTTCTTGTGCATGAATCCCAAAAAGTTAGTTTGCAGGTGCAGCAGGTAATCAGGAAGGCGAATGGAATGTTGGCCTTCATTGCGAGAGGGATGGAGTACAAAAGCAGGGAGGTCCTTCTGCAACTGTACAGGGTATTGGTGAGGCCGCAGCTGGAGTACTGCGTGCAGTTTTGATCACCTTACTTAAGGAAGGATATACTAGCTTTGGAGGGGATACAGAGACGATTCACTAGGCTGATTCCGGAGATGAGAGGGTTACCTTATGATGATAGATTGAGTAGACTGGGTCTTTACTCGTTGGAGTTCAAAAGGATGAGGGGTGATCTTATAGAAACATTTAAAATAATGAAAGGGATAGACAAGATAGAGGCAGAGAGGTTGTTTCCACTGGTCGAGGAGACTAGAACTAGGGGGCACAGCCTCAAAATACGGGGGAGCCAATTTAACACCGAGTTGAGAAGGAATTTCTTCTCCCAGAGGGTTGTGAATCTGTGGAATTCTCTGCCCAAGGAAGCAGCTGAGGCTAGCTCATTGAATGTATTCAAATCACAGATAGATAGATTTTTAACCCATAAGGGAATTAAGGGTTACGGGGAGCGGGTGGGTAAGTGGAGCTGAGTCCACGGCCAGATCAGCCATGATGTTGAATGGCGGAGCAGGCTCGAGGGGCTAGATGGCCTACTCCTGTTCCTAATTCTTATGTTTTTTTGTTCTATGAATTCTCTGTCATTTTGCAATGAAAACTGGCTATGTAAATTGATTAAGCTGTAATTATATGTTTCCTCCAGTAGTGGCGCTGCAGCATTTCAGTTTTGCATATCCCAGCTTTTCGGCCTACACGACAGATAAGCAGCAGCCACCTCTATTTCTCTGGTTCCCAAATGTTGTTATTTTAACTATGGGGGAAAATTACGGTCGGAGGCTTCCTTCGGATGAACAGCTACCCGAATAAAATCTACAAAAATACCTGGTGGTCCTGGAAGAACATAGGATTCCGGTTGGAGGTCTTCAATTGCTGTACATGTCTTCCAGATACGGACGCACATGTTGGAATCTGTTTGTCCAGGCCCACACATCACTAAGTGGTATTTTCATTGATAATAATGGGAGCTCTGTTTTTACGAGCTCCCATTACTATCAATGAGAATACCGCCCCCTAAAACAAGAAACACAGCTTAATAAATTTAAAAAAAAACACCTCATACATTCAATTTGAATTAATTTTAAATATAACTAAATGTTTTAGAAAAATTATTTTTTTGAATTTTTTTAAAAGTATGTGTTTTAATTGGGTTAAAAATAAACTTATCTTAATGGACAGGGTTTTTAATATAAAAATGAGTGATTATATTTAATTTTTCTAAGTTTGAAAACTCTTGCACTGCTAAAATGGTGTTCCTTCACAGACCTTCTCTCTCAATACAGCTCCCTCTACCTCCTAGCTCGATGGCGCTATACATTATCTCGTTACAGACGTAAGAGTTTGAAGGACATTCTGTTGGGCACGATTTGGGCAAATAGTCCAACCTCTGCCCCGCGGATGTCCTTCCTGCAGGGATGTGTGCCGAGAACCGGCACTTGCGAGGCCTCGCCGGGTGCATACGACGCGCACACCCACCTAAGCCACAATATTTGGCTCATTATAGCAATATAACAACAGAATGTGTGCACACCTGGTCCAACTCCCGCTGCCCTCGAGTCCCATTTCACCTGAGAACCTTTGATTCCGCATGTGCAACATGTGGAAGATTTGACTAATTTATGAATATAAATATTGTTGTGTTTGGCTGCAGTCTTGACTTCAAAGAAATTGATTAAATAAAAACAGGAGTTCGGGGACTCTTGCAATTTTATAGTGTGAATTCAGATGGAAGGCTCTCTGTGAATTCCTTATCCAAGGAACATATAGGAAGATAAATGCACTGAATTTGCTTTCCCAGTAACCTGGATTTTATATTGCAAACAGAAAAGACCATGGGGTAGATTTTCGGCTCTTCTCCGCTCCGTTTTTAACCCCGGAACAGCGGCATTGGCGAGGTGTTCTGGGTGGGCGGTCAGTCTCCAGTGCCCCACAGCGGTCCTGGTTTAGCGGCGGCACTGATCAGCACCGCCCGGCAAAGCTGCGCCTGGTGTGCAACACCGCTGGTTGCGACACTGTCACGAGTTCTGACAATTGCCTGACCCATACGCCCCGAAGCGGTCCAATGATACCAACAGCGGAGAGGTAAGTGTATTATATAGTCTCTTGGACACTCTTGAACCCTCTTAGTTCAACTTAACTCTATTTATTTGGGAGATCTCAGACAGCCATGTGGAGCTTTAAAATGGTGTTCCTTCACAGACCTTCTCTCTCAATACAGCTCCCTCTACCTCCTAGCTCGATGGCGCTATGCATTATCTCGTTACAGTAAGTAATGGACTCCAAAGGTAAGTAAGATTGTTCTTTTAATTTTTTTTGCAGTTTGTCTTGTGGTGGCATGGGTAATGGTTTGGGAATGTTTTTTGAGGTTTTTTAGTTTTCCCCCCTCCTCCAGGCATTTCTCGGTGCGCTCCCAGCCCGGCTCTTTAGCTCGGGAGTTTCCCATCCGAGCAGCCAAGAAAGTTGTACAACGCCTCCCTTAGCACTGTACCCCCTGACTCCGGGCCCAGCTGCCCATTTTTACTTACTGAGGCACAATCTGTTCGCGGGCGCAAACTTTACCGCCCCAGAAACGCCAAAGCCAAAAATCCAGCCCCGTGTTTCTCTTGCCTGTTAAGAGCAATTGACTTCCCATTAGGCCTTTCCTTGTGTATGGTTGACTTCTAGTGCTTGTTCATATTTGCAGATCTTTGGTATCATCTTTTATTTCCAATATCGTGACTATCCACCATTTCTGAGGTGTAGCACACAGCTACATTCATTCACAGGTCGTGGAAATCTGCAAGGCCAGATTTCTGGAAAGGTACAACTTCTGGATTGTAGGGGACAAGGCTTGTTTAAGAGAACTGTTTTGGACCCATTTAGAAAGAAACAACTCCATTTTAACAACTTGTAATTGTGACAGCATCTGTAAATCTGCTATTTGTAGATTGTCACTAACTTTTTGCATCATCTGCAGTCTACATATCGGGAACATTCCAAACATCACACTGCCACCCAACCACTGCGTAGAGCTCCTGAGGGAATGAATGTTAAGGTTCCTCCTTATTTCGATACTTTGTGGTTTAAATGAATTAAGTGGGTAGGACTGTCTTTACACAAGGTGCAGAAGTGAGAAGAATCACACGGAGGATATCACTATCTTACAACAACAACTTGTATTATTATCGCACCTTTAATGTAGTAAAACGTCTTAAGGAGCTTCACAGGAGAGTTATGACAAAAATTTGACAACGAGCCACATAAGAAGAAATTACGGCAGATGACCAAAAGCTTGGTCAAAGAGGTTTTAAGGAGCATCTTAAAGGAGGAAAGAGAGGCGGAGAGGTTTAGGGAGGGAGTTCCAGAGCTCGGGGCCTAGGCAGCTGAAGGCATGGCCACCGATGATTGAGAGATTATAATCAGGGATGCTCAAGAGGGCAGAATTTGAGGAGCGCAGATATCTCTGGAGGTTTTGAGGCTGGAGGAGATTACAGAGATAGGAAGGGGCGAGACCATGGAGGGATTTGTAAACCAGGATAAGACATTTGAAATCGAGGCGTTGCTTAACCAGGAGCCAGTGTAGGTCGGCAAGCACAGGGGTGACGGGTGAATCGGATGGTGCGAGTTAGTACATGGGCTGCTGAGTTTTGGATGACTTCAAGTTTACGTAGGGTAGACTGTGGGAGAGCACGTGCTCACGTGAGCAGTACGGGTACTCAGTGGTCTTTGGAGCTTGTCTTTCCAATGGAAGAATAAAACAGGTAAACAAAGTAGGTATTGTTTCTTATTGCTAAATTAAAGACTTGGGCAATCTCATAACTTGATCAAACTTTGCTGTACAGCAAATGTTTCCTCCCATGCCCTGTGTTTTCCTGGCTATATATAGCAATAGCAACAGCTGAAGGGAAAGAAAAAAATGAAAATTGTTTCTGCAGCAATCAAGCTATCAAACTTTTCTTCCTGTAATGTATATAATGACTCGAAAGACTTGTTACTGCAAACCTGGTTCAACTTTATTTGCGCTCAAAGTGCCCACATGACATGGTACTCACTCTTGTATACCAGGGCCCACGCGCACACAAGTACAGCCCGATGACCTCCGACAGTGGCGCCCCCTGGTGTCTAGTGACCCCAAGCATCAATACATAACAACATCCCCCTTCAAGATCTTAGTATCAATCTCTTTACAAATTAAGACGGTCTGGGGCTTTTTGCTCACGAGTTGATCGTCCCAGTCCAACTCCAGTTCTGGGCGAGCGTTCTGAGTCAGTTATGACTGGAGGCTGAGTAACCAATCTGATGGGAGTGGTAATGGTCCAGATTCAGTAATCTTCCGATGAATGAACATTGATTGGTTGGTCACTAACTGCATCTTCCTCAACTGGTTCTGGTTCATCCGTGTGCCGCAGTTTTATCTGATCAGCATGTTTCCTGCATGTTTGCCCATTCTTGAACACAACAATAAACACTCTGTTACCCTCCTTGGCCGTAACAGTACCGGTGATCCACTTTGGACCTTGACCATAATTCAGCACATAAACTGGATCGTTGACAGAGATGTCACGTGACACAGCAGCGCGATCATGATACCATTGCTGATATTGACGTCTGCTTTCAACATGATCATTCAAATCAGGATGGACAAGAGAAAGCTTGGTCTTGAGACCTCTTTTTATCAGTAGTTCAGCAGGGGAGACCCCGGTAAGCGTGTGAGGTCTTGTCCTGTAACTAAACAATATATATGACAAACGAGTTTGCAGTGAATCATGAGTCACACGTTTCATACTTTGCTTGATCGTTTGAACCGCACGCTCTGTTTGACCATTAGACGCAGGTTTGAATGGAGCAGACCTTACGTGTCTGATACCATTGAGTTTCATGAACTCCTGAAACTCAAGACTTGTGAAGCAAGATCCGTTATCGCTCACAACAATGTCAGACAAACCATGAGTATCAAACATGACACAAAGGCTCTTAATACTAGCTGTGGACATACTGGATAACATCATAATAATACTCTATCCACTTTGAATATGCACCCACCACAACAAAAAACATCTTTCCCAGGAAAGGGCCCGCAAAATCGATGTGCATCCTCGACCATGGTTTAGATGGCCATGACCAAAGACGCAGTAGAGATTCCGCTGGTACTTTACTTAGCTGCAAGAAAGTATTGCACTGATGCACACATGATTCCAGATCAGAATCAATTCCAGGCCACCAAACGTGAGCCCTGGCAATGGCTTTCATCATGATGATACCAGGATGAGTGCTATGTAGTTCACGTACAAATTTTTCTCTGCCTTTCTTGGGCATGTCAACACTATTGCCCCACAGTAGACAATCTGACTGAATGGATAGTTCATCTTTGCGACGGCTGTAAGGTTTGGTCTCATCGCACATTTCTATAAGTATTGCAGATCAATCACCACTGAGGACACAACGTTTCACAACCGATAAAATAGGATCATGGCTGGTCCAGATCCTCACTTGTTGAGCAGTGACAGGAGTTCCTTCACTCTCAAAAGCATCCATTACTAACAGTTGATCTGCAGGTTGAGGCATCTCCACTTCAGGTGTGGGCAACTGCAGACGACTCAGTGCATCGGCACAATTCTCAGTGCCAGGTCTATGATGAATAACATAATCATAGGCAGACAATGTCAGTGCCCACCTCCTGGATGTGGGTCGATGCATTGGTAGTAATACCTTTGTTTTCGAAAACAAAGAAATAAGTGGCTTGTGATCCATTTCGAGTTCAAAACGAATACCAAACAGGTACTGATGCATCTTTTTGACCCCATACACACAGGCCAAAGCTTCTTTTTCTACCATGTTGTAAGCTCTTTCCGCCTTTGACAAACTTTGAGGCATACGCAACAGGTTGTACCTTACCTGACTCATTTGATTGTTGGAGTACACAGCCAACCACATATGATGAAGCATCACAGGCCAATACAAGACGTTTACACAGATTATAGTGAACAATCAGCTGTTCGAACAGAGCAGATTCTTCGCTTTCTCAAAAGCTCTATCTTGAGATACACCCCAGACTCAGTTGTCGTCTTTTCTGAGCAGCATGTGCAGTGGCTCTAATAAAATGCTCAATCTGGGTAAGAAGTAGTTGAGTAGCCCAAGGAACGAACGCAGCTCCATCACATTGAGGTCTGGGTGCATTTTTGATGGCCTTGTTTTTCAAATCAGTAGGTCTGATCCCATCAGCAGCAATTTTCCTCCCCAGGAATTCAATTTCAGTTGCCATGAAAGACACACTTTGAACATTTCAGCCTGAGTCCCACTTTGTCCAGACGATGTAGGACTTCAAGATTGTTCAGATGTTCAGCAGTGACCAGAATGTCATCTTGAAACACAACGGTTCTAGGAACGGACTTCAGTAGACTCTCCATGTTTCTCTGAAACATGGCTGCAGCCGAACAGATTCCAAAAAGGACACCTGTTGTAGACAAACAGTCCTTTATGGGTGTTGATGCAGGTGAGTTTCTTCGAAGTGTCGACAAGCTCCTGTGTCATAGAGGCCGACATCAGATCCAGTTTAGTGAACGTCTTTCCACCAGCTAGCATAGCGAACAGGTCATCAGCCTTCGGTAGTGGTTAATCGTAATCCTGTAGTCTCCACAGATCCTGACAGTGCTATCACTCTTTAACACAGAAAAGATAGGACTGGCCCATTCGTTAAATTCGACCGGTGAAATCCCTTCATGTTGGAATCTGTCAAGCTCAATTTCGACCTCTCTCATCATGTAGGGAACAGATAGATAGGTCTTGCATCAGAATTCGGGTGAAACTGCACCTTGGCTCCAGTAAAATTGCCAATGCTCGGTTCAAACAAAGAAGGTAACTTCAGGATTTGAGCACACGAAGTGTCATCCACCGAGGACAACGCTTTGATATCATTCCAGTTCCACTTGATTTTCTCGAGCCAATTCCTGCCGAACAGTGTTGGACCATTGCCTGGGACGATCCATTGTGGTAAATCGTGAACCACACCATTATACGACACCTTGACTACTGCACTACCAATCACCGGTATGAGTTCCTTAGTGAAAGTACACAACTTGACATTGACTGGACTCAGCTTAGGCTTCACAACCTCAGTGTCCCACAGCTTGACGAATGTTCTTTGGCTCATTATCGACTGACTCGCACCTGTGTCCAGCTCCATTGATACAGGCACACCATTCAGCTTCACATTCACCATTATCGATTGGCTCTTTGTCGGGAATGAATACAAGGCCGTACACTTCCTTCTCGGGTATCTTGGGTTGCATATCCGGGCCAGCACTGGACTGGTCATCATCATCAGTGTGATGAACAGCAGCACGCTTGCTCAGTTGTGGGCACATTCGCTGAAGATGCCCCACTTTCGAACAGCCTTTACAGATGTACTGTTTAAACCGACACTGATGAGGCTGATGATTGCCCCCACAACGCCAACAGGGTGAAATTGAATTCGTACCGATTGGTAGACTTTGAGCAGCTACAGGTTTCACATAAGCAGTCGAGTAGGCCCTGTCATAAGTAGCTCTGTCAGATGACGACACAATCTTGTTTACAGTACTTGCTGTGGAGCTCCGATTCTTCGATGATATCTGCCTTAAATTATCATCAGTCGCCATGCACGCCTGGGCAGTCGTGATGGCCTTGCTCAAATCCAGCGTTTCTGCAGCCAATAATTTCCGAAGGATCACATCATGGTTGATGCCTATCACGAAGAAATCTAGCAGCATGTCTCCCAACTTTCTGAACTTACACGGCTCAGCCAGACGTCTTGGGTCGGCAATGAATCCCTTCACATCCTGGCACTCAGCACGAACGTGTGTGTAGAAGCAATAGCGTGAGATGATGATCCCCTCTTTTAGCTTGAGATGTTCACGCACCAGAGCGCACAAATCCCCATACTCTTTGTCCGTTGGACATGCAGGCGAGAGAAGATTCTTTGAGGCCATAGATTTTTGGACCATAAACGGTGAGGAAAACCGCCCTGCGCCTAACTGCATCGCCAGCTTCCTCCGTTTCGTTGGCTACGAAATACTGATCCAGGCGGTCGATAAAATCCGCCCAATCCTCGCCATCCACGAATCCCTCCAGAATTCCAGTGGTACCCATTGTGCATGCGAAGGTTCTTAAGTTACCTCGTCGCCAAATGTAATGTATATAATGACTCGAAAGACCTGTTACTGTAAGCTCACTCAGGTGCAAACCTGGTTCAACTTTATTCACGCCCAAAGTGCCCACGTGACATGGTACTCACTCTTGTATACCAGGACCCGCGCGCACACGCGTACAGCCCGATGACCTCCGACAGTGGCGCCCCCTGGTGTCTAGTGACCCCAAGCATCAATACATAACACTTCTGGAATTTGCACTCGCCTGCTTTCTTTCTATGTCACTTTGTTGCTGTTCTTCCTTCTCATGTTATAACTACCTGCCATTTGCTTTGCTTTCTCTCTCAATTCCTTCATTGCCCTGCTTCTTTGCTTTATTTATTTTTCCATTTGCTATCTTCATTTCCTTTGCCTTTGTTCTCTTTCTCTATAACTCTTTCTCTCTCTCTTTTACCTTTTGAGTTCTCAAGATTATTTGAAACATTTGTGCTGTATCGAAGTATGCACCAAGAGCAATGTAAAGCATTGTATGTTTCCCGTAGCCACTCAGATTCTCCTTGCAATGGTTTGGTATCTTGAAAAATGTAAAAATGGATTCTGACATGAAATCTTTCTCATCTCAGTTTATAGGTTGGAGTCTTGTATTGTGATCTCATGTTGGATAATTGTTAGAGACAATTCAGGCAACTTAAATTAAGAGAACAACTTAAAAAAAAAAATAAAATCCTTTAGGGCTTTCTTTACTATGGCACCTATTTTCCACTTGCTGGATTTTTGGTGCCTGCGCATATTAACGTACGATTTTTTTGTGTACTTTCGTGCCCAAAAAAAAATCGGTACATTCGCCAAGAATTATTTGAATTTGGCGCAGCGCTCTCTGAAGCTAGTCTGGGGCGGAGCTTCAAGTCTGCGCCATAAACTCTGGGCATACGCGAAAAGCTGAAGTTGCCAGGGCAACCAGAGACGCTCCTGACATTGATTTATAATGACGTTCACACTGAGGGGTTAGCGATCGTAAGACAACTTTACCAAGACGTAGACATCACGAGCAGTTGATCACAGCTGTATTCGGTACCCCAAAATGATAACCTGCTCATTTCTATACAATCCAGCATTTAAAAAGTGAAATACGCTGGGCCCCCGAAGGACCCCTCCCCATACCGCCCTGCTGCAATCCCCGGCCGATTGGCCCTCCCGCTCCTGAATTTCAACTCTTGGGGGTAGCGGGACTGGGGGGGGGGGGGGGGGGGCATTTGACCCAGGATTGCAGCGGGCCCAGCTTGTGGGGAGCAGTTCTTTTGGCCCAGAAATAATCATCCCTTGCTCCAAAAAGAGTTCCCGGGGGGGGGGGGGGAAGGGAAACGTTTTTTATTGTGTATTCTTATTGCCTTGCTCCTGTCCTCTTGTGCGCCACGCAGATTCCTTAAGATAATGTACATTTTTTTTTTTGAGGGACTTTTGGGCAGTGTGCACTGCACTGAAAAAAATTATGATGGCCAAAATCGATAAGTCCACAAAAATTGCGTCTGATCCCGTTTTGACTCATGTCTGTGCCAAAAATGTTTAAACTGGCGCACATGATCGGCACCGGCGTCCAAACATTGGCGAAAGTTGGAAAGTGAGTATTTCATGCCAAAAACTGTTTGGACGCCAAAAAACGGCGCACAATCGTGGCGAAAATAGGGGCCCCAAAAAACATATCTTTCCCTTTTCCCTGGGATGGTAGATAAAGGGCGTAGCATTCATGAATCAAGCTGCCAACCAAAAGCTTTCAGCTCACTGCGCAAAATTTATTTGTGCCTTCAGATGACTGGGCATGCAGGAAGTGCCCATAATACTCTTTGAACTTTCCTGGACGACAATGTTAGGCACAGCATTCAAATTAATATATATATATTATGCATGCTGTAGACTTAATTCAGTGCTTGGATGCTTTGATCATGTAATTTTTTTTTTTTTTTTTAACAGACCACCAAAATATGATCGAGAAGAAGCCAAGCTCAAGCAGATGGTAGGATACGTTTAAAATTCAGATAAAGTTTTGGCCTAGCCTCAACCTAACTGTTAAATCTGTTCAGCTCTGGTGACGCCTTCTCTGCCTTTAGCTTATTTTAGTGAAAACAAGAACCTAATGAAAATGTGTGTTTGCAGAACTGTGTTGCTCCTCTTCTGGTATTTGAGGTGTCTGGGGCTGTAATTAGTAGTCTCTTGCTTTTAAGTTAAAGGATAGCTGATATCTCTCTATTAGCAACCAATAGGAAGAAAAGAGGTGGAACTGTATGTAGTTGCTTAACTCTGCCCTCTTTCCGCCCCCTTGGGCTACACACCCCGAACAATGCACTCCGTTCCAGTCACTGAAATAAGCTAGTTATCTGTGGTAATGCACTAATAATTCACATACAATACCCAGTGGTTATGAGAAAAAATGAAAATAATGAATAGGATGCATTATCTTTTTGAACTAGTACATTATCCTTGTTAACATGGCCAATGTATGAACACTTTACTTTGTTTCCACTTTAATGGTTAATGCTTCACAGGCTTTTTGAAGGAAAGAAAGACTTGCATTTACACAGTGTCTTATCACTTTCCTCAGAAATTACTCGAATGCACTTCACATACAATAATTGCTTTGAAATGCAGTGACTGATTATATATGTGAACACAGTAAAATGTCTCAATTAGCATTCAGAAGAAATGAAAAGTTAATCTGTTTTTGGCGATGTTGATTGAGTGAGGAATGTTGGCCAAAATACAAGGAGACTTTATTGCTCTTTCATTGAATAGTGCTATGGGATCTATAATGTCTGCCCAAACCCACTGGAACAGGCAAATGAAACTTCAGCTTATATCTCATTGGGAATACCTCTGATAATACAGCACTTCCTCATTATGACATGTTCTGGCTCTGAGATAAGAGTGCAAACAAGTCGAGCAAGAATTCAAGGCTAGGTGGACCATAGTAGGATTTAAAACTATTATTTTTTGGTATCAAGCTTGTAAATCACACTCCTCAATTTCTGCTACTTTGTGGTTGCCAAAAAAAAAGAAACAAATCCTGGATCTGAACAAATTGTTATCTCATCTTAGATCTTAGTTATTGAAAATGAAAACTTCAAAATTGTTCTTCCAATTTTATAAGGGTGTAGCAGAATACACCTGGCCATCTGAGGAGCTAAAAATCTATTTGGGCACCTCAAGGGACTCGAGGTCACGATCCCAAACGATTTGGATAATATATAAAGGCTGTGGATAGAAAATGAGTTTGGTTTGCCAATATCGAAGAGGGATATTCATGATTCAAATATGCAATTGTAGAATTTACTCCACTTATTCTTGCAGAGGCTTGAGCGCCAACGTGCACAGATTGAAAAAGAAAATATTGCAATGCTGGAGAAACTGGCGAGTATAATGGCCCCCCGCCCAGGGGGACCCACCTGGAGTGACTACAAGAAAAACAAGTAGGTCATTTGTTTAGTGCTACTTCTATTTTTGCTAGATCTTTTACATTATCCCTGAGAAAAATGATTCTCTTGCCCTTCTAACTATTGCTTTCTTGCTCTTAGTTATGGAAACTGTTGTTTGAATCTTAAATCAACCATTACCTTCAAAATGTTGCCTTAATCTGTGATTGCCAGTGTGGTTCTCAGCATCGCACCATAAAACTGGTCATTTTGTTACCAAGATTTCTCACCTTTGGACCTATGCGCTTGAAAACTTTTTTGGATCACCTACCTTAGCTTGGACATCTTCAGAATCTTTGACAGGATCTGATTCCATGCCTTTTTAAATAAGTTACCATGATGAGGTCTAATCAGGGCTATGCTAATGGGTATTTAGTTTCCTTTCAAATAGCTCTGTGCTTTGGTTAACAGCTCACTTATTTCTTTTATGAATTCAGGGATTATCTAGGAACTGTGTCCTCTCTCTCTTTCCAGATCAGTGGCCATTTCTATTTCTCACCCAATCCTATCCACTGTTTTTAAGACGATTCCACTGTAAATTCATTGAATTCAATCAGATTACATTATCTGAGTTCCTGGTCTGATTAAAGGGTGCCCACTCAAAGGAAAGGAATGCCTGTAATTATCCATACACCAGTCATTGAATCCATAGCATGGTTCCATATCAGCAAAGCAGCTTTGAAAATACTGGACCCAATCCTGAACTCTTACACTCCCTAACCACCATGTCTTTCTCAGAATTGCTGTATTTTTTACTTGTTTTGCCACCATGGCAAACTAGCTGCCTACTCTTTACTCTTTTTTTCCACCAGTTGTATAATTTGGGGCCAAGTTTCACCCTGAGTTGCTCCTGTTTTTTTTGGAGCAACTGGTTTAGAATGGAGTATCTTAGAAATTGCAATTCTCGGCATTTAGTTTGCTCCAGTTCTAGTCAGTTAGAACAGTTTCAGTTTGGAACAGTTTTTTTTTTTCAAAAGGGGCCGTGTCCAGCCACTTACGCCCGTTTTGAAAGTTTAGGCAGTGAAAACATTCTCCAAACTAAGTTAGAATGGAGTAAGTGTAGATTTTTGTACGCTCAGAAAAATCTTGTCTACACTTAGAAATTCAGGCGTAGGTTACAAATCAGGCGTAGTGAATGGGGGGGTGGGGTGGGGAGGAGGGTTTAAAGGGAAGTTTACAAACATTAAACACTTCAGTTTTACAAATAAAGAGCCATCATCAATAATAAATGATAAATACATCAATAAATCAACCAATAAATCAATCAAAAAAAATTAATAAAAAATAAAGATTAAAAAATCAATAAATAAAACATTTCTATTTACCGACTGCAGCATCGGGAGTCCTCCCCCAGTGTGTCACTGTCAGTGTCTCTATCTCTCTGTCTGTCTGTGTGTGTGTGTCTCTCACTCTGTGTCTGTGATTCTGACAGCGAGAGAAGGGGGGGGAGGGGTGGGGGGGGGAGGTGGGGAGGTAGAGGGGGGGCGGGTGGAGAGCGGGGGAGTTGCGGAGGGAGAGGGGGCGGAGTCGCAGAGGGAGGGGGTGGGGGTGAGGGGGGGATGGGGGGGAGGGGGGAGCGGAGGTTGGGTCGCCGGGGGAGGGGGGGGCGGAAGCGGAGGTCGGGTCCGGGGAGCGGGAGTCAAGTCGGGTCGGGTCCGGTCGGGTGGGAGGTGAGCCTTATCCATGCAGCCCCAGTGAGGCCGTTCGGCCAGGGCTAGGGGCTGCGTGCTTCGGGCCCCTCCCACAGTTTTGGGCGCCTGGAGCTACTGCACATGCGCGCCCACTGCAGCGCGCATGTGCAGAGGTCCCGGCACTGTTTTCAGCACAGGGACCTGGCTCTGCCCCCCCACAGCTCATGCTGCGCTGCGCCCAGCTCCAGAGGACCTGCAGGGAACCGGAGAATAGATGAGTTTTTTTTAGGCGCACTTTGTGGCGCGAAAAATGGGCGTCCAGGTCCGGGCTGCGCCGTTTTAGGCGCGGCCCGAAACTTGGGCCCATAGTCTGGGACATTGGGATGCACCTTGTTTTATATTATAATACTGAAAGCATCTACTGATGGAATGTATGAGGGAGAGCTTGATGACCTAGTGCCAGCTTAACATGGTAAGTGTTCTCTTCAGCCTCTTCTTGCTAGCCCCTTAAACTCAATCAGTGAGTAACAGGCAGGCACATCTTCCCTTCGGCTTCAAGGCATCGTATTGACCTTGCTACTTCATGCAGTCATTGGCCACATGTTCCATGATAACACGTGTTCCATTTTTCTTTTCATAGGTGGCTTCCAAGGTGAGGATGCTGGCACCAGAGAGGGGTAGGAAACAGCCCCATGTGATGAACACACATCAAGCACCCCAGATCCTGTAAGCAACAGCACAAAAACATTCACTTCAGGAAATTCAGACAGGGAGTCTCAGGAAGGAGTACCTGGTGAAGGAGCCACTGGAGGTGGCACCAAACCAGCATTAGCAAGAAGAAGGAACCGCTAGGGACAGGTGTGCAGCTAAACCCATGGATCCGTAGCATTCAGGAGCTGGTCTCCAGTCATCTTGGTTAATCCTTGCCACTGGACCAAGACCTAGCTCTGCCAAGCCCGTGTAGTGGCTGATGTGCAACGGCCACCTCACGTTAAGAAAAAATCCACGCACAGGCATCTTCCACCCTTCAAGATTTAGTTCGGGATCTGGAATTTTAGATCCTTCTTTGAAACACCTGCGAACTTTTTGACGTGGAAGCAAGTCATCCTCGATTCGAGGGACTTGCCTATGACTGAAAAAAACTGATTAATCAGCAGATGTTTTTCTTAAAGTTCTAACTAATGTTAAATAATGCTGCTGCAATATCTGTCTGTATAGCCATACAAGTGGGTTTTGGGAGCCTGCAGAGCATCTTGGAGTGAGTTGCAACTCCAGTGCGACCTGCAATGGAGTTCCCAAGATCAAAGGGTCTATGCAACTTGTTTGCCAACACTGCCTGTCACCGTTGAGATCTGAGGTTCCAATTTGCAGGAGTCGAGAGCAGCAGGAGTTGAGAGGATCTTAATGGCAGGCTTCGTGCTCCTTAGTTGTGGCCATCTGCAAACAGCACCTGGCAACTAGGACATGGCAGGAAGAGAGGTGGATGAGCAACTGATCTCCCCCGGGTGATGATTTGCCCACCTGCCCCTCCCAGCCAGCCATTTCAAAGGACTGTAGAAGAGCCAGCTCGTGCAGACACTGAAGTTCCGGCGGGATTTTGTGAGCAGCAGAACGAATGGAATTGCCACAGCCAAGTTGCGAGGTACCCATTGATGAGCAACAGCCTGCTACCACATTTGCTCCACTCACAGAATGGGAAGCATGCGGAACACCTGACGCTGTTAACAAGGAAAAGCAAACATTAAAGCAGGGACGCAGCTCGACTCGGAATAAATTGATAATACCGTCTTTGGAATGTATTGTGTAGAATTATTGTCAAAAGGGACGTATGTAAGTTGATTTTCAGGCAAAATATGTAGAAATTGTAGTCAAGACAGAAAGGATAAGGTCACAATGTTGGTACAGGGGCTAGTGAGAGAGGTCTATAGGAAGTGAAGCTTTTAACAAAGTTCTGTCAGTGATTCTTCTTGGCAGTGCATTTGCGGGTCATTTCTTCTTCCTCATTCTCCTCTCCTCATCTTCCTTCTCTGCCGAGGCTGCGCATGAAGTTTTCTGATTCCCCTCTCAGTAATGTAGTCATGCAGCATACAGCAGATTATCTTCGAGACTTTCTCAGAGCTGTAGAGCAGGACCCCATCTGATGTATCCAAGCAACAGAATCTCTGTTTCAACATGTCAATCGTCTTGGGGGATAAATCCTCAAGGCTCATAAGTCACTTAATGTGCCATTCTTTATTGGGACCACTAAGCTGTAGAACTCCTGACCTCTCTCAGTATTTCCTTCCTTCTGTTCAGTAAATGTTGATTTACCCCATCTTTTTTCAAACTTGGCAATGTCCTGCACGATGGACCTTGCTGCCTCACCTTGGTTTCACAATTTTAGTGTAAATAAAGTATTGTAGTTTCATTCTCTTCCTATTTGTTGTGACAAAGGAGTATCCAAATGGCTATGTTGAGAATGTACAAGATCTCATGAATGTAAAAATGTAGGACTGAAGTCTAATCCAATGCATTTAGACATCTTGTATTGAGTGCCATTTTAAAATGTATGCTGTATTCATTATATTTTATGTATCAGCATTTTTGTGTTTGTAAATTAGCCATTTTGCCATATAATCATGATTCTGTTTTGAGAAAATATTGTTAAACTTTCTGTATTCTGCCTAATTCTTTAGGTCATTTACTGCAGAATAAAACAATGAGGTAGAGAATATAAGGAGTTTGATTTCTTTTTAGTGGTTACTGATGGTACAGGCATTCTTCAAAACAATGTACTGACACTATTTTTATTGATGGGTTCATCATTATTTATGGCACTTTAGCTCCAAGAAGCAAATGCTATATTGACCATACTAGTGGAGAACCGTAGCATGGTGGTAATGTTACTGGGCTAGTAATCTAGAGGCCTGAAATAATAATCTGGAGACATGAGTTCAAATCCCACTATGGCAGCTGGGGAATTTAAATTTAGTTAATTAAATAAATCTGGAATTTAAAAAAAAAAAGCTAGCATCAGTTATGGTGATCATGAAACTACTGGATTGTCATAAAAACCCATGTGACTCCAGACCCACAGCAATGTGGTTGACCCTTAGTGGCTCACCACTACCTTCTCGAGGATAAATAGGAATGGGCAATAAAAGCTAGCCTTGCTGGCGACACTCAACTCCCATGAATGAATAAATTTAAAAAAAAACTTCGAAAGGCATTTAATTGGTTGTAAAGCGCTTTGGGATATCTGGTGGTCATGTCTTTCTTTTCTTCTCTCTCCTTTTTTTTCTTTTCTTTTATGTGATTGGTGGAGAGGACATCGTCGGTGAAAGTGAATGTTAGATTCATCTTCGTTTTAAGATCCATACCAGAAGAACCATGGGCATAAGTTACATACTTCCATACTTGTTGTAGTGTGTCATGACAAATACAGTTTTGACAGGACTTTAACTGGTCTTGACCTCACGAGCCCAGACTTTTCTCGATAGTTGGGACCCCTATTGGAAGGAACCTGCTTCTGCTCAGCTGACTGATGCAGTGCAGACCTCAACAGTTTTTCAGGGTCAACTTAATTTAATTTAAATAATGGTGAGTTCCCAGTGCTATTCCTGCCTCAGATTGGAGCTTGCCACTTTGATGGAGAGGAGGAGAGAAACGGGTTGCCGCTGCAGGATTCAAATGTCAGCAGCAGCATAAAGGGAAAGGCACCATCAGGAAAAAATTTTTGTGGCATTAGATTTTGTTGTTGAAAAGAGAGTAAGTGTTCTGCAGCATACAAGGCCCCCAAAGTTTCTGAAGCATCAATAGATGCCTTCTAGTCCAAATCAGGATAAGGGAAGGAAGGCCCTGTGGGAACGGAAGGAAGAATGCCATTGAAGGGGCTGCCCAGACACAGTAGAAGGAGGTGGCTGCTGCTTTAATGCCATCTCCATGACTCCAGATTGGTTACAACCGTACTGTCATTTCACAAAGTTAGAGACTTCAAGAGGAAGATTGAGGCTTGGGCCATCCTGCTAAACTCAGCAACTGTAACATGAGGTTTTCCACGGCCTTTGCATCAATGTGTGCTGTCTGAGTACAGTTTCCTCTAATAAATCTATAAGCAAAGGACTCTGCTTCTAGAGCTCGCATTCCTGGTACAGAGATGATGACACCAAGCTTTTCTCTATAGCATTATCTAGCACAGGTGCTGCAAGACCTTTAGTAGCCTTAACAGGTATGACGAGATAAGAGTCAGCTCTATCTTCCAAGACTACACTATTAAGCATGTTTTCCACCAATTACCTTCCACTCACTGTGTTGAAGTCCTTCAAAAGCTCTGTAGGGATCTTTACAAGCCAAACCTTGACCTGCAAGTCATGGTACATAAACGCTTGTGTCAAGCATCTGTCATGAATCCTTTCAATGCCAACAGTTAGCTTTCACTGCATCTCCTGGCAACCAGAGGTCATTCATGCTTTTGCATTCTAAAAGGGGAAGACAGCCCATAATGCCAGTGAGGAATTGGCCACAGGTGGTGAGGGGTGGTTGGGGAGGGGGGGGGGGGTGAGAATTTGTATTTCATTGTCCAACACTGAGAAAGCACAATAGGTTGGTGCTTGCAAAAGATGGAGTCAATCACCTCTGTGGGTAAGGCAAAGTTTTTCAATACCATCATTGGTGAAAATAATCTGAAATCTAAGATCTGATACAACAAATTACATTTGAGTTTAAAACCAAAACAAATGAATCAAGATTATGGTGTTGGAAAAGAGCTTCAATAAATGTGGCCAAAACAATGGGCTCAATTTTCTCGTTATCTGCGACGTTTTTTGGCCTAAATTTAAATATCCAAGTTTCCCCAAAGATTGTGCGCCAGTGTAACTCAGTCAGTTACGATTTTTTTGGGTTAGTTTTTTTTTGCGTCATTGGGGGCGTAACCTGCCACCTGCGCCAATTCTGGCCATTTAAGCAAGTTTGGCCAGCACCGATTTACTCCAATTTTTCTTTGGACGGCATATGTGACCGCTGTGGAAAAACCTTCTAGGCAGTTAAGAAAATTGGCGCAGGTAAGTAAATCAGCACAGCAGATGCAGTTACAGGGCCTGGACAGCAGCAGCAGAGGGGGGGGCGAGGGGCGAGGGGAAGAGGAGAGGGGGAGGCCTTTCGGCCAGGGTTAGAATGGTAACCGGCACCGGAAGGCCCATCGGCCAGAGCTAGCAGCGGGCACCGGGAGGGGAAGGCCCTTCGGCCAGGGCTAGCAGCGGGCACCGGCATCAGGAGGGGGAGGCCCTTCGGCTAGGGCTAGCAGCGGGCACCGGCAGGGGAGGCCCTTCGGCCAGGGTTAGCAGCGGGCACCGGGTGGAGGGAGGCCTTTCGGCCAGTGTTAGGAGCAGCACCGGGAGGTGGGGGGGATAGACTTTTGGCATAAACACTTTAATAATTTAATGATGGAATTTTGTTGCAACGTGTAATGTGCTTGTGCAGGTTGCTGTGAGCTGGCCCAAAATGTGTTGTATGTGTCACTTTCCAGCCTCAGCCTGCAGTGTGTCCCTGGTTACCCTGGCAACCCAATCTTTTTGGCGCAGATCTTAGCCTCCACCCCCAAAGGGGCTAGGCAGCGCCAAAATGAACAATTCAAACGGGGAAAGTTGGATGATTTTTTTTTTGCCGTAGTTGTGCCCCCAAAAAAACGGGTATATGCCAAAAAAACAGCTTCTCTGGAAAATTGAACCAAAATATCTGAGAAGCTGGTTCTCCATTAGCTCATTACTTTCACTGTGTCTGGTCAACTGATGGTGTCCCCATCTGAATGTAAAACAACAATGAGAAGTTAGTCCCATCCTGACAATGAAAGGCCTTAAAATCAGCCACCGTAGGACTGCACACTACCAAACCCGGTGTATTGAAAATCTGGCTTTACTGAAGGCCTACTGTTCTGTAAAATTAATAGAAAAAATAAAATTGTCGGAGTCCCAACAGTAGACAATTTCTGGTGGGTGAAAAGATCCTCATCCACTCTAAAATTGCATGGAACAATACTGAATGAAAAGCTTATTGAACATCCATATCACAACAACCTGTTACTTGGTTGACTATTGGTTTTCAAAACAAACCAGTTGATGTTTTTTGTGGAACAGTTCTCTTGATGTTTACTATGAAGTTTCTTATTTAATGAGCTGTTGAACTAGACACTGCACACACCAATCCCACAATAATTTGTGTACAACTAGCGACGTATCTGTGACGTATAATGACAATACAGTTATAGATTCAATCACTAAACATAATAAGATTTGGTCCTCAGATTACATTGATACAGTTTCAAGGATGATTGAACAGAATTATAAATCATCATAAAAGTAACCAAGAAACCTAGTTTCCAGAATTTGCTGTGACTAATTTAACACAGCATCAATAATCAGTGTTTGATTTGAACTGTTACCTTCCCTAATCTACGTAACAAGACAACATTCATATGTTCTGTTAACTCTACAGCATAGAAATTACTGTTGGTGATATTAGTGGATGAATGCTTAACATGTTCATATCATCACGATCATAGGCAGTCCCTCGGAATCGAGGAAGACTTGCTTACACTCTTAAAATGAGTTCTTAGGTGGCTGAACAGTCTAATACGAGAACCACAGTCTCTGTCACAGGTGGGACAGATAGTCGTTGAGGGAAAGGGTGGGTGGGACTGGTTTGCCCCATGCTCTTTCCGCTGCTTGCACTTGATTTCTGCATGCTTTCAGCGATGAGACTCAAGGTGCTCAGCGCTCTCCCGGATGCATTTCCTCCAGTTAGGACGGTCTTGGGCCAGGGACTTCCAGGTGTCAGTGGGGATGTTGCACTTTATCAGGGAGGCTTTGAGGGTGGCCTTGTAATGTTTCCGCTGCCCACCTTTGGCTCGTTTGCCGCGAAGGAGTTCCGAGTAAAGCGCTTGCTTTGGGAGTCTCGTGTCTGGCATGCGAACTATGTGGCCTGGCCAGCGGAGCTGATCAAGTGTGGTCAGTGCTTCAATGCTGGGGATGTTGGCCTGGTCGAGGACGGTAATGTTGGTGCGTCTGTCCTCCCAGGGGATTTGTAGGATCTTGCGGAGACATCGTTGGTGGTATTTCTCCAATATGATATTCCAATGTCCAGCACTTCAGGTGAGCTGTTCACACTATCAAAATAAATAGATTAACATCTACACTAAACTAGCATGTAGACGAATGTTAAATGAATGAATTGTTCGTGAATGCTATTAACTTAAATTACATTAATATAAATACATACAATCTCCTTCATTGGATGACAGATTAACCAATGTACAGTAGCCATCAATGCAATGTATACAGCCCACCTACACTCTGGTTCGAAGTCCTGATCCAAACATCTCTATTTATCTATTCTCGGGATTTGGTTATTGCTGGCAAGGCCAGCATTTACTGCCCAACCCTCGCTGCCCTTGGGAAGGTGGAGGTGAGACGTTTCTTGAACTGCTGCTGTGGTGAAGGTACTCCCACAGTGCTGTTAGATAGTGAGTTACAGGATTGTGACCCAGCGACGATGAAGGAATGGCGATATACATCCCAATCAGGATGGTGTATGACTTGGAGGTGCTGGTGTTCCCATGCACCTGCTGTCTTTGTCCTGCTAGGTGGTGGAAGGTTGTGGGTTTGCAAGGTGCTGCCAAAAGAAGCCTTATCATTGCTGCAGTGAATCCTTTAGATAGTACACACTGCAGTGCACCAGTGTTGGAGGGAGTGGATGTTTAAGCTGGTGGATGAGAAGCCGAACAAGCAGACTACTTTTTCCTGGACAGCTTCTTGAGTGTTGCTGCAGCTGCATCCATCCAAGCAAGTGGCGAGTATTCCATCGCACTTCTGACTTTTGCCTTGTAGATGGTGGAAAGGCTTTGGGGAGTCAGGAGGTGAACCACATGCTGCAGAATACCCAACCTTTAACCTTCTCTAATAGCCATGGTATTTATGTGGCTAGTCCAGTTGAGTTTCTGGTCAGTGTTGACACCCAGGCTGTTGATGGTGGGGGAATTTCATCAATGGTAATCCCATTGAATGTCAAGGGAAGGTGGTTAGACCCTCCCTTCTGCTTGAGATGGTCTTTGCCTGGCACTTATCAGCTCAAGCCTAGATGTTGCCCAGGTCTTGTTGCATGCGGGCATGGATTGTTTCATTATCTGAGGAATTGCGAATGGAGCTGAACAATAACAACTTGTATTTATATAGCGCCTTTAGCATACTAAAAGCTCCCAAGGTGCTTCACAGGAGTGTTATAACACAAAATCGGACAGCGAGCCACATAAGGAGAGCTTAGGGCAGATGATCAAAAGCTTGGTCAAAGAGGTAGATTTTAAGTGTCTTAAAGGAGGAAAGAGAGGTAGAGGGGCGGAGAGGTCTAGGGAGGGAATTGCAGAGCTTTAGGGCTTTGGTAGTTGAAGTCACAGCCACCAATGGTTGAACGATTAAAATTGGGGATGCTCAAGAGGCGAGAAGAGGAGCGCAGATATATTGGAGCTGGAGGAGAACAGCCCACTTTTAATCTGATGGAGTAAAGGTAATTGATGGAGTAGCTGAAGATAATTGGGCCTTGGATGAACAATGTTTCTTTGTCTCATGTATGACTCCAGCTACTGGAGCGTTTTCCCTCTGATTCCAATTGACTTCAGTTTTATTTGGGTTCCTTGGTGCCACACTTGGTTGAATGCTGCCTTGATGTCAAGAGCAGTAACTCTTGCTTCCCCTCTGGAATTCAGCTCTTGTGTCTATGTTTGGACCAAGGCTGTAATTCGATCTGGAGCTGAGTGGTCTTTGTGAAACCCAGATTGAGCATCAGTGAGCAATTGCCGCTTGATTAAATTGTTGATGACTCACTTTTACTGATGATTGAGAGTAGGCTGATAGGGTGGTAATTTGCTAGGTTGGATTTGTCCTCCTTTTTATGAACATGAAATGCCTGGGCAATGCTTCACATGGTCGGGTAAATGCCAATGTTGGAGCTGTGCTGGAATGGCTAGTTCTGTGGTACAGGTCTTCAGCACTGTAGCCGGGATGTTTTCGGGGCCCGAAGCCTTTGCTGCATCCATTGCGCTCACATGGAGTAAATCGAATTGGCTGAAGACTTTTGCACTCACGTACTGGGCTCTGCTATCAGTGAGAATAGGGATGTTCATGGAGCCTCCTCCCCCCGTTAGTTATTTTACTACCACCTCCATTTCCGACTGGATGTGGCAGGACTGCAGAGCTTTGACCTGATCCATTGATTGTTGGATTACTTGGCTTCATCTATACCGTTGTTTAGCACGCATGGAATCCTGTGTTGTAGCTTCACCAGGTTGGCATTTAATTTCAGGTATGCCTGTGGCTGCTTCGGACATGCTCCAGAGAATGTCCTGCAATGGCTTCTCATGTTGCCTCTGTACTGCTACCTCTGGAGTCCCCCCAGTGTCTTTCCTTGCCCCTCTCCTATTTCTCATCTACATACTACTCCTTGGCCACATCATCTGAAGACATTAATGGCAGGTTCCACATTACCACCTCTCTCAACCATTTCACTGACTCTATGTTGTCAGGTTGCATGTCCGACATCCAGTTCTGGATGAACCGAAATTTCCTCCAATTAAACATTGGAAAGACTGACGCTATTGTCTTCAGCCCCCCTACATTCTCCGTCCCATCGCCACCGATTCCATCGCCCTCCTTGGCCACTGTCACAGGCTGAACCAGATCGCACGTTCTGGTGTCCAATTTTACCTGAGTCTCTGACCTTATAGCCTCTCTATCACCAAGATCGCCTATTTCCACCTCTATAGTATCACCCATCTCTGCCTCTGCCTCAGCCCATCTGCTGCTGAAACCCTCATCCGTGCTTTTGTTACCTCGGGTCTCGAATATTCTAATGCTCTCCTGGCTGGCCTCCCACCTTGCAACCTCCATAAACTTGAGCTCTTCCAAAACTCTGCTATCCATATCCTAACTCGCACCAAGTCCCGTTGACCCATCACTCCTGTGCTCGCTGACCCACATTGGTTCCCGGCCCACCAACGCTTTGATGTTAAAATTATTAATCTTGTGTTCCAATCTGTGCCTAGCCTTGCCCATCCCTATCTCAATAACCACCTCCAGCCATACAACCATCTGAGAACTCTGTGTTCCCCCCACTCTGGCCTCTTGTGCATCCGCCCATCTTTCATCCCACCATGGTGGCAGTCCCTTCAACTGTCTAGGCCCCAAACTCTGGAATTCCCGCCCTAAACCTTTCTGCCTCTCAACCTCTCTTTCCTACTTAAATATGCTGCTTGAAGCCTGCCTTTTTGAATTAGCATTTGATCACATGCCCTAATGTCTCCTTCTGTGGCTCGGTGTCGATATTTGTCGTCTTATGCTCATGTGAAACGCATTGGGATGTTTTACTACGTTAAAGGTGCTATTTAAATGCCAGTTGTTGTATGTTTTATCAGCTGCATTTGTTGTACAGAGTCCATGAAGTTATAAAAGTCTGGGGGATTCTGAAATTTATCAATTTCTCCTAAAATTTGTGCAAACAATATGAAATTCATTGTGTTTCTCTACCTCAAGGAACTTTGGATTCCCTGCAACAAATGCAGCCTGCAAAAATGTTTGTCAGTAACCTTAATGCAACTCGAGCACCACAACAGGTAAACTGGCCAGTCAGTCAATAATCCGCCTTGGTGAGTTTGAAAGATCCAATTGACACCGCATAAGTATATCCTAGAAATTGTAATTATTCAGTTACATAGATGCCATTTTTTATGCTCCACACGAGCTTCCTCCCACCCTACTTCATCTAACCTTATCAGCATACACTTCTATTCCTTTCTCCCTCATGTACTTATCTAGCTTCTCTCTAAATGTATCTATGCTATTCACCTCAACTACTCCATGTGGTAGCAAGTTCCACATTCCAACTCTCTCTGGGTAAAGCAGTTTCTCCTGAATTCCTTTGAATTTGTCAGTGACTATCTTAAAATTATTACTCCCTACAAGTGCAAACATCTTCTCTACGTCAACCCTATCAAACCCCACTATAATTTTTAAGACCTCTTGGGTCACTCATCCTTCCCTTTTCTACAGGAAAGAGCCCCACCCTATTCAATCTTTCCTGATAGTTATAACCTCTCAGTTCTGGTATCATTCTTGGAAATATTTTTTGCATCTTCTCCAGTGTCTATATTTCCATTTTGTGATATGGAGACCAAGATAAAAGTTCACCGGGTTGGGGGTAATATATTAGCATGGATAGAGAATTGGCTAACTAACAGGAAACAGAGTCAGGATAAATGGTTCATTCTCGGGCTGGCAATCAGTAACTAGTGGGGTACTGCAGGGATCAGTGCTGGGACACCAACTATTTACAATCTATATTAACGACTTGGAAGAAGGGACCGAGTGTAATGTAGCCAAGATTGCTGACGATACAAAGATGGGAGGAAAAGCAATCTGTGAGAAGGACACAGAAAATCTGCAAAAGGACATGGACAGGCTAAATGAGTGGGCAAAAAATTGGCAGATGGAGTATAATGTTGGAAAGTGTGAGGTCATGCACTTTGGCAGAAAAAAATCAAAGAGCAAGTTATTATTTAAATGGAGAAAGATTGCAAAGTGCTGCAGTACAGCGGGACCTGGGGGTACTTGTGCATGAAACACAAAAGGTTAGTGTGCAGGTACAGCATGTGATCATGAAGGCCAATGGAATCTTGGCCTTTATTGCAAAGGGGATAGAAACATAGAAACATAGAAAATAGGTGCAGGAGCAGGCCATTCAGCCCTTCTAGCCTGCACCGCCATTCAATGAGTTCATGGCTGAACATGAAACTTCAGTACCCCCTTCCTGCTTTCTCGCCATAACCCTTGATCCCCCGAGTAGTAAGGACTTCATCTAACTCCCTTTTGAATATATTTAGTGAATTGGCCTCAACTACTTTCTGTGGTAGAGAATTCCACAGGTTCACCACTCTCTGGGTGAAGAAGTTTCTCCTCATCTCGGTCCTAAATGGCTTACCCCTTATCCTCAGACTGTGACCCCTGGTTCTGGACTTCCCCAACATTGGGAACATTCTTTCTGCATCTAACCTGTCTAAACCCGTCAGAATTTTAAACGTTTCTATGAGGTCCCCTCTCATTCTTCTGAACTCCAGTGAATACAAGCCCAGTTGATCCAATCTTTCTTGATAGGTCAGTCCCGCCATCCCGGGAGTCAGTCTGGTGAACCTTCGCTGCACTCCCTCAATAGCAAGAATGTCCTTCCTCAAGTTAGGAGACCAAAACTGTACACAATACTCCAGGTGTGGCCTCACCAAGGCCCTGTACAACTGTAGCAACACCTCCCTGCCCCTGTATTCAAATCCCCTCGCTATGAAGGCCAACATGCCATTTGCTTTCTTAACCGCCTGCTGTACCTGCATGCTAACCTTCAATGACTGATGTACCATGACACCCAGGTCTCATGTTACGCCGGATGGAGTATAAAAGCAGGGAAGTCTTGCTACACTTATACAGGGTATTGGTGAGGCCACACCTGGAATACTGCGTGCAGTTTTGGTTTCCATATCTACGAAAGGATATACTTGCTATGGAGGCAGTTCAAAGAAGGTTCACAAGATTGATTCTGGAGATGACCTATGAGGAAAGGTTGAGTAGGTTGAGCTTGTACTCATTGGAATTCAGAAGATTGAGGTGTGATCTTATCGAAACGTATAAGATTATGAGGGGGCTTGTCAAGGTGGATGCAGAGAAACTGTTTCCACTGATGGGGGAGATTAGAACTAGGGGGCATAATCTTAGAATAAGGGGCAGCCCATTTAAAACTGAGACAAGGAGAAATTTATTTTCTCAGAGGGCTGTAAATCTGTGGAATTTACTACCTCCGAGAGCTGTGGAAGCCTGGACATTGAATAAATTTAAGACAGAGATAGACAGTTTCTTAACCGATAAGGGAATAAGGGGTTATGGGGAGCAGGCAGGGAAGTGGACCTGAGTCCATGATCGGATCAGCCAAGATCATATAAAATGGCGGAGCAGGCTCGAGGGTTTGTATGGCCTACTCCTGCTCCTATTTCTTATGTTCTTATGTAACTGTACACAATATTATAAGTGTGGTCTAACAAGTTTAACCTAACTTCTCTGCTTTTTAATTCTATTCCTCTAGAAGTTAATCCTAGTACTTTGTTTTCATTTTTAATGGCCTTACTAACCTACATTGCTACTTTTAATGATTTGTGAATCTGTACCCCTTGAATTCCTTTGCTCCTCCACTCCATTCAGACTCTTATTTTCCAAGGAGTATGTGACCTCCTTATTCTTCCTACCAAAATGCACCACTTCATACTGATCTATATTGAAATGTATTTGTCATTTACACGCCCATTCTGAAAGTTTATTAACGACTTCTTGTATTTTGTCGCAGTCCTCCTCAGTCTTAACTAAACCTCCCAATGTGCGGCCAGCCGCAAATTTTGAAATTGTATCTCAGATTCTCGAGTCCAGATCGTTTATGTAAATGGTGAACAACAGTGATCCCAGCACTGATCCCTGTGGAAACACCACTTCCTACTTCAGCTAGTCTGAGTAAATACCTTTAACTCTGTTTTCTGTTTTGTAGCCAGCTTGCTATCCATTCTGCTAATTGTCCTTGAACTCCACATGCGCTGACCTGAGACTTGGATCAGCTATGCGGTACCTTATTGAAGGCCTTTTGAAAATCCAAGTATATCATATTCACTACACCTTATCTACTCTTTCTGTTACTTCTTCAAAGAATTCAATAAGGTCGGTCAGGCATGACCTTCACTTTTATAATCCATGCTGACTATTCTTCATTTATATTTTCAATTTCTAGGGGCTAGATTCTCCTATGGCTTACAGCCCAGTTTCTGGGCTGTATTGGCCATTGTGGGCAGTAATCAGGTGAGCGAAAATGTCCTTACTTGAGTTACGCCGGCGGTTTCGAGGTACCGCTGGGGAGCGGACCGCCGGTGTGCCCAGTCCTGAAATCACCCTGGCGCGATATTTGGCTGAGCGCGATGACCTGTAGGTAAGTTTACAAAACCACCCAGGAGGATCAGTGGAGCTGTGCAGTAGGTGAGTAGCTCGTCAAGAAAAAGGTTAGTAATTGGTTTTTTTACTAATTATTTTAAAAATGTGTTGAGGTGACAGTTTTAAAGTGTCTTGGGGATTTTTTTTGATTTTTTTTTTTTAGTTGATGTTTTTAAAAAAATTATTTTTATTGTTTATCTGATAGGCCCAACCCGCAGCCTCGGGTTAAATTTTTATTGATTTAAAAAAAAAAATTTCGCCCATTTTGTTTACGAACCGCCCAATCGACCCTAAATTGCACTTTTTCGTCCAGAATGAGGGTGCAAGGCCCATGTTTTACGCTCAGCGGATTTAAAACATTTTTTTTGGGGGGGGGGGGGGGGAGTTTTCGCCGGCGATAATCTTCCCAGTCTTAGCGGTCTTTTGGGCGGCGATCCGGCGCTGGCGGGCTGATAGGAAATTCTAGCCCATGATATTTTTATATTATATCTTTGAGTAAAGATTCCATTACATTTCCTATCACCGACACGAAGCTAACTGGTCTATAGTTCCCTGGACTTGTTCTAACTCCCTTTTTAAATATAGGAATAACATTAGCTGTCCAATAGTCCTCTGGTACTATTCCCTTTCCTAATGAATTTTCATAAATATACAATAATGCCTCTGCCATCTCTTTCCTTACTTATTTTAGTATGAGCAGATGCAATCCATCTGGACCAGAGGTTTAATCTTCTCTATGTTTGACTAGCTTATCATTTATCTCCTCCCTTTCTATCGTAAATGTCATGCTATCTTTTGTGATCTCTTCTCCCAATGCCATGTAAACCCGATTAGTCTCCCGTAATACTGAGGCAAAGTAATTATTCAATATTTTTGCAATTTTGCTGTCGTTACCTGTGAGTTTATCCTGTGCATCCTTTAGTGGCCTTGGGCCCAAATTTTCCCAGGATTGCTCCGTTTTTTTTTTTGGAGCAACTTGATTTTTCTTTTCAGTTGCAATTCTGGCCTTTTAACTTGCACCAGTGTAAGTGAGTTAATTAGGTTTTTTTTAGTTTCGTTTTTTTTTCAAAAGGGTGCGTTCCCAGCCGCTTACGCCTGTGCTGGCCATTTATGCGAGTTTAGCCAGCAAATAGTTGCTCCAAACTAACTTAGACCAGAGTAAGTGTCCACTTTTGTATGTTCTGAAAAACCTTGCGGACACTTTAGAAATCAGGCGCAGGTAGCCAGAGATGGCGGGGGGAAGGGAAGTTAGAGGATTTTCCAAAGCATTAAACACTTCACTTAAAAAAAATAAAGAACCATCAATAATAAATGATAAATAAAAAATTAAAAGTTCCTACCTCACCCACTGCTGCATACTTAATCATCATGTAAAATGCTGATACTATTTGAGATACATAGACATCAATGGGGTAAGTTCTGGCAGGGCTGCTAATCCAAGAACAAAGGGTCCTGCCTCCTGAAAAGAGTGATAGGTAAATATGTCATATATGCATGCTCAAAGTAATTAAGTTTATGTACTGGAGTTTATTATATAGACTGCCAACATTATTTCCTTAGCACTGCAAACAAAGTGGCCTAAATCTCCCTGTGTACACGCTCCATACGGCTGGGTTGCCATGGGAACTGTTCAGGAAGCACGGGAAGGCAGCGGCTGGCTTATGCGGCAGGCCACTCGGCCCGGGTTGGGGCTGCGAACATCGCGTCGTCCCTTCAGCCAGGGATAGGGTCGCCCGGAGACAGGACACGCTGGGAGGGCCAGGACTCACTGCGCACGCGCGCAGACTCCACTATGCATGCGCGCAGCTGCCGGCACTCTTCGGCGCAGGGCTGTAGCTCCGCCCCCTGCTGCTTCTGCTGCGCTGCGCCGAGTCCAAAGCAGGCTTGATCATCGTGGTGAAGAATACAGAGGTAAATATTAGGCGCGCTTTTCATTCCAGAAAGTCGGCGGACCTCTCGGAGGTGCACTGTTCTATGGGTCGGTCGAAACTTGGGCCCCTTATCTCTATCTTGAATTTATTTTATAATTTGTGTGTCTTGTAGAATACTTCACTATTTATTTTTATATTCCTTGACAATTTTATTTCATAGTTTCTTTATGCCTTCCTAATTGTTTGTTTTGACTTCTTTCCTAACCTCCCCACATTCCCTTTTGTTGTCCTCTCCTTTATTGTCTATATACTTAGTATATGCCTTTTTCTTTAGTTTCAATGTTGCCCTCATCTCTTTATTCATGCATGGTGTTTAATTATTTGCTAGTTTGTTCTTGTTTTTTTTGCAGTTAATTCTTCTGAACGCTATTGAGCTTTTTAAATATTTCCCACTGCTGTTCTAACTCCTTGTTTGTTAATGTGTTTCCAGTTGATCTTTTCTAGATAATTCTCTGCCTCAAAATGAGCTTTTTCCAATCTATCACTTTGGTCTTTGTCTTTCTTATGTCTTTCTCAATCATTAGCTTCAACCTATATTATCATCACTGTTGCCTAGATGTTCCCTTATGCTAACTTCTTTATCTCACCTGATTCACTTCAAATTACTAGATCCAGCCAGCGATTCCTCTCGTTGGGCTTCTTGCATACTGGGTAAGAAATAAGTCCTGCACACATTGTAAAAGCTCCATTCCCTTTCCCCCATTCCCTACCTTTCCTTGCCAGTTTATTTGAGGGTTGTTAAAATCTCCCATTCGTCTGTTACTCATTTCATTTACTCAATTAAAAGTATCTCTATGACTTCTCCACTCAAGCACTTTCTTATTTGAGAATGTTATTTAAGTATTGTGTGTGCTATTCTCTAAATATTTCTTGATGATTTGAATATGTAATGTCCACTGAGACTAGGGAGGAGAAATCCCAGTTTGTCTTCAATTTGCTGGTACAGCTTGCAGGAGAAATTGAATCAGGATTTACGGTTTATGTCTAGGATTGTGTATATTGATGCTTAAGTGGCTCTGGAGTCTTCCTACCTAAACCAAGACAGCTAAGAAAATGGTCACATCCAGCATTTACCATGAGTATAATGCAGTACTCCAAAGACTTATTAATGCTTAGCAGACTTGGAAGACATTAAGGATTGACACAACACTGTGATATTAACGACAACAGCACTACGTTCAACACGATCGTAGGTTTCAGTCTCTGCTGTTCTAATCACATCAAGGGTAATTCCGTGATCCCATGCCCCAAGCAGGGAGCAATGCTCACCGGGAATACAGGTGAGGTAGATTTTCATTCACTGACCTGCGCCCTTTACATGCACAGCTGCCCACTGGGAACACAGGACCATGGAATTATTCCTATAGTTAAAATAGATGATTGATATTTTAGCCTCTTGAATCGAAATAATCATAAGCACAACAACCTTCTATTTTGTTTCAGTATAGAACACAGGCTCAGAATTGCAGTCGGCCAACTTTAGTTGGGTTCAACTTAACATAGTATAACAGTGAGGGCCCCAAATTTAGTACCGCTGGCTAGCTGGTGCTCCCCCCACCTTTTTGGGGCCATTAGTGGCAACATTGTTTCATGGCTGGGCCACCCCATATTCAGCTCCTAAAGTGAACAACTGGGTTCCAGCGCTAATGAACTCTTTCAAAGTGGATTTTTCAGCGGTGTGGCTGTCTTAATTTGAACGTTATCACTGAGAAATTCAGCATGTTGGTAAGTGTTTCTAATGAGCCAGCTGCTCCCTGGCCTTTTTAAAGGCCAAGGTTTGCAGCAAGGCCCTGAGGGGGGAAGGCGCTTGGAAGGATGGCTGGTGTAAGAGGTGCAAGGAGAGCCAACAGGTTCACTGATATGGAGCTGGAGACACTGATGGACGGTGTGGAGGACAGAAGAAGAATACTGTTTCCTGATGTGGGGGAGACCTGGCAGACCGCCAGTACATAATGCATGGAGGGAGATTGCAGGGGAGGTGTCAGGCATATATGTGAGGACGCACCCTCCCTCATTGGCTGCATGCTCTGGCGCTGTCCTGGGATTCCGCAGTGGAGTGAACAGCCAAGTGGACAGGGGATATCCCTTGTCCCCAAGCAACCAACTGCAATCTTGATTCAGGCCGGTCAAGAGGGCGGGCACACTGGTCTGCCTCTCTACACAATGCTGATGGCGACACCTTCTCCTGCGTGCCGCCCGGCTTCTGACCAGGTGTACCAGATGTTGCCCTCCCAACACTCCTCCCATCCTCAGAGTGAACCCTGCCAAGCAGGTCTCTGCAGCCCACAGGCCTCCACTAAAGAGTCAGACCCGAAAGTTGTACAAAAGTCTGTGCAAACCTCTGGGCAGCACTCAGCAGGTTTAATAGAGCCAAAGCAATTACTAAAACTATATGAAAATCTAAATACTGTGGATGATGGAATATGACATAACAACACTAATAATTAATAAAGCTAAATACTGTGGATGATGGAATCTGACATAAAACACTAATAATTAATAAAACTATGAAAAGCTAAATACTGCAGATGATGGAATCTGAAATGAAAACACTAAAATTAATAAAACTATTTCCCTACCAAAGGGCCCCGATCGCGGCAAAACTCCAGCGGTGTCACGTTCGAGCACTGACTCGAATACCTGGTGAGGGCACTGCCTGAAGAAGTCCTACCTTTTTGTAGGTGAATTTCCCTGTCCTGTCTGCTTTTCAGCGGCCCGCTTGCTCTGAGCTCACTGCAGAAAATCTTCCTTTACCGTGGCTTCACCCTGCCGATTCCGGCGGAAATGCGCACCACTCAAACCCCCACCGAGTTAAATATGGTTCGGGGAGGGAAAATCACCCAACCACGGTGGGCGATCGCCCAAACCCCGCGGTAGCCATCTCTTCGGGTACGGTGAATTTTGGCCCCAAAGAGTTAATGACTAGTGCAAGGTTGACTTAATTAGTGGTGGCAATAAATGGTGCTGTGTCCAAAGTTTTGACGTCAACTTGAGTTGCTGGAGGAAAGTGAGATATTTCAATTATCACCATACTCCTGGCCCAATAATCTAAATGTCTAGGGACATTTTGCTCCCAGTTAACAGCCTTCTGCTGTCAGGCTGTTCACCTCATCCACCATATTGATCACCATGTTTTCAGGAAAGGCAATCAGTTATGCTGAATCCTAATTTTCTACCAGTACTTTTTTTGCTCACCTAAGGTGGCACTAAAATTAAGATTCAACAAAAATAATCTCTCAAAGTGTTGGCCTTGATTCAGTGGTAGCACTTTCACCTCTTGAATCCGAAGGTCCTGAGTTCAAGTCCCACTCCAATGTCTTGAGCAGATAATCTAAGCTGACACTTCGACACAATACTGATGGAGTGTTTCAGATGAGACGTTAAACTGAGGCCCTGTCTGCCCTATCGGATATATGTAAAAGATTCCATGGCACTATTCGAAGAAGAGGAGAAAAGTGCTTTTATACTGGCCAGTACATAATCCCTCAGACCAACAACACTAAAAAATATTATCACATCATTATCGCACTACTGTTTGTGGGACCTTGCTGTGCATCTATTGGCTGCTATATTTCCCCATGTTACAACTGTGACTCCATTTCAAAAGTACTTCATTGACTGTAAGGTTGTAAAGTGCTTTGGGATGTCCTGAGGATGTGAAAGGCACTATATAAATGCAAGTATTTTCTTTCTTCAAACAAAACAGCCATAATTATGAGGATCTTAAGGCATCAGCACAACAGACAATAGATAGGTCTTGCACACAGTGTATGGTTTTTCATGAAATCACCCAACATGGCAGAAATCAGGAATATTGGTGCTGTTGAGGTTAACAAGAATAACATTGGGATCCATATTCATTTGCCACGTGAGGAAATTATGAAACAACACTTGAGTTGCCTGCTGGAACCAAGCTAGTGCACTACATAACACTTTTAGTGGAAATATGTGTATTGGATAGCCTGTGGTAAGATTTCAAATATTAACACATAATTTAAATTTTTTTTTAAATAAAAAAAAAAAAATTTCTAAAAAAATTGCAAAATACTTTAAAATGTTGATTATGAAAGTCTGCTCATCCCAAGCACTTATTAAGTTAGTGTTATATAGTATGGTAGTGCTGTTATGCTTTCAGGTATCAAGTCTACAATTTGAATACTATCAGTATGACTACATACAATCCCTCTCCATCAGGCAACAAACGAAGTGGTATATTGAAGCAGTTCAGATTTTTTCTAATTCAGGTTTCTGTAAGCAACTTTGGCACGTTATCCGCAGTTGTTGTCTTTTTAGCTCAGTGGCAGCCTCCTCCTGAAGTCTGGCGAGCACGTTTCACATATTGTACATTGTCGTACTATAATTTCTAACCTTCTATAATATTTTTACCTCCTTCCTTCTCTCTGTAACCTTTATCAATCACCTTCAACCAGGTGGACAATGTTTGACATTAATTGGACTATTTTTGCTCACCATTGACATCAAACTATATTTGCGCCACAAAATGCTGGGATGTCAACCCAATAAGGGCATAGCGATATTAATATCGCATCTGGGACCTTGTGAACATTGTGCCCAATGGCTTATCTCCTTGACCAATGAAAGAAAAGGATAGAGAAAGACACAGCGAACAACTGAGCGAAAAAAAGGTGAATTAGACTCAAATTAGTGACAGAAAGAAGAATAAAGAAAGGAAAGAGAATAGAGTAGATTAAGAGAGAGAGAGAGAGAAAAAAAAAGAGAGGAAAAATTAAGAAAAAATAATAACAATCAGAAGCAGAGGATGTTGTAACCCAGTTTTCTTTGGGAATTGCTGTATTGGTCTTTGAGAAGTTCAAGCGTGAATAGGAGGTTAGATGTACAAAATGTACAAATATTCTTGACCCATGATGTCTAGAACCAGCGGCCCCATCCATCATGATCAAGAAGAGTGGAACACCCACTGAGTCAGAAGGTTATGGGTTCAAGCCCCACTCCAGAAACTTGAGCACAAAACCTAGGCTGACACTCCAGTGAATTACTGAGCGAGTGCTGTCGGAGGTGCCATCTTTCGGATCGAGGCCCAGTCTGTGCTCTCAATTGGATGTAAAAAATCCCATGGCACTATTTAGATGATGATCAGGGGAGTTATCCCCAGTGTCCTGGCCAATATTTTTCCCTCAATCAGATCACTAAAAAACAGATTATCTGGTCATTAACATATTGCTGTTTCTGGGAGTTTGCTGTGCGCAAATTGGCTGCCGTGTTTCCTACATTATAACAATGACTACATTTCAAAACTACTTCATTGGCTGCAAAGCTCTTTATCCTGAGGTCATGAAAGTCACTATATAAATGCAAGTCTTTCTAGTAAAGGTTCCATTCCACTGCTTCCATAAGAATGTAGGAATTGCTAGATGAAAAAAGACCAAGGTCTATATAGTTTGCCTTCTAACATGCTGGTACAATGATAATGGAGTTGTTGACTAATCAGAGCAGTCAATTTCTATCAATTAGTTTACAGCAGCTCCAGAAATGACATGCGGAAAACCCCAGTGATGGAGAGCTTTAGGAACCATAGGTCCAAAATAATTTTTTCCTCCCAAGCATGCTGCACTTATCATGTCATGTCTTAAAATACTCATATACTATATCCTAAAATGTTATTTTCTGAATGAAATCTATCTAATTTGCATTTGAGTGTTGGAACAGCTTTGTATCCTGAAACGTATTGTCTTCCTACATTAACATGAGTGTGGATGGCAAGACTGACACAAAAGACGACCAAGACAGATCAAAAGAATAAAACCCCTTGAGGAATAAATCACTACCTGTTGGAGTGAGACTCCACAGCTTCATTGGTTCCTTTCTGGACCTCTAAGATTGATTGTCATGTGAGGACCATACATCACGTCATTACTAGGGTCCTCTACGACATTAATTACCAGCCCTAAATGGCTGCGACGGGAATAATTTGGAATAAGGTTGGTAAATCCAGCAATTTTGCGATCACCATTAAATTCAATGGTGAACTTTACGGAGAGAACAAACTTTTATCGTCTTTGGTGAGGCTAATGGCAGAGTGACCCAAATCGTCCAGCAATTTGTGGTGAATCGGAACTCATGACGTATCTCTTTTACTCCGCACATTGTGAAATTAGTGGTGTACGACGATAATGCGTCATTCTAATGGCGTACCTGCCCAGCCCAGCAATTTCTGGCCCATTATTTATTGGCCAAGTTAGGAGCATGATCGTGTATAATTTCCTCCGTGTGTAAAGTTAAATAAAAATTTTATTACTGAATAATTCGCTTTATAATAAAACAGTATGCTAAAGTGTATGGAATGCAATTCTTAATCTGTGTTTAAATTAAACCAAAATTAATTCCTTCAATAACAATGGACAGTTACTGTGCTGTTATTTCACTGCTGGAATTGTTTGACCTAGCAACTGATTTCTTATAGATGGAGCAACAAGACAAGATCACAAGAAAAGCTGCCACAAATTTCACAGGAGCCTAGGAGTGTTATGTCCAGAAAACCAGTACCTAAGGACAAGCAGGTAAATTGTTAACTCAAACAAAATATAGGGCCATAGTTTGAGGCCCCTGCAGGTGCATACGAGGTGCGCACATGCCCATAGGGGCCGCACAAGTTCGTGTTTAGACATGCGCTGGGCATACGCTAAATCCCGGAACTTGCAATCTGTTAAAAATTCTTTTGACAGATCATCAGCATCCCCAGGAAAAGGGCATTCGCGAGTGGAGAGTTGGGCTATTTGACCAACTTCTGCCCAGTGACTGCCCCTGAAATTCTTACCCCTGGTAAAGCCTGCTTTTACCAGCCTACGAGTTTTAAAAAAGAAAAAGAAAATGTTATCAATTATTTGTGCATTTAAAAACCTGTGAAATAAGGTAAGTTTATTTATAGTCCCTTTAAAGCATGTAAATTTATTTTTTGAAAAATTACATTTTTGTTTTAAACATTTAATTAAATGTAATTTTAATTCATTTTAAATATGTGATAGTTTTATTTGATGAGTAGAGGTGTTTTTTGGGGTATTCTCATTCATGCTTATAGAGTTTCCGTACATACGGAATCCCCATAAGCATGAATGGGGATCCCCTTCTTTCATTCGTTGGGCCGGCCCATGTGACCCTGGGGCGTTTGTGAACCGGATGCGCCCCTGAGATACGTGGGCCTCTATCTGTGGGTAACCGGAGAGGCCCAGGACCGTGAATCCCCATACCTCCCAGACCACCATTTTATTTGTGGATTGGAGGCATTTCCCTGCGGGACGCCTCCAACCACAAATTGAGGACCAATGAGTCAGTCACAGTCACCGAAGCTTTATTGCTATAATTGCAATGTCTTTTATTTAGCTATTCAGATATTTTTCACATGCTTTTTTCACCCCATATGCTTAAATATGCGAGAAGTAGAAGGGTGGAGTATTATTACCTGTAACTAAATTGTAGTCATAATATCTAGCTGTTAACTAAGGAATAATGCCATATCTGTCCCATTAAGAATCTTTTTGTCAGAAATGCTTTCCAGTTCAGAGCAGTGCTCCAAATTTGAATGCAGTGCTCTCAATTTAATCTTGCTAATAGTATCAGTCATTTTTTGCACTCAGAGAGAATGGGTGGAATTTTAACCTAAAAAGAAAATGGGTGGTATGGGGGTAGTTACATGTTTAAAAATGGGATTCCTGACCTAAACCTGCCTCCAACCCACCCACTTCCGGTTTTAACGGAAATGGGATGGGACGAGCAACCAACCCGTTCCCGGAAGGCAGGACGTCAACGTAATTATTATAATGAGGCTGGAAGCTCCAGAGGGCGCTGTGGTGGGAGACCTGAAAGTACCTGCACGAGACAGTATAAAAGGCTGCCCACTACACCTGTGGAGCACTCTGGAGCTGTTCAATAAAGGACGAAGGTCACAGCAGTTAGACTTACACCAGACCATGTGGAGTCAGTGATTTGTGTGCTACATACACCACATTGGCGACAAGGAAGCGGACGAACTCCATGCAACCATGGCTACTCTGGGCTCGCTAAAGGATTTTACCGTGGGCAATGGTTGGGAGGCCTTTACGGAAAGGCTCGAGTACTACTTCACAGCAAATGACCTGACGGAGGACACGGACGCAATGAGAGAGAAGCGTAAGGCGATATTGCTCTCCAGTTGTGGAGATGAGGTTTACTGTCTCGTCAGGGATTTTCTGGCACCTGGGAGTGCCAGGGACAAGTCATACGAGGAGCTGACTGAACTCATTCGTGACCAGTTGAAACCGAAGGAGAGCATCCTCACGGCCAGATACAAATTTTACCTTCACTGCAGACCCGAGGGCCAGGATGTCACCAAATACGCTGCGGACCTCAGGAGACTCGCGGCGCCGTGTGATTTTGGGGCACACACCTTGACGAGACGTTGCGGGACGTTTTCGTCATGGGGATTGGCCACGAGGGCCTCCTTCACAAGCTGCTAGCCACGGAACCCACAGTCACCCTGACAAAGGCCATCACCATCAGCCGGGCACATATGACCTCGACTTGCAGCACCAAGCAGATGATCCACAGAGTCTCGAACCCAGCAGGCACTGTCCACAGGATAGCGCCCACCATGGACAAAACTACAGAACATGGCTCTGCCCGGGGCAGAGAGCACGGACTTGGGGTCCTGGAACTCAGAGTCTGCCGAGGGGGGCTAATCGAGTAGCACCATGCTGGCGCTGTGGAAGAAGCCATGGGGCTCACCGGTGCAGGTTTGCAGAGTATACGTGCAGCACCTGCCACATTAAAGGCCACCTTCAGTGTATGTGTCAAAGAAATCAGACTCACCATGTGGAGATGGTGGATGATCCACTGTTCAGCGAGGAGCAGGCAGAAGAAGATGCGGTGTTGGGACTGTATACGTGCACCGACGATTCGCCCCCAATGATAATGGAAGTAAAAATTGACGGAGTCCCAGTGAGTATAGCAGTGGATACGGGATCGGGTCCGTCGTTGATGAGTCAGAGAACTTTTGATAAACTGTGGGATAACCTGGCTGCACGACCCAAGCTGGCCCCGGTCACGGCGAAGCTGCGTACCTACACCAAGGAACTGATACCTGTTCTTGGCAGAGCGGATGTGCAGGTATCTCTCGGGGGCGAGACGCACGGTTTACCTTTATGGGTCATTGCAGGCGATGGGCCGACGCTCCTCGGCAGAAGATGGATGGGAAAGGTCCGTGAGAGCTGGGAAGACTTCTTCACTCCTCCACAGACTGCTGCTCCCCGGGTTTCCAAAGAGCAGCGCCAACCGAGCTGGAGCTGCAGCCTAAATCCACACACAGGCGACAGCAGCCCAGAACTCCTGACCCCAAGCAATCCTGCAGCCTCAGCCTCCACAGACGAGCAGACCCTGGAAGAACAGGTTTGCAGGTCAACCCCCACTCAAAGTTACAGGTGCGGGCCTATTGCTGGGGTGCGGGCCGGCGGGGCGCTGCGGGCGAGAAGCGGGAGGCCCGCAGGAGAGGCGGCCACGGTGGGAGCGGAGGCTGCGGCAGTGGCGGTAAGCAAACTGACGAATGGTGAACCCGGGTCGGAGAACGATCTCTTCGATTTCCTCCGCGTTGTCGATGGCGTCGGGGGTGATCAGGGCCAGCGTCCTCTCCACGTACACCTCTGCTGCACACTGTTCTTTCTCCATAACTCACTCACCTCCGCTGGAAATACCGCACCTTTCCTAAAAACACTGCAAAATTCCCTTTCCCTCCTTCCCTGTTTCTTCTTCTTCTTCTTTCTAGGCCAGCAGAACACCTAAGATGGCGACGCCCAACGGAGGCCTCGTGGGAGCCACAAGATGACGTCTTAAAAGGAAAATGCTCCTGGGAGTCTTGAAAGGGCCTCACACCACTGCGGTCCCCACATAAAGACTTTTGGACTTTTATAGGGCTAGAGCGAGTTTAAGTGTGCTCTGTGAATGTAAGATGATGGATTCATGACGAGAGTTAATATTTTAATGCTGAATGGTCACTGTGTTTAAATTGAGGGACGTGGATCCGTGACCAACAATACCAATGGGCTAATGCGTTTTTCGATTTAGGGGATTCAAGCAACGGCTTTTTGAACTGGGGGGGGGGGGGGGCAGTGATGTTGTGTGTTGCGTTGGTACATTAAATGTATGATAAGTACAATGGTGCACCACAGAGGGCGCTGTGGTGGGAGACCTGAAAGTACCTGCACGAGGCAGTATAAAAGGCTGCCCACCACACCTGTGGAGCACTCTGGAGCTGTTCAATAAAGGACTGAGGTCACAGCAGTTAGATCAACACCAGACCATGTGGAGTCAGTGATTTGTGTGCTACATACACCACACGGCAGATAAAGCAAGGCGGGGACTGCTGGATCTAGGAGGTAAGTACCTTATACCTGGATCCAGGGTCCCTGCTTAACCCACCCCCCCGTGATCGAAAAACCCCTCACGGGGCCTCCGATCATCCCTCAGGCCACTAATCACCTCTCCACCGATGGTGCTGAGGTCGGCCACAATCCTCTGGTGGCCAGCCACGATCTTCTCATCACCCACTCCTTTCTTCCCGCCTCCCAATCGTGCCTGACACCTACCCCCCGATCCTTTTGAGGACACAGCCTGATCCCTGATCCCTGCCCGACCCGTCCTCCCATCTTTATAGCGGACAGGCCCGATCCCTCGCTCCCCCCTCTGTACGGCCTAGTGCCGCAGGCCTACCAACCCGCAGCCAGCCAACCTCTCCATCTGCGAGCAGGAAACCAGGACCTCGCATGCAAATCAGGCCCTGCCATTAAAGTCGGCAGGGCCTGCAGGAAACCCGGCTTCCAAGGTTTCCTGACCGCCTCGGACCCCATCCCACCCCGCCCCCAACCTACCCTCCTTATCCAGCCCGCTATCACCTTTTTTATCTTTTAAGGCTTGGAATTTGTCGAAGAGGGAGTTGCTGTTGTGGCAGAGCAAGATATGCTCCAAAAGTCAATGATGTTTGGCACCAACAAATAACTCCCTGATTCAGAGGGAAAAAGGGAGATGTCACTCAATGATTAAATACTATTTCAGACACTTGAGAATGATCAAATGAGATTGCTAACTGAAAAAGTAGCCTTTTAGAAATGTAACAGTTAGGGGACAAAGTTACCCCTTCCCTTAAAGCCTGTTACCGCCGGAAATTGGCGGCCATGCTGCGGAGTGGAATAGCCGCCGATCTTTTGGGGAATGGCCGCCACTTTGAAAATTTTGCTCCTGCGGTATCCCGGCCGTGACCCATTCCCCCCCCCCACTACCGCTCTGCTGCTGCTGATCTGTCCCAAATGCATCATCGGTACGCGCACCGCCAATGTTTTCCCCTGATGGTGAAATTCTGCCGAGAAAATCTTCCTCCTGCCGCTCGGTGCCACCAGCGGCTTTTTCTGCCCGTGCACTGTGCTTGGAGTGTGTTCGAAATGGCGGTATGGCCACTATTAAAGGGAAGGACCTATTGCCGCAGCCGCCATCTTATTTTTTTTTTGTCGGCCAACTGCTCAGTCGGCCCGACAGTTTTGCCCCTGGGTTCGGCCGGACCGCAAGCAGGCAGCCTGGCACCCCCTCTCGGGTGAAGCAGGGAATAACTGACCACAACTTTAGGATTTCTGTGTTTATCTGCGCATGTGCTGAATCCTGAAGTTGCGGTTGGTTTCAGGACGGTAATGACAGCGAATGCTGACAGTACAGCGTCATTACCACCGCAAAATTTGTGTCAATATTATTTTTTCAAACTCCAGTGAATGCAGTGGAAATGGCCTTATATTAATTAGCATAAACGTGTTATTGTAAAACATTTGATTCAGTTGGTAGTACTCTGGTCTCCGAGTCAGAAGATTGTATGTTCAAGCCTCACTATGGGCTTACATAGAATTACATCAAATATTACAGCACAACAGGTCTATGCCGGTGTTTATGCTCCACATGAGCCTCCTCCCACCTGACTTTATCTCACCCTATCAACATATCTCGAGCACATAATCCAGGCTGACACTTCAGTGCAGTAGTGAGGGGTTGCTGCACTGTCTTTTAAATGAAATGTCCAATGGAACCTTGTCTGCCAGCTCGGGTGGATGTATAAGATCCCATAGCACTATGTGAAGTTGAGCAAAGTTCTTCTGGTGTCCCAGCCAACATTTACCAAAAACTGATTGGTTACTCATTTATTCATTTGCTGTTTGTGCGAGCTTGCTGTGTGTCGATTGGCTGTCATGTTGCCCAGAGCCTGTATGGCGCCAGTATGAGCGTCCCTGAGAAATGCTACTTACCGATGTCACAGACTCCTGCAGGGAGGGCTCAGCTGTGATGTCCATAGAGGTGACCACATGCTCCATGGTTAACTGCTACTACTTCTTTCATATGGTAATAGCAAAGCAAGCCAAAGCTTCCGGTGCAACAGAGTGGATATCTTGTAGGCTGCCTGCAAATTTCCTCTGCGGGCAGTGCTCAGTGGTGTGCTCCGGGGTCTGATTAGGAGCTCCACAGTTGCATGATGGGGATGCTTTAATCTTCTATCTATGGAGAAAGTGACAGCGTTTACCATGACCGGTTCTGAAGTGGCTGATGGGTTGTCCATTGTTTGCGAGGAAGGTTTGATCCTTCATGTTGTACTGTGGGGTCCTCTATAAGGAATCCATTCTGTATGTCGCAGTTCATCCAAGCATTTCACCCTTGGTCATCAAGGCTGAGGGGAGATCGCTGAAGGACTTCAACGACGGTCCAAAATGGCCGCCTAGATTTGAGACAGGTTGGTGGTAGGTTGTTCAAGTTGGCTTAGATCGGCATGTATTTGCTGGTGTAGCGGTTGTATTCTCTGGAGACTGCATATTTGTGACGTAGGTTTACTGCAGAGTGTCGATGCCAATACCCAGTATACCAGAACCCAACACAAGTTGGTAGTTCTCTGACATGTTGTAGGAGCTTTCTGGCAGGGAATCTTGTACATTCAGCACAGAAATCATCTTTCTTTAAAAGGCTGAGTCCTAATTTCTACATCTTTGTCCTCTTCAGTAGACCTAAGATGTGAATAGGTATTCAGAAAGCGGACTTCTTTGCTGATGGTCACTTGTTCAATCAAGATTGTCACCATTGGATCTGAAAACCTTTCGGGTCTTGTTGGAAGTCATTTCACCGGCTGTTGCTCAATCTTGTACGACTAGTTACCCCCACTTTAAAAAAGCAGGCCCTCCCCTTTAATATGCTGCTGGCCTTTTGCTGTCCTGCCAGGTTTCACATCCTCCTAATCGACAGGCTGCCAATCGGGAGCATGTTTCCTGGGCTGTCCCATCCACCTGCTGCTGCTCACGTTTTCTCAGTGAAGCAGCCAATGCAGATCTAACTCTCTGTCTGTGGTGCTTAATTCCATGCTGGCTCCTGGAGGGGTAAGAGCGAGTGACAGTGCATCTTCTGGAGGGTTCTCCTCCTCTGCCTGTGTGATTGGGATGCCTGAGTTGTCTGATGGACCTGGAGAAAGGGGAGAGAAACAACGATTACCATGTATTGGCAAGGGTAAGCACTAGCAGATGAGTGGCAGTGCAACACACCACTAGATTATTCTACTGAGTCTGTGTTGGGTGACAAAGAAAGAAAGACATGGATTTATATAGCGTCTTTCACAACCATCGGATGTCTCAAAGTGCTTTACAGCCAATGAAGTACTGCACTGTTGTAATGTGGAAAATAGAAAGAAAAGTTAAAGAGAAAGAGGAAAGGCAGGGAAGTTGCCCTAACACACTCTTGTGCCTGGTGCTCAGCCTGGCCATTTTTGACGGAGCACGTCCTTTGGCAATAATTTTGATGGCCTCTTTCATTGGAGTCAGTGTCTGTAGAGTGAAGGGACCGCCTGCTGGTCTGGTAATCTCCCTCTTGTGTGTTCTGTAACAATCATGGCAGTGGGTTAATATATGCCCCCTTTAAGAAGTTTCAAGATGTACAAGTTAGTTTAGCATATTGTGAAGATTACAGGAAGAAGCATCAAGGAATGCAATGAGGGAGAATAGTTGTGAGGCCCGTAGCAGGTTTTTGAAGGTGTGAGTGCGAGCAGTAAGGAAGTCGAGTGAAGTGTTCCCAGCTGACGTTAGAGCTGGGAATGGAAGGATTGATACTGCTGAGGCTGAAGTAGGGTTCTGAAGGGCTATGCAGACTATGAAAGGGAGTCTGACCTCGGCAAACTTGATCAGATTATTTTTTTTCCTGCAGTACAGCCAAGTTCTGGGGATTACGCTGCTGCTATTGACATTTTCTGCCACCTCTCTCCACACCTGTTGTCTGATTTGTCTCAAAATCCATTACTCTTCCATTTGGAAGAGGTCCTCTTTGTTGATAAACACTTGTTCCGTCAATATCTTCACCGCTGCATCGGAAAACCTTGGCGTCTTGTTGGAAGTCATTTTGTCTGCTGCTGCACAATCTTGCTGGTCGTTGAGCTCCTTTTGGCATGCTGCTGGCCCTTTAAGAAGTTGCCGCTCTGCCGGGTTTCCCACATCCTAATCAACAATCTACCTATAGGGAGCGTGTTTTTCATCGGCATATCACTGAATTCATTTAAAAATGGCACAGGACCATTACTGACTTCAGATGGGTGCCACATATGCCCCTTCCACAGCTCACTTGATTTATGCTCCAGTTGAAAATCACCCCCACATAGTTTTGTGCCACAGCTGTCAATGCAAATTTCTGTCACATTTATGCTTGTGCATTAAATTTCATATTCAGAAACGGCAACCAATCACAACTGAACAGATAGGGAGTACACTGATTGAAAGTGGTTACATAAACGTCCGATGAAAAACTACCAAACCAATCAACAATGTGCATGCAACAAAAGCTACCGGTAAAAAGGGGAACCAAGGAAATGGCTTCAAACATTTTTGTGCACTAAAGTTTATCTAACAATGTGTTCTGCTGGAGGTCTTTTAGTTCTCTGAGAGACCGAGGACTGGAGTTCCCAGAACGATCACTATTGGCTTTAGAAAGAGTCTTAATAAGGCAGCAGACGACATCCCAAAAGGCACCAATGCCTTCCACTTTTTTTTAATGATTGACAGCAAGATTGGACATTTTTTTAATTTGTTCCGGGTTGTGGGCATCATTGGCAAGGCCAGCATTTATTGCCCATCCTTAATTGCCCTTGAGCAGGTGGTGGTGAGCCACCTTCTTGAACCGCTGCAGTCCGTGTGGTGAAGATACTCCCACAGTGCTGTTAAAAGAGGGTGTTCCAGGATTTTGATCCAGCGACAATGAAGGAACGGCGATATATTTCCAAGTCAGAATGGTGTATAACTTGGAGGGGACCTTGCAGGTGTTGGTGCTCCCATTTACAGTGTAGACCAGGACTTGCTGTTTGTAAGAATCTCCCTTGCACCCTTCTCCAGTGATAGAGAAGCTTCATAGCATGAACAGTCATGAAAACCATTTTAGGAACAGCAATAATAAAGGGAACTTTACTTTATACCTCTAACTATGAAGGAAACATAGAAGAAATTGGTCAGCAAAATATTAATGTTTAAAATTGTGTTTCTAAAACTGTTGGCTAAAACAAAGAATTGTAATTTAGTTCATGTGCTTTAGTTTATGTAATACAGGTTAGTTAAATGTTGCTTTTATATTATATAATTACTTTCCTGAGAAAATGCTTATTTTCTAAAAGCTGGCCTCAATGAAACCAACTTTGTTGAAACCAAAGTAGTTGTTTTAACCACAGCCAGTAGACTCCTGTGCCTACTTGTTAGAAATAAAGATGTCCATAATTATTAATGTACTTAAAATAATTAAAAAGCTGCAGAAACACAACTAAGAATAACTATGGGGACGGTTAAATGCCTAATTTGTTAGTGAAAAGTGGAAGTGTTCTCCTCTGTGCCACATACACAGATATATTTATTGATGTTACTGATCAGTGAAGGGAACAAATGCATTAATTTATCCATCAGCAATGGGTGAGGACACCCTGCGTACTTGGTTTCTAGGAGCCAACATAAAAAAATAATTTTGCTATTGCTCAAATTCTTTTCCAAATCATTTCAATACAACTCTGTATCCCTCCCCCACGCTCACACCCATCAGCAATCACCTCTTTGCAACACCGTAGACAAGTGAATCACTTTGAGCAATGTCACTCGAGAGCTGCTTATGTCGCCTCCAGGCTAGATCCAAGACCACCCATCCTCTGTCATCGAACTACAGTACGCGGACGACACTTCCATCCGTGCACATTCAGAGGCTGAACTCCTCAAGCCATCGTCAACATCTTCACCGAGGTGTACGAAAGCATGGACCTTATACTAAACATCCGTAAGACAAAGGTCCTCTACCAACCTGACCCCGCCACACATCACTGCCCCCGGTCATCAAAATCCACGGCGCGGCCTTGGACAACGTGAACCACTTTCCATACTTCGGGAGCCTACTATCAGCGGGCAAACATTGACAACGAGGTCCAACACCGCTTCCAACGTGCTATTGCAGCCTTCGGTCGTCTGAGGAAGAGTGTGATCGAAGACCAGGCCCTCAAATCTGGCACCAAGCTCATGGTCTATAGGGCAGTAGTGATACCCGCCCTCTTGTATGGCTGAGACGTGGACCATATACAGTATAGACGCCTCAACTCGCTGGAAAAATACCACCAGTGATGTCTCCGCAAGATCCTGCAAATCCCCTGGGAGGACAGGCGCACCAACATCAGTGTCCTCGACCAGGCTAACATCCCCAACATCGAAGCACTGACCACACTCGACCAGCTCTGTTGGGTGAGCCACATTGTCTGCATGCCCGACACAAGACTCCCAAAGCAAGCGCTCTACTCGGAACTCCTACATGGCAAGCGATCCCCAGGTGGGCAGAGGAAACATTTCAAGGACACCCTCAAAGCCTCCTTGATAAAATGCAGCATCTCCACTGACACCAGGGAATCCCTGGCCAAAGGCCGCCCTAAGTGGAGGAAAAGCATTCGAGTCTCGTCACCGAGAGCATGCAGAAAATAAGCGCAGGCAGCGGAAGGAGCGTGCGGCAAACTAGACTCCCCACTCACCCTTTCTTCAACGACAGTCTGTCCTACCTGTGACAGACTGTACTTCCCGTATTAGACTGTACAGTCACCTGAGAACACACTTTGAGTGGAAGCAAGTATTCCTCGATTTCGAGGGACTGTCTATGATGATGATATGTGGTTATTCCACATAACAAGATAAATATAAATCAGATTTACGAAGCATCATTCCATCTAAAGTCACAAGTATTAACAGCATTATAAAAAAGGATAATTCATCATTGTAACAAATTTGTAATTTCTTTAATATGAAACAGTAAGTAGTCACTTGTTTAGCCTTCTATGGGACATTTTCATGAAGATTATTGAAGGATGATACCAGAAATGCGAGGGTATACATATTAGGAACGGATGAACAGGCTGGGTCTTTTTTCTCTTGAAAAAGAAGGCTGAGGGGTGAAAGAGAGAACGTTTCCACTTGTGGGGAAGAGAATAACTAGAGGCCATCAATATAAGATATTATCAAGAAATCCAATAGGGAATTCAGAAGAAAATTCTTTACCTAGAGAATGGTGAGAATGTGGAACTCGCTACCACAGGGAGTGGTTGAGGCGAATAGTATAGCTGCATTTAAGGGGAAGCTAGACAAGCATATGTGGGAGCAGAGAATGGAGGGTCATGCTGTTGGATTTAGATGAGGAAAGGCAGGAGGATGATTGAGTGGAGCATAAACGCCGGCAGGTCTGATTGGGCCGAATGGCCTGTTTCTGTGCCGTATATCCTATGTAATCCTATGTGATGTTTCTGTTCCTGAGCTGGCATTGCACAAAATTGTTGCTCATCAATGTGAAGTTTTCAATTCTTATTGTAAATTTATACCATGGGCAGCCGACAGCAAAAATTTGGTTATCTGCACTACTTTGTCAAATAAATGATCACCACATCAGTCCACACTTCCAATTTTGCATTCGCATTCTAAAAATACGCTCCATAGCTGACCAATATTTACCTGCCTGAATGCACATCCACATTACTCTAACTTTTGTTCAATTGTCATGCAACCCTTGTCATCCAAGATCCTTGAAGTAATCAGCCAACAGATGAATAGAACTCACGACCGCCCCGAGATCCTTGTGTGGATCCCTTAATGGTCTTATTTCATAGAGAAGTGGCAGTGCCTTCTCATTCATGGCACATCCGTAGATCTATTAACTTACTTAACTGTGATTCGTGAGGGAAACAAATTTAAAAAAGGAGGCAGACAAAAAGCAGGAAACTATAGACCAGTTAGTCTAACATCTGTGGTTGGGAAAATGTTGGAGTCCATTATTAAAGAAGCAGTAGCAGGACATTTGGAAAAGCAAAATTCAGTAAGGCAGAGTCGGTGTGGATTTATGAAGGGGAAATCATGTTTGACAAATTTGCTGGAGTTCTTTGAGGATGTAACGAACAGGGTGGATAAAGGGGAACCAGTGGATGTGGTGTATTTGGACTTCCAGAAGGCATTTGACAAGGTGCCACATAAAAGGTTACTGCACAAGATAAAAGTTCATGGGGTTGGGGGTAATATATTAGCATGGATAAGAGGATTGGCTAACTAACAGAGAGTCAGAATAAATAGTTCATTCTCTGGTTGGCAACCAGTAACTAGTGAGGTGCCGCAGGGATCAGTGCTGGGACCCCAACTATTTACAATCTATATTAACGACTTGGAAGAAGGGACTGAGTGTAAGGTAGCCAAGTTTACTGACGATACAAAGATGGGAGGAAAAGCAATGTGTGAGGAGGACACAAAACATCTGCAAAAGGATATAAGTGAGTGGGCAAAAATTTGGCAGATGGAGTATAATGTTGGAAAGTGTGAGGTCATGCACTTTGGCAGAAAAAAAAATCAAAGAGCAAGTTAGTATTTAAATGGAGAAAGATTGCAAAGTGCCACAGTATAGCGGGACCTGGGGGTACTTGTGTTTGAAACACAAAAGGATAGTATGCAGGTACAGCAAGTGATCAGGAAGGTCAATGGTACCTTGGCCTTTATTGCAAAGGGAATGGAGTATAAAAGCATGGAAGTCTTACTACAGCTTTATAAGGTATTGGTGAGGTCACACCTGGAATGCTGCATGCAGTTTTGGTTTCCATACTTTGGAAAGGATATACTTGCTTTGGAGGCAGTTCAAAGAAGGTTCACTAGGTTGATTCTGGGCATGAGGGGGTTGACTTTATGAGGAAAGGTTGTGTAGGTTGGGCCTCTACTCATTGGAATTCAGAAGAATGAGAGGTGCTCTTATCAAAATGTATAAGATTATGAGGGGGCTTGACAAGGTGGATGCAGAGAGAATGTTTCCACTGATGGGGGAGATTAGAACTAGAGGGCATGATCTTAGAATAAGAGGCCGTCCATTTAGAACAGAGATGAGGAGAAATTTCCTCTGTCAGAGGGTTGTAATTCTGTGAAATTGATTGCCTCAGAGAGCTGTGGCAGCTGGGACATTGAATAAATTTAAGACAGAAATAGACAGTTTCTTAAACGATAAGGGATTATGGGGAGCGGGCGGGGAAGTGGAGTTGAGTCCATGATCAGATCAGCCGTGATCTTACTGAATGGTGGAGCAGGCTCGAGGGGCCGTATGGCCTACTACTCCTCCTATTTCTTATGTTATTTTAAATTATTTCTACCATCAGTAAGTAAGGAAACTCCAATTATTTAGGGTCTAGAGACCCAGCTTCAAAATTTATGGTTTAGACTAGTCAGAATTTGCCCCTAAGAATTTGTTAAATTCTAGAATTTCAACTGTGGTGTATGTAGCACACAAATCACTGACTCCACACGGTCTGGTGTAAATCTAACTGCTGTGACCTTCGTCCTTTATTGTTCAGCTCCAGAGTGCCTCTCAGGTGTGGTGGTCAGCCTTATATAGCACCTGTTGCAGGTACAACCAGGGTTTTCCACCACAGCGCCCTCTGTCGTGTGGCATAGTGCTTACATTACATTTAAGGTACTGGGACAATACACACATCATTCCATAACATCACCTTCCCCCCCCACCAGGACGCAGGACAACGATACACACATCATTACATAATATCACACTTGTCCAACGGAAGGCAGGTGGGCATAGACAGTGCGTTAGTATGGTACATATTATCTGGTATATTAACTGGTTATTGACTGGTAACAGATCCTTGATTTCCTTGTTAGCCGTTATCATTAATTGTACTTCATCCATTATTTTACACACATACAATGGCCATTCAGCATTAAAAAAGTAATTCTTATTATAAATTCACTATCTCACATTAACATAGCTCATTTTAGACTCGCTCTGCCTTTCAGAAGTCCTTTGTGGGGACCACCTCTTTGTAAGGCCCTTTTAAGACTCCCGGGTGCATTTCCTTTTTAAGGCGCCATCTTTGATGCAGGAGGATTCCACGAGGCTTCTCCTTGGGCGCCGCCATCTTTGATGCTCTACTGCTCCGACACGATGCCGCCGCCATCTTCTTCTCCGTCGCTCCGGATGCCCTCCGCCGTCGCAGCCTCCGCTCCCCTCCGACTTGCCGCCTCTCCTGCGGCCATCGTGGCCTCTCCAGCGGCCGCACTTGCTGCGGCCTCCGTAGCCCCCGACCTCCAGCTGCTGCCGCAGCCCAACACTAACAGCTCCTCGGCGGGGCTCTTCCGATCCGCCGGCCATCCTGGATCCCTCGCACCCCGTTGGCTCACTTCCCCCCCCCCCCCCCCCCCCCACTAGGCCCCTCTGTGCAGGGCTGCTTGCCTGTGGGGGCTGGGGCTGCAGGATCTCTGTGTGAGGTCTGGGCCTGGGACTTGCCCGTGGGTGGATTGAGGCTGCAGGGTCTCTGTGTGAGGTCCGAGCCTGGGGCTTGCCTGTGGGTGGATTGAGGCTGCAGCTCCAGCTCGGTCGGCGCTGCTCTCTGGGGACCCGGGGCACGGCAGCACCCCGGGGAGCAGCAGCCTGTGGAGTGATGAAGTCTTCCCAGCTCCCACGGACCGTCCCCATCCACCTCCGGCCGAGGAGCGTCGGCCCATCGCCTGCAACGACCCACAAAGGTAAAGAGTGCGTCTCGTCCCCGTGGGATACCTGCACCTCCACTCTGCCAAGAACAGGTATTAGTTCCCTGGTATAGGTACGCAGCTTCACCGTGACCGGGACCAGCTTGGGTCGTGCAGCTGGGTTAATCCACAGTTTATCAAAAGTTCTCCGACTCATCAACGACGGACCCGAGCCCGTGTCCACTTCCATACTCACTGGGACTCCGTTGATTTTTACTTCCCTTATCACTGGGGGCAAATCATCGGTACACGTATACAGTCCAAGCACCTCATCATCTTCTACCTGCTCCTCGCTGAACAGTAGATCATCCCCCATCTCCTCAGCCACATAGTGAGTCTGATTTCTTTTACACATACGCTGAAGGTGGCCTTTAAAATGGCAGGTATTGCACGTGTACTCCGCAAATCTGCACCGGTGAGTCCATGGCTTTCTCCACAGCGCCAGCATGGTGCTGCTTGATTGGCCCCCCTCAGCGGACTCTGAGTTCCAGGATCCCGAGTCCGTGCTCTCTGCCCCGGGCAGAGCCACGTTCTGCAGTTTTGTCCGTGGTGGGCGCTATCCTGTGAACAGTGCCTGCCGGGTTCGAGACTGTGTGGATTATTTGCTTGGTGCTGCAAGTCGAGGTCATAAATGCCCGGCTGATGGCGATGGCCTTTGTCAGAGTGACTGTGGGTTCCGTGGCTAGCAGCTTATGAAGGAGGTCCTCGTGGTCAATCCCCATGATGAAATCGTCCTGCAAAGCCTCGTCAATGTGTGCGCCAACATCACACGGCGCCGTGAGTCTCCTGAGGTCCGCAGCATATTTGGTGACATCCTGGCCCTCGGGTCTGCAGTGACGGTAAAATTTGTATCTGGCCATGAGGATGCTCTCCTTCGGTTTCAACTGGTCACGAATGAGTTCAGTCAGCTCCTCGTATGACTTGTCCCTGGAGCTCCCAGGTGCCAGCAAATCCCTGACGAGAGAGTAAACCTCATCTCCACAACTGGAGAGCAATATCGCCTTACGCTTCTCTCTCATTGCATCCGTGTCCTCCGTCAGGTCGTTTGCTGTGAAGTAGTACTCGAGCCTTTCCGTAAAGGCCTCCCAATCATTGCCCACGGTAAAATCCTTTAGCGAGCCCAGAGTAGCCATGGTTGCATGGAGTTCGTCTGCTTCCTCGTCGCCAATGTGGTGTATGTAGCACATAAATCACTGACTCCACACGGTCTGGTGTAAGTCTAACTGCTGTGACCTTCGTCCTTTATTGTTCAGCTCCAGAGTGCCTCTCAGGTGTGGTGGTCAGCCTTATATAGCACCTGTTGCAGGTACTACCAGGGTTTCCCACCACAGCGCCCTCTGTGGTGTGGCATAGTGCTTACATTACATTTAAGGTACTGGGACGATACACACATCATTACATAACATCACCTTCCCCCCCCCCCCCCACCTGGACGCAGGACAACGATACACACATCATTACATAACATCAACATTATGCAAACAGAGTAGAAAATTAGAACAGAACATCCAATACCTATCGGGCAGAAAATTTATCCACACCTGATCAAATAATGACTGCAGTTCTTAATATTTAACGACTGGCCATTGTAAACGATATTCTGGCAAAACGGACAGGTTTCTAGATTATATTTCTCAGCCAAATATTAGGACACTTTATACAGAGATGTACACTTGGGTAATGTGAGGATCATAAATTGAGGCAAATTTAGTTTACTATTTTCAAAACAATCTGAGCTGTCCAACGTTGTAACAGCCAAGTCGTGTCCGAAGCTGAACTATAGTAGGTAGAGGCGCTGAAATCATGAGAAAATGAATTCCTGATCAGAAGAATGACTTTTGGTCCTTTAATGGTTGAAATACTGAGGCTTCACTGCATAAATCTGTGTTTACATGTGGATTTTTACAGACGAACAGAGACTTTGCCAGAATTGAGTCAGAAAATATCACCATCTTAGAACGACTGGCAACAATAATGACCCCACATCCAGGTGGCCACACCTGGAACAACTATGATATAAAGAGGTAGGGAGATTTCCTTTTACATTGTTCCTGTTATCAATAGATCCAATTAATGGAATTAAGTTGTTGCTGCATTTACATTTAAGTGATTTAAAATCTTTTAGAAGTTAAATCGACAAATGCCAGTTCTTAAGGGAACACCCTATAATAAAATCCCAACAACCCTGTGTATTGCTCACTAAAAGAACTTCACCTTATTTTAAAAGGATGTCAAATATTTCATCAAAAAGAGACATTTCATCTCAGCAGTTTCAATGAATCCAGCTTCATCAGGATTATTTACAATGTTACGTATTTTCCCTTAATCATTCATGCAGCACGATAAGCATCCTTCTTAGGCAGGTCCCTCGGAGTCAAGGATTTCTTGCTTCCACGCTAATATGAGTTCTAAGATGACTGATGAGTCCAATGCGGGATCTACAGTCTCTGTCACAGGTGGGGCAGGTGGTGGTTGAAGGGACGGGTGGGTGGGGGGCATATTCCCTATGCGGCACACTTCTACATAAGTCTGTGCCCCTCCATGCTGCTGTTTTATGGCAGTGATGCTGGCGGTTATTACAAAGACCTTGCTAGACCACTGCAGACCCAGGCATATACCTACGCACTGGAGAGCACCCCTCCCTAAAACATGCATGCCCAGCAAAACTCTTTGCTGTTGGTTGCAAGACGATGCATTTCCGGCTTTGGTAAAATAAAATCCTCCTCACAACCGACATGGGCGAAACATCAGCGCAACATGTGCCGGTTGAAATAGTGATGTGTTGCAGGTCCTGAAATATCATAGAGCCTCTTCCAGTAGTCTACAACCAGGGGCTCGATCTCCAGTGTGTAAACAATTGTATCAGTAACCCTGATGGAGCGGTACATTCTCTTTTAAATACATTTAGTTTGACAGATTTGTACAATGATTTCAAAAAAGTATGCTTTTTTTTCTGAAAGTAAAAATTAAAAAGAATATAATTGGCTCATAAAATCAGGTACATCTATCATCTGTTTTCTATACCCCTACCTTAATGTTTAACCCTGGGGGGAAAGCATTTCCTCTCCGATGATCTTCTAGAAATCATGGTAGACATAGTTGTGAGCACAATCGAAATTCATTTGAGTGTCTTGGTTAATATTTTTGCTGCGTTGCCAAACAGATAACTAAATGATAATTGAAACAGCATTTGTGAGGCCTTGTTTTAAGATGAGCAAAAGCCAGAGAAGTAAGTCTTGCTGGATCTGCTTGGTGTCAATAGACTTGGTAGTATTTCTTTAAAAAAAAATTCTCCCGACAATTTTTCCGCTCCTGAAGACATTGGCTCCTTTCTGGTGTACACTTTCACAGGCATTGGTTGTCCTCTAGTATCTTGCCCATGGGACATTATTCACGCGTAAGCCTTGATAAGAGCTCATTACAGCTGAGTCCAGTTTACCAAATATGCACGCATGTACATATCCAGCATGTGTCACTGGATAATGGTCAGAGTGGGAACCCTAGCAGATTTATGTACCCACCAACTTGAGGTGTTGAGGCCAATTGTTGTGTATTCTTAAGCTCCAAGGAAGTGATGTCACAATGAAGGCCTCTCCTTCAAACAGCAGACAGTACACAAAGGGATTTAGACGGCTGGAAGGCTAAGCCTGACCATCTTCACAGAAAACCCAAATGTAATGGAGAAATTATACTAGTATTCAGAGAGATATCAGACACGAGACTGAGATTTAAGCAACAGCTTGTGAGGATTTGTAATGGACTGTCAAGGTTGCCTGAATGAGCCAGGCGTTTATGTAGAAAGCCTCTTTGTTACTAGAGTTAGTCCTTTTTCCACTGCTAAGCTTCAGATATCAATACGCCTATGACTGGCTGAGGCTTTTGCAGAGTAGCATTTTAGGAACAAGTCCTCCAATAAGAGTGAGGCCCATTCCTGATCCAGGCTAAAATGTTTAGCTCAATGCCAGACTCTGCGGCCAGACAGATGGAAAATCAAGGCCTCAGGATTGAACCACAGGTTTGACCGGGTTCCATTACAGGTTGGAAAGAGTTATTTCTATCTTTCACCCTCTATAAACTTGAACTCATCTAATATTCTGCTTCCCGTATCCTAACTCACACTGTTCTATTCTCCCTTCACCCCTGTGTTCGCTGGCCTACACTGGCTTGAATTTAAACTTTTCATCCTTGTGTTCAAATCCCTCCATGGCCTCACCTCTCGCTATCTCTGCAATCTCCTCCAGCCCTACAACCTTCTGAGAACTTTATGTTGCTCCAATTCTGGCCTCTTGTGCATTTCTGACTTCCTTCGCCCTACCATTGGTGGCCGTGCCTTCAGCTGTCTAGGCCTTAAGCTCTGGAATTCCCTCGCTCCGCCTCTCCACCTCTCTCTTCTCCACCTCTCTCTTCTCCACCTCTCTCTTCTCCACCTCTCTCTTCTCCACCTCTCTCTTCTCCACCTCTCTCTTCTCCACCTCTCTCTTCTCCACCTCTCTCTTCTCCACCTCTCTCTTCTCCACCTCTCTCTTCTCCACCTCTCTCTTCTCCACCTCTCTCTTCTCCACCTCTCTCTTCTCCACCTCTCTCTTCTCCACCTCTCTCTTCTCCACCTCTCTCTTCTCCACCTCTCTCTTCTCCACCTCTCTCTTCTCCACCTCTCTCTTCTCCACCTCTCTCTTCTCCACCTCTCTCTTCTCCACCTCTCTCTTCTCCACCTCTCTCTTCTCCACCTCTCTCTTCTCCACCTCTCTCTTCTCCACCTCTCTCTTCTCCACCTCTCTCTTCTCCACCTCTCTCTTCTCCACCTCTCTCTTCTCCACCTCTCTCTTCTCCACCTCTCTCTTCTCCACCTCTCTCTTCTCCACCTCTCTCTTCTCCACCTCTCTCTTCTCCACCTCTCTCTTCTCCACCAAACCTATCTTTTTGAACAAACTTTTGGACACCTTCCTAATGTTTCCTTTTTTGGCCGATTACACTCCTGTGAAACACCTTGGAACGTTTTACTATGTTAAAGGCGTTTCAAAAATAAAAGTTGCTGATGCTTGTGAGTGAATTTTAGGTTTGAATTGCAACTAACGAGTCTGTCTTAAAGATTGAGAACTGTGTCACTACGGCCCTGTCAACTGCAATAAACCAAACTCTATGTTGTATTTGCCCCTGTATCCAAATCTTATTCGGTAAACATTGAGGTTCTGCTAACTCCTGAGTAACACATCCAATATTGGATTTTGTTACAAAAGCATTGAGAAATGTAAAACCAAAATATTTTTTTAATTAAAGCAAAGAGCAAAATATATATACATGTTTGTTCTATTGACATGAAATGTCTATTCTTGACATAGGTGTAATATATTTGCTTCATGGGTTCTTTGCTTAAGAATTCATAGCGACACATTGTTATTAAGAACTAGTTGGTTTATTAACAAAGGTTTAACAATCACACTACACATTACCAGTTCATCCACTCGGCTCACAACTGCATACCTCATCGCGGATGACCTAGACCCAACCGACTGGGGTTTTATTGAGTCTTGTGAATATCACGTGACTGGCTAAGCCATTCACAATGACCTGTGAGCATAATTGCAGGTGCATACATTACAATAGGAGATACTTTGGTGGTAATACTAGATGGAAGGTTCACATTTATCAGTCAATTTGGGAGATTATAGACTGGTTTCTAGGTAATTTGCATGTAGGAGCTATCTATAATGTGTTGCAAAACAAAAATAGCTCTCCTCCATGAGCTATCAGTTTAATTTGTGCTCAGATAAAAGAAAAGGAGTTATGATTGTAATTTCAAAAACCATCAAAAATAGAACCTATTAATAGGATCCCAACTTAATGTTCCTTAAATGGAAAAAAAAAGTCATTCATTTATTGTGAGTCTGAATAAGATATATTGCTTTTCAGTATGTTATGATGGTGGATGGAAGCAATTGCCTTGACATTGAGATTACCTTCATGAGACTCCTCCCTGTGTTTTAGAACTGCCAGGTGTTAGCCAAATATTTTTATAATACTTATACTTAGGTATTTTAAAATCGTGGTTTTGAAAAGATATGTTTTTCACAAGTGTACAATTGTTTATAAGTTTCAACTTAAAAATCTGCAAAATGACATTGCTATATGATCATTAGCAAGTGTGAGATGGAAACTGAACACTGTCTAGTTGAGGAAAAATGTTCCAGGCTGTTCCTCTGCTGCTCAAAAAGTGTCTTATGAATTTAGAGATTAGAACTCTTGATCAGTTGCCCCTTTTCAATATTCCTTAAGTGTATAATTAAAATACCCAACAGATAACTACATAAGGGGAGCTATTTATTTCAGTGTTTTAATTGTTAACTGAAGGATTGATTTCTTCTAGCTTGAGTACACCTAAATACGTTACCAAGATGCCAAAAATTACACCAAATAAGGGTGTAGTAAATCAGAATATGGGTCGCACAAGGGACCAGAAGCTGAAGGTAAGACCTGCCTATTGTAAATTGAAACAGAATTTTGACGGTGCAAAGATACAAGTTATACCTGAATAGTCACAGAACTATTGTGGCACTAAATGCAATACCTATCTAAATATTAGATCGCATGCTAGGTGTTGCAGTGGATATTTAATGCAGACTTTTTCGCTAATAAAGGAAAATATAACATAATATCATAATCATGTGTTCCTCCTGCATTTGCCTGTGATTTCTGTCATAGCTTGTTCCTACCTCACCCCCCACACCGAGGACAAGGGGAACCCTATCGTGCTTCTGGGAGGGAGGGGATTTTTCAGTTTGTAGCTGTTGATGATTCTGCTATTCCCATTTATACCTCTTCTAGACCCAACTTTTCCTTTATTTGTCCCATTACCATCTCCTTTTGCCTCGCACCATCATCCCTTTTGTATTTTAATCTCGCCTGCCTTCCACCCTATCACAGACCTTCCCTTTTGTTCTTTTCTCCTCTTCCCCCTTTCCCTGCCCCTACACTTGCTTCAAATCTGTTATGTCTCTAACTTTTTTCAGTTCTGACGAAGGGTCATCGACCTGAAATGTTAATTATTTTTCTCTCTCCACTGATGCTGCCTGACCTGCTGAGTGTTTCTGCTTTTATTCCTGTAATATTATGTTTGTGATCTAAGAAACCAATTCCAATTATGGAATGAAGGCTTGATGGTTTTTTCTGTGAATGGTAGTAAAACTGCTTTTGCAAGCAATGCAGATCTTGCAGTAGAGTTGGGGAGTACCAGGGGGGTAGCAAGTGCTAATTTATTGCATATACTGAGACTGTTGCTGTTTAAAAGATGGGGCAACGGGGATATCAACATTATGTAGTCCTGGTGCTGGAACTGTTGCGGATCTGGCGCTGGCCACGACGGAGGTAACAAAGCTAACTCTGTCACATTATGTGAAGGCAACTAATTTAAATATAAAGCCCTGGAGTATCCGCCCAGAAATCAGCACTGCCTGGACTGAATCGACAAACAGCACAAGATCGCGGAATTTAAAACGCAATTGAATTGTGTCCGTAACCATTTACACTCGAGTTTCCGCCATCTTTTACGCTGGTTCAAAAGTCACTTTGTCCAAAGCAGTGCCAGCCCCCCAAAATGGCCCAGGTCAGCATGGCAAGTTTCAGCTGATTGTGCCCGTTCGGGCATGTTCACCACAATGCGGCCAGAAATTTGGACGCACAAGCACCCGTCGTGAATGATTTGCAACTGCAGGCAATTGAAGCGTCTCTCAGGTCTGTTTCTCATTCTGATGCCATATTTACTTTAAATTACTTTAAGTTCAATTTAAATGAATTCAAATTCAGTCAACTGATCATCCCTTGGTACATATGAGCTGTGACGAGCAGTCAATTGAAAGCACTGATCGGCCTGTTTGTTCAGCTTCAACAATTATTTCAGCAAATGTTCAGAGCAAGTTAGTTTAATTCAGTAATCTTGAGGCCCCATTGTCCAAGTTCCAGTCAATAATCAATTATGATCGATAACGCTGCTCGATTGCACTGATTCATGGGTGATTTTACGTTCAGGCTAATGCAAATGAGTTTGAGCAGAAACTTCACTTTGGTGAATCTGGTGCAATTTCCAGTGCGTTTTGAGCACATTTTCCCAATGATGTCCCGAGACCAAAATTTTTAGACAGCGCGCCGATCACACAGTGCACAATGCCCTGGGGTGGTATTGAGGTCAAGGGGTGGGTTATCAGGTGCCAGGATCAGGTAAAGGACTTCTGTCTGCCTTTAAAACTATGTCTGTTTTTTCAACCGAGTTTGGGGGCAGGGTAAGCCAGATTCAGAGATTGGATTTTAGAAGCCATGCTTTCAATGAAGGGTGGCCCTTTGTTGCGGAGAGTACCACCCAGGCCTAAAACAGCCACTGTGCAGCTAAAGCACTTTTCAGGTACTCCAAGTGCAATTATGAGGCATCCCCCTCATTAACATAAAATATAGTCTGTCCACAGGTTCTTCGTGCACAAAGCAGTTCTGGCCTGTGCTGGTCAATGCATATTGCACGAGAGATGCAGAATAGGATTTAGGCCTCCATGGACTGATAACATGGACTCTCGCTCCAAAAGCACCGCAGATCAAACCCTGTCTCACTGAGAAGAAACCTAAAGATCATCATCAGTTTTTGAAAGACCCAAGAAGCAGACATTTTTGGGGTAATGACAGATGAGGCCAATGTATGACTGTTGTTGAACCCCACATAAAAAGGGAAATTGGGTGGGACGTAGAAGTGTTCTGCAGCTTTGCTTTTTGCTGCTTCCCTAATCCCTATTGACAACTTTGTCAGAAACCTGGTGGTAGTCCATTTTTACAACTGGCTGTTGTGTTTTTTATGTTTTGGGGGCTGCACTTTCCTGCCCTATTGCAATTTTTTTCTTTTGGTCATCCATGAAAGTGCCACTTTTTGTGACTTAACTAAGTGAGAAGGGTCTCCATCTATATGGCTTTTACTGTTGCTTTTCTGCACACTGACCACTCTTGCTATAATAATGAATTTGGGGGAAGTCAAAGGGTATGCAATTTAACAAGGATTTAACAAGCTAAACCTGACATATCTATGATATTGGTTTAAATATTAGTAACAGCTAAATAATCCAGTGCGGTCATAACATAAGAAATAGGAGCAGGAGTAGGCCATATGGCCCCTCGAGCCTGCTCCGCTATTTAATACGATCTTGACTGATCCGATCATGGACTCAGCTCCACTTTCCCGCCCGCTCCTCATAACCCCTTATTCCCTTATCCGTTAAGAAACTGTCTATCTCTGTCTTAAATTTATTCAATGTCCCAGCTTCCACAGCTCTCTGAGGCAGCGAATTCAACAGATTTATAACCCTCTGAGAAAATAAATTTCTCCTCATCTCAGTTTTAAATGCGCGGCCCCTTATTCTAAGATTATGCCCCCTAGTTCTAGTCTCCCCCGTCAGTGGAAACATTCTCTTTGCATCCACCTTGTCAAGCCTCTTCATAATCTTATACATTTCAATAAGATCACCTCTCAATCTTCTGAATTCCAATGAGTAGAGGACCAACCTTCTCAACCTTTCCTCATAGGTCAACCCCCTCATCTCCGAAATCAACCTAATGAACCTTCTCTGAACTGCCTCCAAAGCAAGTATATCCTTTCGTAAATATAGAAACAAAAACTCCATGCAGTATTCTAGGTGTGGCCTCACCAATACCCTGTATAACTGTAGCAAGACTTCCCTGATTTTATACTCCATCCCCTTTGCAATAAAGGCCAAGATTCCATTGGCCTTCCTGATCACTTGCTGTACCTGCATACTATCCTTTTGAGTTTCATGCACAAGTAGCCCCAGGTCCCGCTGTACTGCATCACTTTGCAATCTTTTGCCATTTAAATAATAACTTGCTCTTTGATTTTTTTTCTGCCAAAGTGCATGATCTCACACTTTCCAACATTATACTCCATCTGCCAAATGTTTGCCCACTCACTTATATCCCTTTGCAGATTTTTTGTGTCCTCCTCACACATTGCTTTTCCTCCCATCTTTATATCGTCAGCAAACTTGGCTACGTTACACTTAGTCCCTTCTTCTATGTCGTTAATATAGATTGTAAATAGTTGGAGTCCCAGCACTGATCCCTGTGGCACACCACTATTTACTGATTGCCAACCCGCGAATAGAAACATAGAAACATGGAAAATAGGTGCAGGAGTAGGCCATTCGGCCCTTTGAGCCTGCAGCATCATTCAATATGATCATGGCTGATCATGCAACTTCAGTACCCCATTCCTGATTTCTCTCCATACCCCTTGATCCCTTTAGCCATAAGGGCCACATCTAACTCCCTTTTGAATATATCTAACGAACTGGCCTCAACAACTCTCTGTGGTAGAGAATTCCACAGGTTCACAATTCTCTGAGTGAAGAAGTTCCTCCTCATCTTGGTCCTAAATGGCTTACCTCTTATCCTTAGACTGTGACCCCTGGTTCTGGACTTCCCCAACATCGGGAACATTCTTCCTGCATCTAACCTGTCCAATCCCGTCAGAATTTTTAATGTTTCTATGAGATCCCCTCTCATTCTTGTAAATTCCAGTGAATATAAGGCTAGTCGATCCAGTCTTTCTTCATATGTCAGTTCTGACATCCCGGGAATCAGTCTGGTGAGCCTTCGCTTCACTCCCTCAATAGCAAGAATGTCCTTCCTCAGATTAGGAGACAAAAACTGCACATAATACTCGAGGTGTGGACTCACCAAGGCCCTGTTCAACTGCAGTAAGACCTCCCTGTTCCTATACTCAAATCCCCTCACTATGAAGGCCAGCATGCCATTTGCTTTCTTTACTGCCTGCTGTACCTGCATGCCTCCCTTCAATGACTGATGTACCATGCCACCCGGGTCTCATTGCACCCCTCCCTTTTACTAATCTGTCACCATTCAGATAATAATCTGCCTTCCTGTTTTTGCCACCAAAGTGGATAACCTCACACTTATCCACATTATATTGTACCTGTCATGCATTTGCCCATTCACCTAACCTGTCCAAGTCCCCCTGCATCCTCCTAGCATCCTCCTCACAGCTCGCAGTACCACCCAGCTTAGTGTCATCTGCAAACTTGGAGATATTACATTCAATTACTTCGTCTAAATCATTAATGTATATTGTAAATAGCTCGGGTCCCAGCACTGAACCCTGCGCCACCCCACTAGTCACTGCCTGCCATTCTGAAAGGGACCCATTTATTCCCACTTGTTGCTTCCTGTCTGCCAACCAGTTCTCTATCCATGTGCCTTAATTTTGCACACCAATCTCTTCTGTGGGACCTTGTCAAAATCCTTTTGTAAGTCCAAATACACTACATCCACTGGTTCTCCCTTATCCTCTCGACTAGTTACATCCTCAAAAAACTCTAGAAGATTTGTGAAGTATGATTTCCCTTTCATAAATACATGCTGACTTGCATCGATCCTGTCACTGCTTTCCAAATGCGCTGCTATTACAGCTTTAATAATTGCTTACAGCATTTTCCCCATCACCGATGTCAGGCTTAACTGGTCTTTAATTCCCTGTTTTCGTTCTCCCTTCTTTTTTAAAAAGTGGGGTTACATTAGCTACCCTCCAATCCATAGGTACTGATCCAGAGTCCATGGAATGTTGGAAAATGACCACCGATGCATCTACTATTTCTAGGGCCACTTCCTTAAGTACTCTGGGATGCAGACTATCGGGCCCTGGGGATTTATCGGCTTTCAGTCCCTTCAATTTCCCCAACACCATTTCCTGACTAATAAGGGTTTTCCTCAGTTCCCCCTTCTCGTTGGACCCTCGCTCCCCTAGTATTTTCGGGAGGTAATTCGTGTCTTCCTTAGTGAAGACAGAACCAAAGTATTTGTCCAATTTGTCTGCATTTCCTTGTTCACCATTATGAATTCACCTGATTCTGACTGCAAGGTATGTCATCATCATCATAGGCATTCCCTTGAAATCGAGGAAGACTTGCTTCCACTCCTAAAGTGAGTTCTTTGGTGGCTGACCAGTTCAACACGAGAGCCACAGATCCTGTCACAGGTGGGACAGACATTCGTCGGGGGAGGGGTGGGGTGGCACTAATTTACCACACGCTCCTTGTGCTGCCTGCGCCTGATCTCTTCACGCTCGCAGCGTTGAGTTTCGAAGAGCTCAATGCCCTCCCGCACTTTCTCCACCTAAGGCGGTCTTCGGCCAGGGTCTCCCAGGCATCAGTGGTGATGACGCACTTCACTAGGGAGGCTTTGAAGGTGTTCTTGTACCGTTTCCACTGCCCACCTTTGGTTTGTTTGCCATGAAGGAGCTTCGCATATACCAGTTGTTTAGGGAGTCTCATGTCTGGCATGCGAACTAAGTGGGCCTGCCCAACGAAGCTGATCTAGCGTGGTCAGTGCTTCAAAGCTGGGGATGTTAGCCTGGGCGAGGACACTGATATTGGTGCATCTGACCTCCCAGGGGATTTGCACGATCTTGCAGCGGCATCGTTGGTGATATATCTCCAGCGACTTGATGTGTCTTCTGTAATTCATCCATGTCTCTGACCCATATAGGAGGGTGGGAATTACTGCAGCCCAGTAGACCATGAGCTTGGTGGTAGGTTTGAGGGCTTGGTCTTCGAACACTCTTTTCCTCAGGCGGCCGAAGGCTGCACTGGCGCACTGGAGGTGATGTTGAATCTCCGCATCAATGTCTGCCTTTGTTGACAAGAGGCTCCCGAGGTATGGGAAGTGGTTCACATTACCGAGAGCCGTGCCGTGAATCTTGATGACAGGGGGGTAGTGCTGTGCGGCGAGGACAGGTTGGTGTAGGACCTTTGTCTTACGGATGTTAAGCGTAAGGCCCATGCTGTCATATGTCTCAGTGAATACATCGACTATATCCTGGAGTTCAGTCTCCGAATGTGTGCAGACGCAGGCGTCGTCCGCATACTGCAGCTCAACGACAGAGGTTGGGGTGATCGTGGACCTGGCCTGGAGGCGGCATAGGTTAAACAGCTTCCCACTGGTTCTGTAGATTAGTTCCACTCCGACGGGGAGCTTGTTGACAGTGAGGGGGAGCATGGCAGCGAGGAAGATTGAAAAGAGGGTTGGAGTGATGACGCAGCCCTGTTGACCCCGGACATGGAATGGGTCTATAATGGATCCGTTGGTAAGGATCACAGCCTGCATATTGTCATGAAGCAAGCGAAGGACGTTGACAAAGGGCATCCAAAACGGAGGAGGACGCTCCATAAGCCCTCACAGTCGACAGTGTCAAAGGCCTATGTAAGGTCGAAAAAGGCCATGTATAACGGTTGGTGCTGCTCCCTGCATTTTTCCTGCAGTTGTCGTGCTGCAAAGATCATGCCCGTTGTTCCCCGTAGGGGATAAAATCTGCACTGTGACTCTGGGAGGAGCTCCTTGGCCACAGGGAGAAGATGCGGATATCTATAGAAGCTTTTTCAGTCAGTTTTTATGTTCCCTGCAAGCTTACTCTCATACTCTATTTTCTCCCTCCTAATTAAACCCTTTGTCCTCTGCTGAATTCTAAGTTTCTCCCAGTCTTCAGGCTTGCTGCTTTTTCTGGCCAATTTATATTCCTCTTCCTTGGATTTAACACTATCCCTAATTTCCCTTGTTAGCCACGGTTGAGCCACCTTCCCTTTTTTATTCTTACGCCACACAGGGATGCACAATTATTGTAGTTCATCCATGTGATATTTACATGTCTGCCATTGCCTATCCACCGTCAACCCTTTAAGTATCATTCTCCGGTCTATCCGAGTCAATTCCTGTCTCATACCGTCGAAGTTTTCTTTCTTTAAGTTCAGGATCCTAGTCTCCGAATTAACTGTGTCACTCTTCATCTTAATGAAGAATTCTACCAAATTATGGTCACTCTTCCCCAAGGGGCCCTGCACGACCAGATTGCTAATTAATCCTCTCTCATTACACAAGACCCAGTCTAGAATGGCCTGCTCTTTAGTTGGTTCCTCGATATATTGGTCTAGAAAACCATCCCTTATACACTCCAGGAAATCCTCCTCCACAGTATTGCTGCGAGTTTGGTTAGCCCAATCAATACGAAGATTAAAATCACCCATGATAACTGCTGTACCCTTATTGCACGTGTCCCTAATTTCCTGTTTGATGCCATCCCCAAACTCCCTACTATGGTCTGTACACAACTCCCACTAGCGTTTCTGTCTTTTGGTGTTTTGCAGCTCTACCCATATAGATTCCACATCATCCACACTAATGTCCTTCCTTACTATTGCATTAATCTCCTCTTTAATCAGTAACGCCACCCCACCTCCTCTTCCTTCCTGTCTGTCTTTCCTGAATATTGAATACCCCTGAATGTTGAGTTCCCAGCCTTGGTTACCTTGGAGCCATGTCTCCGTAATCCCAATTACATCATATCCGTTAACAGCTATCTGCGCAGTCAATTCATCCACCTTATTACGAATGCTCCTCGCATTGAGACTCGGAGCCTTCAGGCTTGTTTTTTTTTTAACACACTTTGTCCTTTTAGAATTATGTTGTAATGTGGCCGTTTTTAATTTTTGCCCTTGATTTCTCTGCCCTCCACTCTTGCTTTTCTCCTTTCTATTTTTTGCTTCTGCCCCCTTTTTACTTCTCTCTGCCACCCTGCATAGATTCCCATCCTCCTGCCATTTTAGTTTAAACCCTCCCCAACAGCACTAGCAAACACTCCCCCTAGGACATTGGTTCCGGTCCTGCCCAGGTGCAGACCGTCCAGTTTGTACTGGTCCCACCTCCCCCAGAATCGGTTCCAATGTCCCAGGAATTTGAATCCCTCCCCCGGCACCATTCTTCAAGCCACGTATTCATCTGAGCTATCCTGCAATTCCTACTCAGACTAGCACGTGGCACTGGTAGCAATCCTGAGATTACTACCTTTTGAGGTCCTATTTTAATTTAAGTCCTAGCTCCCTAAATTCAGCTTGTTGGATCTCATCCCATTTCTTACCTATATCGTGGGTACCTATATGTACCACGACAGCTGGCTGTTCACTCTACCCCTCCAGAATGTGCTGCAGCCGCTCCGAGACATCCTTGACCCATCCTGAAGGCTCAGTTGTGGCCACAGAAACGCCTGCCTATTCCCCTTACAATAGAATCCCCTATCACTAAAGCTCTCCCACTCTTTTTCCTGCCCTCCTGTGCAGCAGAGCCACCTCTGGCGCCATGGACTTGGCTGCTGCTGCCTTCCCCTGATGAGCCATCTCTCCCAACAGTACCCAAGGTGGTATATCTGTTTTGGAGGGAGATGACCGCAGGGGACCCCTGCACTACCTTCCTTCCACTGCTCTGCCTGATGGTCACCCATTCCTTATCTGGCTGTGTACCCTATACCTGCGGTGTGACCAACTCAATAAACGTGCTATTCACAACATCCTCAGCATCGCAGATGCTCCACAGTGAATCCATCTGCAGCTCCTGTGCCACAATGCGGTCTGTCAGGAGCTGCAGCTGGATATACTTCCTACACATGTAGTTGTCAGGGACACTGGAAGCGTCCCTAATTTCCCACATAGCATAGGAGGAGTATGACTTGGGTCTGGGTTCTCCTGCCATGACTGAACCCTTAAATTAACTTAATTGGTAACAACGCCAAAGGTTTCTTACTGATAAGAAAAGAAAAAGAAAAAGATTAAATACGCACCAATCCACCAGACAATCACTTACTCGCTTGGCTGTGACGTCATACTTCGATTTCTTTTTGCTTCTTTGTTTACATTCTGCCCCTGCACCAGCTAGCTCCTCCCACCTTCTAGGTCCCTTTTATCGGCCTTGCTGCTCCCGACCTGCACCGCTGCGACCTGAATATTTATCCCGACTCTCTGTCTTCTGTTCGTTAGCCAATCCTCTATTCCTGCTAATATATAACCTCCAACCTGATTTATGATGAGTGATGGAAGTCCATAAGAACATAAAAACATACGAAATAGGAGCAGGAATAGGTCATTCGGCCCCTTGAGCCTGCTCCGCCATTCAATAAGATTATGGCCGATCTTCTACCTCAACTCCATTTTCCTGCACTATTCTCATATCCCTTGATTCCCTGAATATCCAAAAATCTATCGATCTCTGCCTTGAATATACTCAACGACTGAGCCTCCACAGCCCTCTGGGGTAGAAAATTCCAAAGGTTCAACACCCTCTGAGTGAAGAAATTTCTCCTCCAGTCAGTCCGAAATGGCCCACCCCTTATTCTGTGACTGTGACCCCTGGTTCTAGACTCCCCAGCCAGGGGAATAATCCTCCCTGCATATAATCTGTCAATCCCTGTAAGAATTTTGCATGTTTCAATAAAAGCTGCATTAGGTCAAATGTGAAAATTGCTCATGAGCACTTAATATCAATTTACCAGGTATTCATTTGCTGAATTAACTATTCATTTTAACAGGATGTCCCAGTGAGACGGGATAGTATTGAAGTAGCCAATCTTGTCATGCTCGAAAGGCTAGCGAAGGTAATGACTCCTACTCCAGGTGGACCAAGCTGGAAGGACTATGAATCAAAAACGTATGCCATTGTTTTACCTCAATATGCATTAAATTAGCAGAACTATACTATTGTGTTCATTCCTTAATATTTTAAGTCTTTGAGACGTTAAATAGATTAATAATACTGCTGGCAGTAACAAAATGCAAAATAATAGAAGAACTGAACAGTTTTCTTCATTAATTCATGGGATGTGGGCATCGTTGCCCATCCCTAATTGCCACCGTCATCTTAAACCACTACAGTCTGTGTGGTGAAGGTACTCCCATAGTGCGGTTAACATAGAAAATAGGTGCAGGAGTAGGCCATTCGGCCCCTTGAGCCTGCACCACCATTCAATAAGATCATGGCTGATCATTCACCTCAGTACCCCTTTCCTGCTTTCTCTCTATACACCTTTCCTGCTTTCTCTCTATACTCCTTGATCCCTTTAGCCATAAGGGCCATATCTAACTCCCTCTTCAATATATCCAATGAACTGGCATCAACAACTCCCTGCGGTAGAGAATTCCACAGATTAACAACTCTCTGAGTGAAGAAGTTTCTCCTCATCTCAGTCCTAAATGGATTACCCCTTATCCTTAGACTGCGTTCCCTGGTTCTGGACTTCCACAACATCAGGAACATTTTTCCTGCATCTAACCTGTCCAGTCCCGTCAGAATTTTATATGTTTCTATGCAATCCCCTCTCATCCTTCTAAACTCCAGTGAATACAGGCCCAGTCGATCCAGTCTCTCCTTATATGTCAGTCCTACCATCCCAGGAATCAGTCTGGTGAACCTTCGCTGCACTCCCTCAATAGCAAGAACATCCTTCCTCAGATTAGGAGACCAAAACTGAATACAATATTCCAGGTGAGGCCTCACCAAGGCTTTGCACAACTGCAGTAAGCCCTCCCTGCTCCTATACTCAAAACCCCTAGCTATGAAGGCAACATATCATTTGCCTTCTTCACTGCCTGCTGTACCTGCATGCCAGCTTTCAATGACTGATGTACCATGACACCCAGGTCTCGTTGCACCTCCCCTTTTCCTAATCTGCCGCCATTCAGATAATATTCTGCCTTCGTACTTTTGCCCCCCAAAGTGGATAACCTCACATTTATCCACATTATACTGCATCTGCCATGCATTTGCCCACTCACCTAACCTGTCCAAGTCACCCTGCGGCCTCTTAGCCTCCTCCTCACAGCTCACACCGCCACCCAGCTTAGTGTCATCTGCAAACTTGGAGATGTTACACTCAATTCCTTCATCTAAATCATTGATTTATATTGTAAATAGCTGGGGTCCCAGCACTGAGCCCTGCGGCACCCCACTAGTCACAGCCTGCCATTCTGAAAAGGACCCGTTTATCCCGACTCTCTGCTTCCTGTCTGCCAACCAGTTCTCTATCTACGTCAGTACATTACCCCCAATAACATGTGCTTTAATTTTGCACACCAATCTCTTGTGTGGGACCTTGTCAAAAGCCTTTTGAAAGTCCAAATACACCACATCCACTGGTTCTCCCTTGACCACTCTACTAGTTACATCCTCAAAAATTTCTAGAAGATTTGTCAAGCATGATTTCCCTTTCATAAATCCATGCTGACTTGGACCGATCCTGCCACTGCTTTCCAAATGTGCTGCTATTTCATCTTTAATAATTGATTCCAAAATTTTCCCCACTACTGATGTCAGGCTAACCGGTCTATAATTACCTGTTTTCTCTCTCCCTCCTTTTTTAAAAAGTAGGGTTACATTAGCTACCCTCCAGCCCATAGGAACTTATCCAGAGTCGATAGAATGTTAGAAAATGATCACCAATGCATCCACTATTTCTAGGGCCACCTCCTTAAGTACTCTGGGATGCAGTCCATTAGGCTCTGGGGATTTATCGGCCTTCAATCCCATCAATTTCCCCAACACAATTTCCTGACTATTAAGGATTTCCCTCAGTTCCTCCTCCTTACTAGACCCTCTGACCCCTTTTATATCCGGAAGGTTGTTTGTGTCCTCCTTAGTGAATACCGAACCAAAGTACTTGTTCAATTGGTCTGCCATTTCTTTGTTCCCCGTTATGACTTCCCCTGATTCTGACTGCAGGGGACCTACGTTTGTCTTTACTAACCTTTTTCTCTTTACATATCTATAGAAACTTTTGCAATCGTCTTAATGTTCCCTGCAAGCTTCTTCTTGTACTCCATTTTCCCTGCCCTAATCAAACCCTTTGTCCTCTTCTGCTGAGTTCTAAATTTCTCCCAGTCCCCGGGTTCGCTGCAATTTCTGGCCAATTTGTATGCCACTTCCTTGGCTTTAATACTATCCCTGATTTCCCTTGATAGCCACGGTTGAGCCACCTTCCCTTTTTTATTTTTACGCCAGACAGGAATGTACAATTGTTGCAGTTCATCCATGTGGTCTCTAAATGTCTGCCATTGCCCATCCACAGTCAACCCCTTAAGTATCATTCGTCAATCTATCCTAGCCAATTCACGCCTCATACCTTCAAAGTTACCCTTCTTTAAGTTCTGGACCATGGTCTCTGAATTAACTGTTTCATTCACCATCCTAATGCAGAATTCCACCATATTATGGTCACTCTTCCCCAAGGGGCCTCGCACAACGAGATTGCTAATTAATCCTCTCTCATTACACAACACCCAGTCTAAGATGACCTCCCCCCTAGTTGGTTCCTCGACATATTGGTCGAGAAAACCATCCCTTATGCACTCCAGGAAATCCTCCTCCACCGTATTGCTTCCAGTTTGGCTAGCCCAATCTATGTGCATATTAAAGTCACCCATTATAACTGCTGCACCTTTATTGCATGCACCCCTAATTTCCTTTTTGATGCCATCCCCAACATCACTACTACTGTTTGGAGGTCTGTACACAACTCCCACTAATGTTTTTTGCCCTTTGGTGTTCTGCAGCTCTACCCATATAGATTCCACATCATCCAAGCTAATGTCTTTCCTAACTATTGCATTAATCTCCCCTTTAACCAGCAATGCTACCCCACCTCCTTTTCCTTTTATTCTATCCTTCCTGAATGTTGAATACCCCTGGATGTTGAGTTCCCAGCCCTGATCATCCTGGAGCCACGTCTCCGTAATCCCAATCACATCATATTTGTTAATATCTATTTGCACAGTTAATTCATCCACCTTATTGCGGATACTCCTTGCATTAAGACACAAAGCCTTCAGGCTTGTTTTTTTAACACCCTTTGTCCTTTTAGAATTTTGCTGTACAGTGGCCCTTTTTGTTCTTTGCCTTGGGTTTCTCTGCCCTCCATTTTTCCTCATCTCCTTTCTGTCTTTTGCTTTTGCCTCCTTTTTGTTTCCCTCTGTCTCCCTGCATTGGTTCCCATCCCCCTGCCATATTAGTTTAACTCCTCCCCAACAGCACTAGCAAACACTCCCCCTAGGACATTGGTTCCGGTCCTGCCCAGGTGCAGACCGTCCGGTTTGTACTGGTCCCACCTCCCCCAGAACCGGTTCCAATGCCCCAGGAATTTGAATCCCTCCCTGCTGCACCACTGCTCAAGCCACATATTCATAATAAGGATTTCCTTCAGTTCCTCCTTTTCACTAGACCCTCAGTCCCCTTGTATTTCCAGAAGGTTATTTGTGTCTTCCTTTGTGAAGTCAGAACCAAAGTATTTGTTCAACTGGTCTGCCATTTCTTTGTTCCCCATTATAAATTCACCTGGATCTGACTGCAAGGGACCTACATTTGTCTTCACTAATCTTTTCTCTTCACATATCTGTGGAAGCTTTTGCAGTCAGTTTTTATGTTCCCAGCAAGCTTTCTCTCATACTCTATTTTCCCCCTCCTAATTAAACCCTTTTGTCCTCCTCTGCTGAGTTCTAAATTTCTCCCAGTCCTCAGGTTTGCTGCTTTTTCTGGCCAATTTACATGCCTCTTCCTTGGATTTAACACTATCCATAGTTTCCCTTGTTAGCCACGGTTGAGCCACCTTCCCCGTTTTATTTTTACTCCAGACTGGGATGTACAATTATTGAAGTTCATCCATGTGATCATTGAATGTCTGCCATTGCCTATCCACCGTCAACCCTTTAAGTATCATTCGCCAATCTATCCTAGCCAATTCACGTCTCATACCATCGAAGTTACCTTTCCCTAAGTTCAGGACCCTAGTTTCTGAATTAACAGTGTCACTCACCATTTTAATAAAGAATTCTACCATATTATGGTTACTCTTCCCCAAGGGGCCTCGCACAACAAGATTGCTAATTAGTCCTTTCTCATTACACATCACCCAGTCTAGGATGGCTAGCCCTCTTGTTGGTTCCTCGACATATTGGTCTAGAAAACCATCCCTAATACACGCCAGGAAATCCTTCTCCAACATATTGCTACCAGTTTGGTTAGCCCAATCTATATATAGATTAAAGTCGCCCATGATAACTGCTGTACCTTTAGTGCACGCATCCCTAATTTCTTGTTTGATGTTGTCCCCAACCTCACTACTGCTGTTTGGTGGTCTGTACACAACTCCCACTCGTATTTTCTGCCTTTTGGTATTCCGCAGCTCCACCCATACTGATTCCACATCATCCAAGCTGATGTCCTTCCTTACTATTGCATTAATTTCCTCTTTAACCAGCAACACTACCCCACCTCCTTTTCCTTTTTGTCTATCCTTCCTGAATGTTGAATACCCCTGGATGTTGAGTTCCCAGCCTTGGTCACCCTGGAGCCATATCTCCGTGATGCCAATTATATCATATTCGTTAATTGCTGCCTGCACAGTTAATTCGTCCACCTTATTACGAATACTCCTCGCATTAAGGCACAGAGCCTTCAGGCTTGTCTTTTTAACACACTTTGCCCCTTTAGAATTTTGCTGTAATATGGCCCTTTTTGCTTTTTGCCTTGGGTTTCTCTGCCCTCCACTTTTACTTTTCTTCTTTTTATCTTTTGCTTCTGCCCCCATTCTACTTCCATCTGTCTCCCTGCATAGGTTCCCATCCCCCTGCCATATTAGTTTAACCCCTCCCCAACAGCACTAGCAAACACTCCCCCTAAGACATTGGTTCCGGCCCTGCCCAGGTGTAGACCGTCTGGTTTTTACTCGTCCCATCTCCCCCAGAACCGGTTCCAATGTCTCAGGAATTTGAATCCCTCCCTTCTGCACCACTCCTCAAGCCATGTATTCATGTTAGCTATCCTGCAATTCCTACTCTGACTCGCACGTGACACTGGTAGCAATCCTGAGATTACTACCTTTTGAGGTCCTGTTTTTTACCTATATCGTTGGTACCTATATGTACCACGACAGCTGGCTGTTCACTCTCCCCCTCCAGAATATGCTGCAGCCGCTCCGAGACATCCTTGACCCTTGCACCAGGGAGGCAACATACCATCCTGGAATCTCAATTGCGGCCGCAGAAGCGCCTATCTATTCCCCTTACAATAAAATCCCCTACCACTATAGCTCTATTGCTTAAGTAGGGAATGCGAGGATTTTGATCCAGCAACGATGAAGGAACAACAATATAGGCTCAATTTTCCCCAAATCATTTTTTTGGCGTACATGAAGAGTTACGCCCGATTTTTTTTTTTTGGGCCCAAGTATGCCAAAAAAAAATGTTCTAAAATTCATCGCCTTACCCCTCCTATCTCTGTAATCTCCTCCAGCCCTACAACCCCCTGAGATATCTGCGCTCCTCTATTTCTGCCCTTATGAGCATCCCGAAGCTCTAGAATTCACGAGAAAGCTGTATGATTGTGTATCATAGAATCATAGAGGGGAATTTATACCCAAAAAACGGGTGGGTGGAGTTGAGTGGGAGGTTGAAGTGTTAAAATACCGAATCCCGATCGCGACACACCTCCAACCTGCCACGTCTGGATTTAACAGAGGAGGGATGGTGGTGGGGGTGAGGAGGGCAGCCAACCCGCTCCCAGGAGGCAGGTCCTCCATTTAAATATTATGTGGCGAGAGTGCCTGAGATTTAACCAGCATTTCACTTTTAACTCTGGCTGGCCGGGTTTCTCAGGCCTTGGAGAACCCGCCAGCTAAGGTATGGCGAGGACGGCTGTATCCAGGGGGTAAGAGGCCTCTGATTTCCCCCCCCCCCCCCCGAGGATCCCAATCTCCCCCACAAGGACTCCGATCCTCTCACGAGTCCTCTGACTACCCCCGCCCCCCAGGGGCTCCGATTTCTCCCCCCCCCCCCCATGAATACTCCCCCGCACCCCTCGATCCACCACCCCTCGATCCACCACCCCTCGATTCCCCTTGCCCCCCGATCCTCCAGCCCCAATGATTACCCCCCCCCGCCCTCCCCCACTGCCAGTTCTCCGGCATCGATCCTCTCTTTCTACCGCCCCCCCCCCCCCGTCCAATTCCTCCTCCGGTCCTGACCACCCCCCCCACCCCCCGATCTCTCCTTCCCTCCTCTCTGTTGCCGAGTGCCACAGGCCTATCCACCTGCAGCCCGACAGCCTCTCCAGCTGGCTAGCTGCAAGAGGGAAACGGAACCTTTTGAAATGCAAATCAGGCCCACGGGAAACCTGTTCTCCCGGGTTTCCTCACCGATCCTGAGACCCCATCTCCCAACCCGCCTCCCGATTTAAAATTCCGGCCACAGAATAGTACAGCACAGAAGGAGGCTATTCGGCCCATCCAGTCTGCGCTGGCTCTTTCGAAGAGCAATCCAGTTAGTCCCACCCACTCCCCCACTCTTTCCCCATATCCCCACAATTTTTTTCTCAAGTATTTATCCAATTCCCTTTTAAAGGGTACTATTGAATCTGTACCCACCACCCTATCAGGCAGTGCATTCCAAATCTTAACCAGTCATTGCATGAAAATGTTTTTCCTCATGTCGCCTCTGGTTCTTTTGCCAATCACCTTAAATCTGTGCCCTTTCATTAATGACATTTCAGCCCTTGGAAAAAATGTCTCTTAATTTACTCTATCTAAACCCATCATGATTTTAAACACCTCTATCAAATCTTCTCTTTGCCTTCTCTGCTCTAAGGAGAACAGCCCCAGCCTATCCACGTAGCTGTAGTCCCTCATCCCTCATACCATCGGCGACAGGTCGGGGCCATAAAAGGAGCGCCGTGCGGAGGCCCAGGAGCAGCATAGAGGGCACTACAAGGACCTTGCGACGGCAGCGAAGAGTGACGTCAGCAAGGTCCAGGTCGGTGATCGGAGCGTGGGCAGATGCAGCAGGAGCGGCGAGGTCGGGGCGAAGGAGCTGCAAGAGACTGTAGAGGGATGTGATTGGGGCCCAGGGGAGGCGTGAGTTGGGGGCCAGGGGCCCAGGGGTAGCATGGGCCAGCCCACACTGCAATATGTGTGCGCACTAGGTCCGTGCAGCAGAGCAGGTCTCCAGTTGTCTTGGGTAATCCTTGCCACTGGGCCAAGACCTAGCTCTGTCAAGCCCGTGTGGTGGCTGGTGTGCAACAGCCACCACACGTTAAAAAAATCCACGCACAGGCATCTTCCATCCTTCAGGATGTAGTTCGGGTTCTTCATTCGAAACACCTGTGAACTCGACCTTTTTTTGGCGTGGAAGCAAGTCATCCTTGTTTCGAGGGACTGCCTATGATGATGAATCCCTTATTCCTCATTGTTCATCCCTGGAACCATTCTTGTAAATCTCTTCTGAACCCTTTCCAAAGCCTTCACGTCCTTCCTAAGGTGTAATGCCCAGAATTGGACACAATATTCCAGCTGGGGTCAAACTAGTGTTTCATATTGGTTGAGCATAACTTCCTGGCTGCTGTACTCCATGCATCTATTTATATAGCCCAGCATCCCATATGTGTTATTACCTGCTTTGTTCATCTGTCCTGCCACCTTCAAAGTTTTGTGCACAAGCACCCCCAGGTCTCTCTGTTCTTGCACCCCCTTTAAAAATGTACCATTTATTACATATGGTCTCTCCTCATTCTTCCTACCAAAATGTATCACCAGTAAATTACAGTTTGTTGAGAATCCAAAGGACACGTTCATTTTTTATTTAGCAACTTTATGCTATTTGATCTTGATATCAAAGTAGTATATCTGATGCAAAGCAGGCTTGCAACTCAGTGAAACCATCTTGGATAAGATTCCCAGAAAATCCGGACCTTCTACCAATCACAGAGTAAAGGTGGACTGGTCTTTCACAGTCACTGTGAACAGAAGGTTCCACCTGATTGAGTGATTCTAAGGACTGGGAGGTGCAATGGCTAGAAAAGTGTTCTCTCCTCTTTGGGAGATTGCTTGTACAGTGCTTGGCAGATTCTGAATAATGGCAAAAGATGTTCAGTGAGTTATAAGACGATGCAGAAGAAGATAAATGTTCAAACTGACAAATCCAAATCCAAAACTGAAAGGCTGAGGCAGTGCAAGCTATCTCCTTCTCACCTCTGAATAAAAATGATGGGCTGGCCAGCAAAGCCCACATCCCATGAATGAATTAAAAAAAAAACATATACTCAGAAGTTACTTTGGTTGTGATACTGGGTGATTGCCATACTATTTATTAATCAGATTAAGTGGATAGTGGGACTATATCAATGTTGATGATGTATAATTAGGATATTTAGGAGCTTATAGATGTTGTTTTGAAAGTGCTTGCATGGGTGACGGTTTTAATAGACTGCCAAGATTTGAATTTTTATTAAGATAACTGAAAATGATTTGTTGCGACTTGTAATAGCTTCTTCTGCGATTCATTTAACAAGAACAGAGGCTTCTCATTTTACACTTAACAACAATACGTTCTTCAGAAACATTTGTGGTGCAACATTTTCATTTGATCAGGAATGCGCACGTGCCAGGATTACATCGCCAAGGCATCATTGGACTGTATTATTTAACCACGTAACTCATTTCCTTTAGTTATGGAACGAACCAACGACCAGTTGCGTTGCCTAGCATATCCAAAGGCAGAGGTGGAATGAAACAGAATAAATTGAGATATAGCTCGAAGGATCAGAATGAAAGCTGGAAGGTAGTACCAACTTCTCAGTGTTTTGAAATTAGTGCATGTATTTTTTCCCCTCCTTTCCTTAGCTGAAGCCAGTGACATGTTGGTTATAGTTCCTCAGGTACCTACAAGCCTTCAGACTCTCAGCCAAGTGACTGCTCTTTGTTTGTGAGCCTTGGTGTTGAGTGCCATAGGCCATTAAAGCATGGCTGTATCATAGCTAAGTCTTATCCTCTCTTCACCTCATGTCCAAATGTGAACTTTGTTGCAGTGGTCACTGGACAATGATGAGACGTGAAAACCGGGGTGAGCATCACACAGGTGTTTTTAGCTGGTGAGAAAATAAATAAGGGATTACACATTAGTTTGAAGAATAAATAGAAGTGCCGTAGATACTTTACAATAACAGATCCTTTCTGCGTTAAATTGATGCCATCTACACAGTAAACTTTATTTTCAGACATCGGTCTTTTTTTATTAATCAAGCTAAATATTATTTTACAGGACATCAACCAGAAACTACCTGCTGTCTCCTCAAACAGTAAGCAAAATGGCAACTGAAAGGTCAACATTAAGAATTTGATCAGAAGCTGCAGTGGTAGTTCAATAACATCTGCTATTTAAAGTGTGCTATCCACGTACTGTATTGATCATGGTGCTCTGTTTGTGTTTGGGATAAATAAACTGCAATTAATAAAACTGTTCACCTTTGTGATGAAGTCTTCTTTGATTCTATGAATGCCACTGGATACTATAAACCTACTTTTCATTTTCCACTCCCCTAAAGTGGGAAGGGACCAACTAGAAAAGAGTTGTTCCGAATTAAACCAAACTGTAATAGCTTCCATTGTGTTTTCTCCCATCCAGCCTTGTCTCACGGGAGTCTCCTTTCCTTTGGCCATCAGAGACAGCAGTGAGGTAGCTGCTTCTTAGTTTGCTGAGGCCACTCTGAATGGTTTCTTTCACTGATGGTTCGGTTACACATTCCAGGGCCACGACAGCCCACTGTTAACTTCCCAATCAAATACAATCCACTTGGAAACTCTTAACAATCTTCTGCCTTGCTGTGAGTTGATTTTTGAGACATCTGCAGATCCAACAGTTATGATGCCTAATGTTTTATACTCCTGTTTCTCTCTTTCAGATATGCCAGAAAGCATAGTGGCTGTTCATCAGAAGATAATAGAAGTTCCTAATATTTCTGTATGGACAATGGTTAAATAGATGGGGACAGTGAGTTGTGGCAGTTATTACAAACAGTTTAAATGCCCATAACTCTCAAGAACTGCAGCCAAGAATGTGTTATGACAGTTATTCACACATGTTTGAACCCATTGTACTTACTGTCATTGGTAATACTGTAAGACTTATGGGGCTGATCGCGAAGGGACGTTAATCTGAACTATATGTAATCTGGATTTGGCTATGAACAAAATGGTACATTTGCCGACACAGCAGCAGTCTCACCACTTCAAAAGTAATTCATTTTATATGGAACTGTTTGAGATGTTATTTTCCCAGATTGCATAGCTATAAATATTGGGAGACAGACTCTCAATCTTCACTATTGTATCCTCCATTCTATTTGAATGTGGAGAATTGGGTTATGCTAAATGAATGTCAACCCCTTAGCATGATGTAGATTCCTGTTTTCTGTACACTCTATCTGAAGAATCTGAAACATTTAAAGCTACACTAAGACAAGGTCCTATTTAGACAGTTATTCAAACAATGCATCTAGTTGCTATCTTCCTGTCAGGCCTTAATCTAGAACAGCCTTGGTATTCATGATTGCAGCGTCAAAAATGGAAGTCACCTTGTATTACTTCCCAGGAGAAGTTTGGTTCAAGATCAAAGACGATTGATCAAATATATGAGGAATTAATTAGATTGGGGAATAGGACTGACAAGTCGCAGATGTCTTAGAGGAGGATAGTTTAGGTTTAACAACTTTATACAACATCATGGGGCAATAGGTTTAAGACAGAGTTGGATAATAATCCAGAGAAAAATTTGATGGAGGAATATAAATGGTATTATTGGATATGATATTTCCTTGATACTGGTACTGGCCACATGGATCACAATGGTCTTTTCCACTTTGCGTTGGAAATCAGATACAAAAATAAATCCTTCAGAAAAGCTACCATACAGTTCACTGTATCCCTGACAGTACTAAATTGGTAAACCCGACTTATCTCAAGTCCAATATTAGAATTTCAAAATTCTGTGACCTGCTAATCCACTATGCTCCACTCCCTGGCCCACATTGCATTCTGTTCTGATACTCTGAATGAGACTACACTAAACATCTCAACTGTGCTCTGGACTTCAGACTATTTGCGAAATATGCCAAAAGAGGTCAATAACAACTTGTATTTTATATAGTGTCTTTAATCTTGGGAAACATCCCAAAGCATTTCACACAAACGTAATAAGACAAAACTTTACACCAGGCCAAAGAAGATGATGTTAGGACAGGTGACTAAAAGCTTGGCCAAAGAGGCAAGTTTTAAAGTGGGTCTTAAACAAAAAAATAGAGACAAAGAGGTTTAGGGAGGTCATTTGTCTTTGTAATGAAGAGCATATGGGATTGGAAGCTCAGTTGAGGGTCAAATAGGATGCTGAGGTTGCAAACTATCTGGTTCAGCCTGAGATGATGGAATTAGTGGTTAGGGACCGTGTATGTCAGGAGATGAAAACAATGGCTTCAGTCTTTCCAAAGCTTAATTGGAGGAAGTTTTGGCTTATCCAAGACTGGATGTCAGACAAGCAGTCTGACAGCAGTGGAGAGGTTGAGAGTGGTGGTACTAAGGTAGAGCTGGGTATCGCCAGCATACATGTGGAACCTTACAGTATCTGAGGAGGGGGAATTGTTTAATTTATCAGCTAGCATGAGGGCCAAGAAAGGAATTTGGGCAGTCAGCAGTTCAATGGGAATAGGGTCAAGAGAACAGGTTGTCAGTCTCATGGACAAGATGAGCTCCGAGAGGACATGAGGGGAGATAGGAGAGAAGTTCAGGGCGAGAGCAGGGGGAAACCTTGGCCTCATGGGCAAGGAGATGGAAGGGGTGTGGCAGAGGCAGCTGAATGCATGGTCTCAATCTTGGGGACAAAGAAAGTGACAGTGGAAGGGGCAGGGGAGAGCAGTTTACAGAGATGTTTGGTCATGTAGAAAAGAAATCGGTGGTTATCTTTGCATTCTAGATGATCCTGGAGTAATGGGCAGATTTTGCAGAGGAGAGCAGAGCTTGTTAGTGCTTGATGTATCCAATCAGTTCTGGTGATGAATGGCTAAACTAGTTGTGCGCCACATACATGCATTCCTTGGACTTAATGTAGTAAAGATGGAGACTGTACCAGGGGGAATGAACAGGGTGGGAGAGAATAAGGGTTGTACTGGGGTCAAGGGCATCAGAAGTGGAGGTGAGGATGTGATTGAGCAGATCAATAGCTGCAGAAGTATCTTAGTGAACAATGGGTCAAAAGCTGGACAGTTGGAAGTTTGTAAGTGACGGTGCAGAGTTTTTTTCGAGGGGTGGCTGCAGAAGGAAATGGAGTTGGAAAGGGAAAGGTGGAAGGGTTTGAGAGTGATGAGGGTTACAAGGAAATGTTTGTGATTGAGACGATGTGAATAGAGAGTCCATGTGAAATGGCAAGTTTGAGAGAGAGGTTAAGGGAGAACAGAAGGGCAGTGAAATCAGAGAAGTGGGCAAGGTCATCGAGTGGTAAATAAATTCCCTTTATTCCTACACAACGTGTCAGTCAATTAAATGTGTATGCTACAGTGTCAGTATAGTGAAACAATACATGTGTGCATGTGATGTCATAAAGGTTTTCATAGCAATCACTTCAGGCAAATAGATTATTCAAACAATTGCGCTCATCCTGACACTGAGAAAGAGATGTATAGAGTTTAGTTTATCCTTCCAAAGTGCAGCATATTATACAAATGTCAGCATCTAGAAAAAAGTGGGAAATGGTCGGTAAACTTTTGGGAAATAATTAAAAATGATTAAAGGGTAGAAATTACTCTGCATTATTTTTAATAAATTGATTAATATGTCTGGATGAAATTCCTGTGTTTGCAACCTCAGCATCCTATTCACAAATGAAATGAGCTAACGATCCTCTCCATCACAAGGACCACCTACATCCATATAAATTGTCTGCCTCTGCCCCTCATTCAGCTCATCAGCCACTGAAACCCTCATCCACGTTTTTGGCATCTTTAGACTTGACTATTCCAATGCTTTCCTTGTTGGTCTGCCATCCTCCACAAACCACAGCTCATCCAAAACTCTGCTGCCTGTAGTCCATTCTGCACCAAGTTCTGCTCACCCATCATCCCTATCCTTGCTGACCTACATTGGCTCCTGGTCTCCAATTTTAAATTGTCATGCTCGTGTTTAAATCCCTTCAAGAGCCCCCTATTCCCTCGCTCTTTAACCTCCTGCAGCCTTATAAACCTCCCGAGCACTTAGTTCCTCTGATTATGGTCTTGAGTATCTTCCCTCCCTTGGGGGGGAATCCCTTCAGCCACCTTAAGTTCCACAATCTGGAATTCCTTTCATAAAACCTTCTACCTCTCCACTTCCCTTGCCTCATTTAAGATGTTCCTTAAAACCCACATCTTTGACATTCCTAAAATCTCATCCTTTGGCTCGGGATCTATTTTTGATTACACCTCTGTGAGGCATTTGGGGGGGGGGGGGGCAGTATTTCTATGTTAAATTTCCTATATAAATACATATTCTTCTTCCTCTTGATATTGTCCTTCCTGACATGTCTCCCAGTGTTTGGGTTACTTCTACCCGTTCAGATCAAATGATAAAGATAAGTTGCTCAGGCAATTCAAAATTAAAAGAAACACAGGTTTTTTTTTAGTGATACTCTTTCTTTTGAGGGGATCATTCGCTTTGCTTGCTTTGCTACCATCACCGGGAGGTCCATTTAGCAACAAGTTCGGTGTCCTGTGAGACGACATTAGCTGTGATCTAAGCGCTAAGATCTCGTAACAGGGTGGGCTGCGAGAAGGTGGTCATCATCCACCCCGGCAACCGACAAGATATCCACGCTGTTACACCGGAAGCTTTGGCCTGGATATCCGACTTGGATAATGACACTTGATTTGCTTTGCTACTACTCTACGAAAGAAGAAGTTACACTATTTACCATCCTGTTTTTAAAAAAAATATTATTTAGCATGAATTTTTACTGGGATTTCCTGGTCAGTCCATGGAGAAAATGAAGACCTGCAAAGTGACGCGATTCAGATTGTGATGCCCTAGTCTGCACAACGTTGGCAGTGCTATTTAAAGGGAAAGCAGCATGGAGGTTTTAAGAGACATTTTCCTTGCAGTCTCTTGTATGTTTTTCACCTTAAAAGAATTGGAAAGCTTATGTAGGTGCTGCTGCAGGTTCTGAACTTATGTTGTCTACTGCCCCACAGCTTTGGTTCTCTCTGTGCTGCACACAATATACAATTGCTGCTGCACACCCTTTAAGAAATGGCCGCACCTCCAGATTTCCCATCGGCAAATTGTCGAGCTGCCTATGGGGGGAACGTGTTTCACGCAGGTAGCTCACTGACATGTTACTGAGGGGATGACCCAGAAAATCGCATGGCCCCCTTGCCAATTCCTCTGGCCGGCTGCCACGCTCACCCAGCTGTTTACCACATCGCTGAAAATCTGTGCCAGGCAGGCCATATTCCAATATCCTAGCGATAACAATTGTAAAGAAACTCTTCCCAAGAAATAATAGCACCTCACCGTGTGTGATGTATGTAGCACACAAATCACTGACTCCACACGGTCTGGTGTAAATCTAACTGCTGTGACCTTGGTCCTTTAATGAACAGCTCCAGAGTGACTCTCAGGTGTGGTGGTCAGCCTTTTATACTGCCTCTTGCAGGTACTTTCAGGTCTCCCACCACAGCGCCCTCTGTGGCGTATCATTGTGCTTATTATACATTTAAGATACCAGGACGATACACACATCAATACATAACACCGTACACCATAGCATCCATTAGAAGCACAGTTCTTGTTGGCATGTCACTGATTGGGAGTTGCTTTGAAAACACTCCAACCAGACTACGCGAAACAATGCCTTCTAGGGAGTTCAGCAGGCACCAGAGGCGGACTGCCTATCATCATCATCATCATCATCATCATCATCACGCATGCTCTGATCTACTTATGTGACCATGAGAAAGACTTGCATTTATATAGCGCCTTTCATGACCACCGGACGTCTCAAAGCACTTTACAGCCAATGAAGTACTTTTGGAGTGTAGTCACTGTTGTAATATGGGAAACATGGCAGCCAACTTGCGCACAGCAAGCTCCCACACACAGCAATGTGATAATGACCAGATAATCTGTTTTTGTTATGTTGATGGAGGGATAAATAATGGCCAGGACAACAGGGATAACTCCCCCGGTCTTCTTCGAAATAGTGCCATGGGATCTTTTATGTCCACCTGAGAGAGCAGACAGGGCCTCGGTTTAACGTCTCATCTGAAAGACAGCACCAGCGACAGTGCAGCACTCCCTCAGTACTGCACTGGAGTGTCGGCCTAGATTTTTGTGCTCAAGTTCCTGGAGTGGGACTTGAACAC